>NC_092160.1:40670735-40983235 GCF_045791955.1 Oncorhynchus clarkii lewisi
TTTAAGAAATGGCTTTCTTCTTGCCACTCTTCCATAAAGGCCAGATTTGTGCACTATACGACTGATTGTTGTCCTATGGACAGAGTCTCCCACCTCAGCTGTAGATCTCTGCAGTTCATCCAGAGTGATCATGGGCCTCTTGGCTGCATCTCTGATCAGTCTTCTCCTTGTATGAGCTGAAAGTTTAGAGGGACGGCCAGGTCTTGGTAGATTTGCAGTGGTCTGATACACCTTCCATTTCAATATTATCGCTTGCACAGTGCTCATTGGGATGTTTAAAGCTTGGGAAATCTTTTTGTATCCAAATCCGGCTTTAAACTTCTTCACAACAGTATCTCGGACCTGCCTGGTGTGTTCCTTGTTCTTCATGATGCTCTCTGCGCTTTTAACGGACCTCTGAGACTATCACAGTGCAGGTGCATTTATACGGAGACTTGATTACACACAGGTGGATTGTATTTATCATCATTAGTCATTTAGGTCAACATTGGATCATTCAGAGATCCTCACTGAACTTCTGGAGAGAGTTTGCTGCACTGAAAGTAAAGGGGCTGAATAATTTTGCACACCCAATTTTTCAGTTTTGGATTTGTTAAAAAAGTTTGAAATATCCAATAAATGTCGTTCCACTTCATGATTGTGTCCCACTTGTTGTTGATTCTTCACAAAAAAATACAGTTTTATATTTTTATGTTTGAAGCCTGAAATATGGCAAAAGGTCGCAAAGTTCAAGGGGGCCGAATACTTTCGCAAGGCACTGTATGTTTACAACAAGCAAGGGGAAGATATCAGAATAGGGGCATTGGGGAATAATAACATATTGTACGGAGTACATTTGTACTGTAGTGAAGCCGTCTCTAGAGTAATGCAAGGTCTCTTTGATGATCATGTGAAACGTCAGTTGCTATGGAAATGCTGGGATGTGTTTTTCAAAGATGTTAAAGGTAATTATGATGCAACTATGATGGAGATACGAAATGGATTACAATTATCATCATGAATATCAAGGCTATACACACTACATGTTACACACATAGACAGTCAAACATGCAAATTGGCAGAGTATTTATTTTAAAATCACACATTATAGTCTTACTCTTATACAGACATCGTAGACACTCACCATATCACATCCAATATCGTACACATCAACCTACTCAGATTTGTTACACATACATACTATCTTGTCTCAATGTTCTAACATCTGTGGCTCACAGGCAAACAGGCAAGGAAATAAAATAAATATTGAACCTATTTCTTGAACTCTAAATATCAGACATTTGAAAGCTCTAGTTTTGACCGTCATAATACCTCTGATGGTAGTAACTTTACAAGCACTAATTATGGTCAATTTAGACTGAGAATAGTATCTAGTTATGGTAAGGGGTGAAATAAGTATAGCCAGTTATAATTGTAATATTGTAATTGTAGCAGATTATAAATAAAGAAGATCAGTCTTTACACGGCTAAAAGAAAAGGAATATAACATGTACTGTTTACAGGAAACTCACTCTACATCCTTAGATGACGTTGTTTACAGGAAACTCACTCTACATCCTTAGATGACGTTGTTTACAGGAAACTCACTCTACATCCTTAGATGACGGTGTTTACAGGAAACTCACTCTACATCCTTAGATGAAGCTGTTTACAGGAAACTCACTCTACATCCTTAGATGACGTTGTTTACAGGAAACTCACTCTACATCCTTAGATGACGTTGTTTACAGGAAACTCACTCTACATCCTTAGATGAAGCTGTTTACAGGAAACTCACTCTACATCCTTAGATCACGTTGTTTACAGGAAACTCACTCTACATCTTTAGATGACGTTGTTTACAGGAAACTCACTCTACATCCTTAGATGACGGTGTTTACAGGAAACTCACTCTACATCCTTAGATCACGTTGTTTACAGGAAACTCACTCTACATCCTAAGATGACGTTGTTTACAGGAAACTCACTCTACATCCTTAGATGACGTTGTTTACAGGAAACTCACTCTACATCCTTAGATCACGTTGTTTACAGGAAACTCACTCTACATCCTTAGATGACAGTGTTTACAGGAAACTCACTCTACATCCTAAGATGACGGTGTTTACAGGAAACTCACTCTACATCCTTAAATGACGTTGTTTACAGGAAACTCACTCTACATCCTTAGATGACGGTGTTTACAGGAAACTCACTCTACATCCTTAGATGAAGTTGCTTACAGGAAACTCACTCTACATCCTTAGATCACGTTGTTTACAGGAAACTCACTCTACATCCTAAGATGACGGTGTTTACAGGAAACTCACTCTACATCCTTAGATGAAGTTGTTTACAGGAAACTCACTCTACATCCTAAGATCACGTTGTTTACAGGAAACTCACTCTACATCCTTAGATGACGTTGTTTACAGGAAACTCACTCTACATCCTTAGATGACGGTGTTTACAGGAAACTCACTCTACATCCTTAGATGAAGTTGTTTACAGGAAACTCACTCTACATCCTTAGATCACGTTGTTTACAGGAAACTCACTCTACATCCTAAGATGACGGTGTTTACAGGAAACTCACTCTACATCCTTAGATGAAGTTGTTTACAGGAAACTCACTCTACATCCTAAGATGACGGTGTTTACAGGAAACTCACTCTACATCCTTAGATCACGTTGTTTACAGGAAACTCACTCTACATCCTAAGATCACGTTGTTTACAGGAAACTCACTCTACATCCTAAGATCACGTTGTTTACAGGAAACTCACTCTACATCCTAAGATGACGGTGTTTACAGGAAACTCACTCTACATCCTTAGATGAAGTTGTTTACAGGAAACTCACTCTACATCCTAAGATGACGGTGTTTACAGGAAACTCACTCTACATCCTTAGATCACGTTGTTTACAGGAAACTCACTCTACATCCTAAGATGACGGTGTTTACAGGAAACTCACTCTACATCCTTAGATGAAGTTGTTTACAGGAAACTCACTCTACATCCTAAGATGACGGTGTTTACAGGAAACTCACTCTACATCCTTAGATCACGTTGTTTACAGGAAACTCACTCTACATCCTAAGATCACGTTGTTTACAGGAAACTCACTCTACATCTTTAGATGACGTTGTTTACAGGAAACTCACTCTACATCCTTAGATGAAGTTGTTTACAGGAAACTCACTCTACATCCTTAGATGAAGTTGTTTACAGGAAACTCACTCTACATCCTAAGCTGACGGTGTTTACAGGAAACTCACTCTACATCCTTAGATGAAGTTGTTTACAGGAAACTCACTCTACATCCTAAGATGACGGTGTTTACAGGAAACTCACTCTACATCCTTAGATCACGTTGTTTACAGGAAACTCACTCTACATCCTAAGATCACGTTGTTTACAGGAAACTCACTCTACATCCTAAGATCACGTTGTTTACAGGAAACTCACTCTACATCTTTAGATGACGTTGTTTACAGGAAACTCACTCTACATCCTTAGATGAAGTTGTTTACAGGAAACTCACTCTACATCCTTAGATGAAGTTGTTTACAGGAAACTCACTCTACACCCTTAGATGAAGTTGTTTACAGGAAACTCACTCTACACCCTTAGATGAAGTTGTTTACAGGAAACTCACTCTACAAGATGGCCTAGCAGTAGGACGTAGGACGTGTTGTCGTGTCGTGTCCCTTGTATATATAGTTTTTTTTTTTTTTTTTTTTTCTTCACATATCTTTAAAACTTTTTGCTGAACCTCAACTTCTTCTAAATACTCTCCTGCAACCCGCCTCACCCAACGTAGCTATTTTTCCTAAAGTATTTATATTTTCTTCGGATCTGGAACCCCTCAACTGAAGCTAGCCAACTAACTACCAGCTTCAGCAAAACATTGCTAGCGGTCTTCAGCTAACCGGTAATCAGCTAACCTTTAGCTCGGAAAGCTCTCGCCAGTTCGAACAACGCGACTCTAACCAGAGCATAACGGACCTATTTATTATTTTATTTGTATTTTTCATCCCCGGATTCCCATCGCAAACGGAACATTTTGAGCTCCTGGGCTACAATATCCAGACCCACGACCGGTCCATCGATGTCACCGCATGAAGAGGAATAAACAGACTCCCCCCATCGCGACGTCCCCAAAGGCTAACTCTCTAGCCCTTGCTATCTCCTTGCTTGCAAATTCGGCCTGCTAACTGCTAGCTTGTTTAGCCCGGTCCGCTTACTGCTACCGTGTTTAGCACCGTCTACTAACTGTTAGCTTGTTAGCACAGGCCTGCTAACCGTCTGAATCGCCGCGTCCCAAACACTCACTGAACCCATATTTACTTTCTATCCCTTTTCGATTTTTAATTTGTTTATACCTTCCGGTAACCTGCCTCACCCAATGTGATACGGAACCGCTATTATCTTTACATTTTTAGAACACACTCAAGAACCTCCAGAAGCTAACCAGCTAACTGGCTACAAGCTATTTAGTCATTGTTAGTTTTCTAACCTGGATAACACTCGCCAGTCCAGCTTCCCTGCCCCATCCACCGCTGACCCTTGGACACTGATCACTTGGCTACATAGCTGATGCATGCTGGACTGTCCATTAATCACGGTAATCCATTCTGCTTGTTTATGTTTTATCTGTCGGCCCCAGCCGCACTTAGGCTCTGTGTGTAGTTAATCCGACCCTCTCTGCCTAATCAATCGTCATTCTACCTGCTGTTGTTGTGCTAGCTGATTAGCTGTTGTTGTCTCACCTACTGTTTTAGCTAGCTCTCCCAATTCAACACCTGTGATTACTGTATGCCTCGCTGTATGTCTCTCTCAAATGTAAATATGCCTTGTATACTGTTGTGCAGGTTAGTTATCATTGTTTTAGTTTACAATGGAGCCCCTAGTTCCACTCTTTATACCCCTGATACCTCCTTTGTCCCACCCCCCACACATGCGGTGACCTCACCCATTACAACCAGCATGTCCAGAGATACAACCTCTCTCATCATCACCCAGTGTCTGGGCTTACCTCCGCTGTACCCGCACCCCACCATACCCCTGTTTGCGCATTATGCCCTGAATATATTCTACCATGCCCAGAAACCTGCTCCTCTTATTCTCTGTCCCCAACGCCCTAGGCGACCAGTTTTGATAGCCTTCAGCCGCACCCTCATACTACTCCTTCTCTGTTCCGCGGGTGATGTGGAGGTAAACCCAGGCCCTGCATGTCCCCAGGCACCCTCATTTGTTGACTTCTGTGATCGAAAAAGCCTTGGTTTCATGCATGTCAACATCAGAAGCCTCCTCCCTAAGTTTGTCTTACTCACTGCTCTAGCACACTCTGCTAACCCTGATGTCCTTGCCGTGTCTGAATCCTGGCTCAGGAAGGCCACCAAAAATTCTGAGATTTCCATACCCAACTATAACATCTTCCGTCAAGATAGAACTGCCAAAGGGGGAGGAGTTGCAGTCTACTGCAGAGATAGCCTGCAAAGTAATGTCATACTTTCCAGGTCCATACCCAAACAGTTCGAACTACTAATTTTGAAAATTACTCTCTCCAGAAATAAGTCTCTCACTGTTGCCGCCTGCTACCGACCCCCCTCAGCTCCCAGCTGTGCCCTGGACACCATTTGTGAATTGATCGCCCCCCATCTAGCTTCAGAGTTTGTTCTGTTAGGTGACCTAAACTGGGATATGCTTAACACCCCGGCAGTCCTACAATCTAAGCTAGATGCCCTCAATCTCACTCAAATCATCAAGGAACCCACCAGGTACAACCCTAACTCTGTAAACAAGGGCACCCTCATTGACGTCATCCTGACCAACTGGCCCTCCAAATACACCTCCGCTGTCTTCAACCAGGATCTCAGCGATCACTGCCTCATTGCCTGTATCCGCTACGGAGCCGCAGTCAAACGACCACCCCTCATCACTGTCAAACGCTCCCTAAAACACTTCTGTGAGCAGGCCTTTCTAATCGACCTGGCCCGGGTATCCTGGAAGGACATTGACCTCATCCCGTCAGTTGAGGATGCCTGGTCTTTCTTTAAAAGTAACTTCCTCACCATTTTAGATAAGCATGCTCCGTTCAAAAAATGCAGAACTAAGAACAGATATAGCCCCTGGTTCACTCCAGACCTGACTGCCCTCGACCAGCACAAAAACATCCTGTGGCGGACTGCACTAACATCGAATAGTCCCCGCGATATGCAACTGTTCAGGGAAGTCAGGAACCAATACACACAGTCAGTCAGGAAAGCTAAAGCCAACTTCTTCAGGCAGAAGTTTGCATCCTGTAGCTCCAACTCCAAAAAGTTCTGGGACACTGTGAAGTCCATGGAGAACAAGAGCACCTCCTCCCAGCTGCCCACTGCACTGAGGCTAGGTAACACGGTCACCACCGATAAATCGATGATTATCGAAAACTTCAACAAGCATTTCTCAACGGCTGGCCATGCCTTCCGCCTGGCTACTCCAACCTCGGCCAACAGCTCCCCCCCCCTCGCAGCTACTCGCCCAAGCCTCTCCAGGTTCTCCTTTACCCAAATCCAGATAGCAGATGTTCTGAAAGAGCTGCAAAACCTGGACCCGTACAAATCAGCTGGGCTTGACAATCTGGACCCTCTATTCCTGAAACTATCCGCCGCCATTGTCGCAACCCCTATTACCAGCCTGTTCAACCTCTCTTTCATATCGTCTGAGATCCCCAAGGATTGGAAAGCTGCCGCAGTCATCCCCCTCTTCAAAGGGGGCGACACCCTGGACCCAAACTGTTACAGACCTATATCCATCCTGCAATGCCTATCGAAGGTCTTCGAAAGCCAAGTCAACAAACAGGTCACTGACCATCTTGAATCCCACCGTACCTTCTCCGCTGTGCAATCTGGTTTCCGAGCCGGTCACGGGTGTACCTCAGCCACGCTCAAGGTACTAAACGATATCATAACCGCCATCGATAAAAGACAGTACTGTGCAGCCGTCTTCATAGACCTTGCCAAGGCTTTCGACTCTGTCAATCACCGTATTCTTATCGGCAGACTCAGTAGCCTCGGTTTTTCGGATGACTGCCTTGCCTGGTTCACCAATTACTTTGCAGACAGAGTTCAGTGTGTCAAATCGGAGGGCATGCTGTCCGGTCCTCTGGCAGTCTCTATGGGGGTGCCACGGGGTTCAATTCTCGGGCCGACTCTTTTCTCTGTATATATCAATGATGTTTCTCATGCTGCGGGCGATTCCCTGATCCACCTCTACGCAGACGACACCATTCTATATACTTCTGGCCCGTCCTTGGACACTGTGCTATCTAACCTCCAAACGAGCTTCAATGCCATACAGCACTCCTTCCGTGGCCTCCAACTGCTCTTAAACGCTAGTAAAACCAAATGCATGCTTTTCAACCGTTCGCTGCCTGCACCCGCACGCCTGACCAGCATCACCACCCTGGATGGTTCCGACCTTGAATATGTGGACATCTATAAGTACCTAGGTGTCTGGCTAGACTCTAAACTCTCCTTCCAGACCCATATCAAACATCTCCAATCGAAAATCAAATCAAGAGTCGGCTTTCTATTCCGCAACAAAGCCTCCTTCACTCACGCCGCCAAACTTACCCTAGTAAAACTGACTATCCTACCGATCCTCGACTTCGGCGATGTCATCTACAAAATTGCTTCCAACACTCTACTCAGCAAACTGGATGCATTTTATCACAGTGCCATCCGTTTTGTCACTAAAGCACCTTATACCACCCACCACTGCGACTTGTATGCTCTAGTCGGCTGGCCCTCGCTACATATTCGTCGCCAGACCCACTGGCTCCAGGTCATCTACAAGTCCATGCTAGGTAAAGCTCCGCCTTATCTCAGTTCACTGGTTACGATGGCAACACCCATCCGTAGCACGCGCTCCAGCAGGTGTATCTCACTGATCATCCCTAAAGCCAACACCTCATTTGGCCGCCTTTCGTTCCAGTTCTCTGCTGCCTGTGACTGGAACGAATTGCAAAAATCGCTGAAGTTGGAGACTTTTATCTCCCTCACCAACTTCAAACATCTGCTATCTGAGCAGCTAACCGATCGCTGCAGCTGTACATAGTCTATTGGTAAATAGCCCACCCATTTTCACCTACCTCATCCCCATACTGTTTTTATTTATTTATTTTTCTGCTCTTTTGCACACCAATATCTCTACCTGTACATAACCATCTGATCATTTATCACTCCAGTGTTAATCTGCATAATTGTAATTATTTGCCTACCTTCTCATGCCTTTTGCACACAATGTATATATAGACTCCCCTTTTTTCTACTGTGTTATTGACTTGTTAATTGTTTACTCCATGTGTAACTCTGTGTTGTCTGTTCACACTGCTATGCCTTATCTTGGCCAGGTCGCAGTTGCAAATGAGAACTTGTTCTCAACTAGCCTACCTGGTTAAATAAAGGTGAAATAAAAAAAAAATAAAAAAAACATCCTTAGATGACGGTGTTTACAGGAAACTCACTCTACACCCTTAGATGAAGTTGTTTACAGGAAACTCACTCTACACCCTTAGATGAAGTTGTTTACAGGAAACTCACTCTACACCCTTAGATGAAGTTGTTTACAGGAAACTCACTCTACACCCTTAGATGACGGTGTTTACAAGAAACTCACTCTACATCCGTAGATGAAGTTGTTTACAGGAAACTCACTCTACATCCTAAGATTACGTTGTTTACAGGAAACTCACTCTACATCCTAAGATCACGTTGTTTACAGGAAACTCACTCTACATCCTTAGATGACGGTGTTTACAGAAAACTCACTCTACATCCTTAGATGAAGTTGTTTACAGGAAACTCACTCTACATCCTTAGATTAAGTTGTATACAAGAAACTCACTATACATCCGTAGATGAAGTTGTTTACAGGAAACTCACTCTACATCCTAAGATTACGTTGTTTACAGGAAACTCACTCTACATCCTTAGATGACGTTGTTTACAGGAAACTCACTCTACATCCGTAGATGAAGTTGTTTACAGGAAACTCACTCTACATCCGTAGATGACGTTGTTTACAGAAAACTCACTCTACATCCGTAGATGAAGTTGTTTACAGGAAACTCACTCTACATCCGTAGATGAAATTGCGTGGAAAAAGGAATTGGGTGGTGAAATAATTTTCTGTCACGGACAAGGGAACTCAAAGGGTGTGATGATATTAATTAACAAAAATGTTGATCTGAATATGCAAATAGTCAGGAATTATATAATATAATAGTCTAGAATGATATAATATAATAGTGTAGAATGATATAATATAATAGTGTATAATTATATAATATAATAGTGTAGAATTATATAATATAATAGTCAGGAATTATATAATATAATAGTGTAGAATTATTCGCAAGGAAGGTGGATCCTTTTGAATATGAAAGTGGACGAAAAAGAGATGTGGCTCATTAATCTATATGGTCCAAATCAGGATGATCCACACTTCTTCGAAAATATTTATACATTTAATCAAAGTTTGCAGGAGGACAACTTAGTTAAAAATAAGACAAAATCATTTATAACTGAATTTTTCCAGTATAATATAGGTTCAGCAAATCCCCTTATTGTTTGGGATACCTTTTAAATGTACCTTCAGGGGTCATTCAATTCAATATTCATCAGTTTCAGCAGTTTCTGGCTAAAGAGACAAGACTAACCAGGGAAATCCATGAACTAATAGTACAGGTAGATAGTAATAAAAATGATACTACAGAGATACAAAATAAGTTAGAGGAAAAACAAAAAGAACTTGAGGAACTTATTCAAGAACGATCTAATGTAATCTATTACAAAAATAAAGCAAACTGGATGGAATATGGATAAAAATGAACTAAATTCTACAATACAGGAACACTAACAAAAATAATTTGCAGAAACTCGTTAGTGAAGACAGCGTCATCTATGATTCTCAGAATTATATTTTAAAAGAGGAAGCTGATTATTTTAGGCAAATGTTCTCTCTTCCATCTCATCCTTCCCCACTGAATGAAGATTACGGTAAGGAATTCTTTACAAATAATATAAAAATGGAAAATTAACAAATGAGTGTTAGATCAGTGTAAGATCAGTGCGAAGGCCAAATTACAGAGGAATAACTTTTGAGGCTATTAAATCCTTTCAGTCTGGAAAAACCCCAAGGCTTGATGGCATACCGGTAGAGGTATATCAAGTATTTTTTGATACACTAAAAGCTCCATTGTTAGATTGTATTAACTAGTCCTATAGAAATGGTAGTCTGTCAGGTACTCAGCAGGAAGGTCTGATTTCTCTATTATTAAAACAAGACCCAGATGGCAAATATAAAGACCCGGTCTATCTAAAAAACTGGAGGCCCCTTACACTTCAATGTTGTGATGCAAAAATACTAGCAAAATGCATAGCACTCAGAATTTAAAGTTAAGTTTTACCAGGTATTGATCATCCTGATCAGACTGTTTTTTTACATGGGCGATACATTGGAGATAATATACGACAACTACTAGAAATAATAGAACATCATGAAACATATAAGAAGTCAGGAATGGTATTTATAGCAGATTTTGAAAATGCATTTGATAAAGTAGGACTGGATTTGATTTATAAATGCCTACATTTTTTCAATTTCGGTAATTATCTTATAAAATGGGTCAAAATAATGTATAGCAACCCCATGTGCAAAATAGTAAAAAACAGCTACTTTCTCAGAGAGTTTTGAATTGTCAAGAGGAATTAAACAAGGGTGTCCGCTGTCACCATATCTATTCGTTATGGCCATCGAAATGCTAGCTATTGAAATCAGATCTAATAACAACATTAGAGGACTAGAAATCCAAGGCTTAAAAATGTATGCCGATGATTCAAGTTTTATGTTTAGTCCACAAGCTAGATCTCTGCAATGTCTCATTAAAGAGAAAATGGGCTGATGGTGAAGTAGACATACTCGGTATTCATTTCACAAATTATATAAATAAGCTCTCCACAATGAATTTCAATAGAAAACTTGTAAAAATAGACAAGATCCTGCAACAATGAAGAGGTCTATTTATCTATTTAGGTCTATTTATTTACCTGTCTATTTATGGAAAAATTGCCCTGATTAAATCCTTAGTCATATCTCAGTTTACTCACTTACTTATGGCGCTGCCTACTCCTGATGATTCGTTTTTCAAATCATATGAGCAAAAAATATTTCACTTTATCTGGGACGCTAAACCAGACAAAACAAAACGTGCCTATCTATATAATGTATATGAATTGGGTGGGTTGAGATTATTAAATATAAAAGCACTTAAACCTCTCTCTAAAAGCTTCACTTATTCAAAAGTTTTATTTGAACCCTAAATGGTTCTCAAGTAGATTACTAAGAAAAGCTCATCCATTGTTTAAATTTTTTATTTTTGCCTTTTGAATGAAAAAGATAATTTTTTACAAAGTATCTCTCTTAAACAAGGATTGCTGGCTACAATTTCAATGTCATCCCCCTGAAAGAGAGAACAAATATTACAACAAATATTATGGGTGAACTCAAATGTGCTGGTTGATAAAATTCCTGTATTTATGGGAAATATGTTTGAAAACGGTATTTTGTTCTTCAATTATTGTCACGTTCTGACCTGTATTTCCTTTGTTTTGTATTTATTTAGTATGGTCAGGGTGTGAGTTGGGGTGGTCAGGGCATGAGTTGGGTGGGCAGTCTATGTTTGTTTTTCTGTGTTATGTTCTCAATCAGAGGCAGGTGTCATTAGTTGTCTCTGATTGAGAATCATACTTAGGTAGCCTGGGTTTCACTGTGTGTTTGTGGGTGATTGTTCCTGTCTTTGTGTTTGCACCAGATAGGACTGTTTTAGGTTTTCTCACGTTTGTTGTTTTTGTTAGTTATTTCATGTGTAGTGTCTTTATAAATTAAAGAACATGAATAACAACCACGCTGCTTTTTGGTGCGCCTCTACTTCACCTAAAGAAAGCCGTTACAATTATATTGTTAATTGGAATGGTAGAGTAATGCCCTTTGTGGAATTATCAGAATTGTACGGGAAGGTCTACTCAATCCAAGAGTACAACCAATTGATTACAGCATTGCCCCAAAAATGGAGGAGGCAGGTGGCAGTGGGAGGAGGTAGGGAACTGGTCTGTCTGCCCAATGTAAAGGATCAAAACTGGAGGAGGGTGGGAGGAGGTAGGGAACTGGTATGTCTGCTCAATATAAAGAATCAAAACTGGAGGAGGCGGGTGGCAGTGGGAGGAGGTAGGGAACTGGTCTGTCTGCCCAATGTAAAGGATCAAAACTGGAGGAGGGTGGGAGGAGGTAGGGAACTGGTCTGTCTGCCCAATATAAAGGATCAAAACTGGAGGAGGGTGGGAGGAGGTAGGGAACTGGTCTGTCTGCCCAATATAAAGGATCAAAACTGGAGGAGGCGGGTGTCAGCAGGAGGAGGTAGGGAACTGGTCTGTCTGCCCAATATAAAGAATCAAAACTGGAGGAGGCGGGTGGCAGCGGGAGGAGGTAGGGAACTGGTCTGTCTGCCCAATATAAAGGATCAAAACTGGAGGAGGGTGGGAGGAGGTAGGGAACTGGTCTGTCTGCCCAATATAAAGGATCAAAACTGGAGGAGGGTGGGAGGAGGTAGGGAACTGGTCTGTCTGCCCAATATAAAGGATCAAAACTGGCGGAGGAATAATAATAGCATAAATAGGAAAGTATACCAGTTTCATTTGAGGACCAGGATGTTGACAACTGTGTCATACAGATTGCAAAAGAGTTGGGAAGAGATTTTTGATGAACCGATTCCATGGTACAGTGTGTATAAGTTGATATATAAAATAACGCAAGAGTCAAGACTTTACTTTATTATTATTATGTAGAATTCTTGCCACCAACAAAATGTTGAGTATTTGGGGCATAAATGTCACGGCCGTCGTGGTGGAAATGACCAGATCAAGGTGCAGCGTGGCGAGCGTACATTTTCCTGATGGGATGGGCTGAGGGAAGCTGAGGGTTGGGATGGGATGGGCTGAGGGAAGCTGAGGGTTGGTATGTGGAATTGGAGACAAGTGGGAGTGGAGTAGCTGTGTGAGAGAGAGAATGATGGTATGGGCTGAGGGAAGCTGAGGGTTGGTATGTGGAATTGGAGACAAGTGGGAGTGGAGTTGCTGTGTGAGAGAGAGAATGATGGGATGGGCTGAGGGAAGCTGAGGGTTAGTATGTGGAATTGGAGACAAGTGGGAGTGGAGTTGCTGTGTGAGAGAGAGAATGATGGTCAAAAGATAAATATATTTTAATAAAGTCAAAATAAAACATAATAAAAGTACATTTGAATGACACTAAGTGGCAATGTTTTTACAACTAATGCTGGTTTGCTTGAGGCTGATGCAGTGCAGGTGTTTGTACACATGAATATACACACACACTCTCATTCAAATAAACACATACAAGAACACGCATATACATGTAATAGTGCCAGACATGCACACACACATATACAGTTGGCATTGCTGTTATGATTTTAGTTGTTGATGTCCTTTGTTTTAAATGTATTATTTTGTTTTATTATTTTCTGTTTTCTTCTGTCTTTACCTTTTGTCTCTTTAGTTCAAATTTCTTGGTTGTTGGTGCATTGGGGGGTTCTTGGGGGTGGGGGTTCATTCTCTTGGTTGTTGGTGCATTGGGGGGTTCTTGGGGGTGGGGGTTCATTCTCTTGGTTGTTGGTGCATTGGGGGGTTCTTGGGGGTGGGGGTTCATTCTCTTGGTTGTTGGTGCATTGGGGGGTTCTTGGGGGTGGGGGTTCATTCTCTTGGTTGTTGGTGCATTGGGGGGTTCTTGGGGGTGGGGGTTCATTCTCTTGGTTGTTGGTGCATTGGGGGGTTCTTGGGGGAATGGAATTTTTATTTTTATTTTTCATCCTGGAGGGGGACTGTGGGAGGGGTCTCGAATGGTGGAGGGACAGCTATTGTGGAAATGTGGGGGGAACTTTGAGGGTTCGAGTTCACTTTTTTTGGCCTATTGGTAGATCGGTAAAAATGCCCTTGAGCAGGGCGTTGACCCTGGATGCTTCTCTGTGTCACTCTGAATGGGAATCTGTTAGATGACTGGTATGATGTAGTTATTGAGCGGCTTCACTGCAAGTATATTGTAGGTTTCGAATATTCAATAAATACAAAGAAATACAAATTTAAAAAGAAAGAATGTCAGACAGAGTCTGCATTCAAACATCCAATATTTGTATTTTACCTTTATTTAACTAGGCAAGTCAGTTAAGAACAAATTCTTATTTTCAATGATGACCTAGGAAGAGTGGGTGCCGCCCCCCTGCCTGCTCTGTCTAAAACAGAGCAGGCAGCTTCAGATCCAATCAGAGTGTTAGGGTTTAACCCTGTCCTAGTCCACAGTATTACAGTAGATCGGAGGACAGCCTGCAGAGTGTTAGGGTTTAACCCTGTCCTAGTCCACAGTATTACAGTAGTAGATCAGAGGACAGCATGTGGAGTGTGTGGTTAGGGTTTAACTCTATCCTAGTCCACAGTATTACAATAGATCAGAGGACAGCATGTGGAGTGTGTGGTTAGGGTTTAACTCTATCCTAGTCCACAGTAATACAGTAGATCAGAGGACAGCATGTGGAGTGTGTGGTTAGGGTTTAACCCTGTCCTAGTCCACAGTATTACAATAGATCAGAGGACAGCATGTGGAGTGTGTGGTTAGGGTTTAACTCTATCCTAGTCCACAGTAATACAGTAGATCAGAGGACAGCATGTGGAGTGTGTGGTTAGGGTTGAACTCTATCCTAGTCCACAGTAATACAGTAGATCAGAGGACAGCATGTGGAGTGTGTGGTTAGGGTTTAACTCTATCCTAGTCCACAGTATTACAGTAGATCAGAGGACAGCATGTGGAGTGTGTGGTAGGGTTTAACCCTGTCCTAGTCCACAGTATTACAGTAGTAGATCAGAGGACAGCATGTGGAGTGTGTGGTTAGGGTTTAACCCTGTCCTAGTCCACAGTATTACAGTAGATCGGAGGACAGCCTGCAGAGTGTTAGGGTTTAACCCTGTCCTAGTCCACAGTATTACAGTAGATCAGAGGACAGCATGTGGAGTGTGTGGTTAGGGTTTAAGGACTGTAGGCTTCCTGTTTCTGCTATGAAACTAGTGAACCACATGTTGCACGAATGTCAGCTCCATTAAAGTGCTCTGTGTTGCCACTCGGGCCTTAAAGCATGGATCAGCTTGGCAAGACGCTGCAGGCTCTGTGCATGTCCCAAATGGCACCCTAGTCCCTAGATAGTGTGCTGCCTTTGACCAGATCCCAAGGGGATAGGGTGCCATGTGGGTCTGTCTGTCTGTCTGTCTGTCTCTGTCTGTCTGTCTGTCTCTGTCTGTTTAAATGTTTGTATATATAGAAATATATCTGTCCGTACATCTGCCTGGCCTTGGTTCTCTCTCTCTCTCTCTCTCTCTCTCTCTCTCTCTCTCTCTCTCTCTCTCTCTCATACCCCCAACTCTCTCTCTCTCTTTCTCTCTCTTTCTCAATTGCAAGGCTATGCTCACTGAGTCTGTACATAGTCAAAGCTTTCCTTAAGTTTGGGTCAGTCACAGTGGTCAGGTATTCAGCCACTTCTCTCTTCCTTTCTCTCTTTCTCTCTCTCTGTTTCTTTCTCTCTTTCTCTCTTTCGCTCTCTCTCTTACACCCCTACTTCACTGTTCATCTGATGTCCTAATTGAAAGGGGAATGTGATGCTGTTCTTTGTTTGGTAACAGCACAGAACAGAGTGTGTTTGTTTATGTGTGTGTGTGATTTCTTGGCCAAGGTCTAATCCGTGTAATCATTTATCCCAGCAGACACAGAAGACATAGTTGAAATAGCTGACATTTCCACCAGTCCCCTTTGATTACCTGCTACAGGGTTTAATGAGAGACATCAGCCATTGTTATCCACACGCATACCCACACACACACAGGCACACACACACCACAGCGCTACTTTGATTTCAGCGGAGAGCAATCAGACTAATTATCCATGGTAACGCTGATGAAACCTCTCAGAGAAGAGAGTGAAAGAACAGGAGAGGAAAGACAGACAGAGAGAGAGAGACAGAGAGAGAGAGAAGAGAGAGTAGAGAGAGTAGAGAGAGGAGAGAGAGAGAGAGAGAGAGAGAGAGAGAGAGAGACAGAGACAGAGACAGAGACAGAGAGAGAAGAGAGAGCGCGAGAGAGAGAGAAGAGAGAGAGAGAGAGAAGAGAGAGAGAGACAGAGACAGAGACAGAGAGAGAGAGATACAGAGAGAGCGAGAGAGAGACAGAGAGAGAGAGAGAGAGACAGAGAGAGAGAGAGACAGAGACAGAGAGAGAGAGAGAGAGAGAGAGAGAGACAGAGACAGAGACAGAGACAGAGAGAGAGAGATACAGAGAGAGAGAGAGAGAGAGACAGAGAGAGAGAGAGAGAGAGAGAGAGAAAGAGAGAGAGAGAGAGAGAGAGAGAGAGAGACAGAGAGAGAGACAGAGAGAGAGAGAGTGAGAGACAAACAGTCTGGAAAACTGAATCAAGTCATTAATCACTGTATTAATGGTGTCTGTTCTCCATTAGATTCCAGACAGGCTTAGGGTTCGACAGGTCCACCACGGACCTGCGTAGCTACAGACATCACTAGAAGGGGTTGTCGTAATCTCACTGTTGTGCCCTCTTGACACTTCTGGCTGCCGTACTATAACATAGAATACAGAACAACAACCCCATATACTGACCCCAGGTAAAACCCAGCCCTGTCCTCCGAACCCATAACATAGAATACAGAACAACAACCCCATATAAACCCCAGCCCTGTCTTCCGAACCCATACCATAGAATACAGAACAACAACCCCATATACTGACCCCAGGTAAAACCCAGCCCTGTCCTCCGAAACCCATACCATAGAATACAGAACAACAACCCCAATCAGGTAATACCATACAATATACAGGGTCTGTTAGTACCACACTATATAAAGGGTCAGTTAATACCATACTATATACAGGGTCAGTTAATACCATACTATATACAGGGTCAGTTAATACCAGACTATATACAGGGTCAGGTTAATACCATACTATATACATGGGTGGGGGGGGGTGGTTAATACCATACTATATACAGGGTCAGTTAATACATACTATGTACAGGGTCAGGTTAATACCATACTATATACAGGGTCAGTTAGTACCATACTATATACAGGGTCAGTTAATACCATACTATATACAGGGTCAGTTAATACCATACCACATACAGGGTCAGTTAATACCATACTATATACAGGGTCAGTTAATACCATACTGTATACAGGGTCAGTTAATACCAAGTTAATACCATAATATATACAGGGTCAGTTAATACCAAGTTAATACCATACTATATACAGGGTCAGTTAATACCATACTATACACAGGGTCAGTTAATACTAAGTTAATACCATACTATATACAGGGTCAGTTAATACCATACTGTATACAGAGTCAGTTAATACCATACTATATACAGGGTCAGTTAATACAAAGTTAATACCATAATATATACAGGGTCAGTTAATACCAAGTTAATACCATACTATATACAGGGTCAGTTAATACCATACTATATACAGGGTCAGTTAATATCATTCTATATACAGGGTCAGTTAATACCAAGTTAATACCATACTATATACAGGGTCAGTTAATATCATACAATATACAGGGTCAGTTAATACCATATTGTATACAGAGTCAGTTAATACCATACTATATACAGGGTCAGTTAATACCATACTATATACAGGGTCAGTTAATACCAAGTTAATACCATACTATTTACAGGGTCAGTTAATACCATACTATACACAGGGTCAGTTAATACTAAGTGAATACCATACTATATACAGGGTCAGTTAATACCAAGTTAATACCATACTATATACAGGGTCAGTTAATATCATTATATATACAGGGTCAGTTAATACCATACTATATACAGGGTCAGTTAATACCATACTATAACAGGGTCAGTTAATACCAAGTTAATACCATACTATATACAGGGTCAGTTAATACCAAGGTAATACCATACTATATACCTGGTCAGTTAATACCAAGTTAATACCATACTATATACCGGGTCAGTTAATACCATACTATAACAGGGTCAGTTAATACCAAGTTAATACCATACTATATATAGGGTCAGTTAATACCATACTATATACAGGGTCAGTTAATACCATACTATAACAGGGTCAGTTAATACCAAGTTAATACCATACTATATACAGGGTCAGTTAATACCAAGTTAATACCATACTATATACAGTGTCAGTTAATATCATACTATAACAGGTCAGTTAATACCAAGTTAATACCATACTATATACAGGGTCAGTTAATACCAAGTTAATACCATACTATATATAGGGTCAGTTAATACCATACTATATACAGGGTCAGTTAATACCATACTATATACAGGGTCAGTTAATACCATACTATATATAGGGTCGGTTAATACCATACTATATACAGGGTCAGTTAATACCATACTATATACAGGGTCAGTTAATACCATACTATGTACAGGGTCAGGTTAATACCATACTATATACAGGGTCAGTTAGTACCATACTATATACAGGGCAGGCAGAGGTCAGTAATCCAGGGTGGCGTGACAAGGTACAGAACAGCAAGCTCAGGGTCAGGGCAGGCAGAATGTCAAAACAAGGAAAACTAGAAAACAGGGCCTAGAAACAGACAGGAGCAAGGGGGGAACCGCTGGTAGGCTTGATGAACAAAACTAACTGGCAACAGACAAACAGAGAACACAGGTATAAATACACTGGGGATAATGAGGAAGATGGGAGACACCTGGAGGGGGGTGGAGACAATCACAAAGACAGGTGAAACAGATCAGGGTGTGACACCTGGAGGGGGGTGGAGACAAGCACAAAGACAGTTGAAACAGATCAGGGTGTGACACCTGGAGGGGGGTGGAGACAGGTGAAACAGATCAGGGTGTGACACCTGGAGGGGGGTGGAGACAAGCACAAAGACCAGTGAAACAGGTCAGGGTGTGACACCTGGAGGGGGGTGGAGACAGGTGAAACAGATCAGGGTGTGACACCTGGAGGGGGGTGGAGACAAGCACAAAGACAGGTGAAACAGATCAGGGTGTGACACCTATGGAGATCGCCTCACACACCTCTCCGCGGCAGAGCGACATCGCCGGAGACAGCTGGGGCCCCAATTCACGTCACGGGTATGGAGAGCCTTCATGGAGAAGCTGGGGGTCACGGTCAGCCTCACTTCCGGGTACCGGCTTCAGTCTAACAGGCAGATGGAGAGGATGAACCAGAAGCTGGGGAGGTAACTGAGGAGTCACTCCCAGGACTGGCAGGGGGAGTGGGCTCGATTCCTTCCCCTGGCGGAGTACTCCCAGAATTCATTGCGTCACTCCCAGGACTGGCAGGGGGAGTGGGCTCGATTCCTTACCCTGGTGGAGTACTCCCAGAATTCATTGCATCAATCCCAGGACTGGCAGGGGGAGTGGGCTTGATTCCTTCCCCTGGCGGAGTACTCCCAGAATTCATTGCATCAATCCCAGGACTGGCAGGGGGAGTGGGCTCGATTCCTTCCCCTGGCGGAGTACTTCCAGAATTCATTGAGTCACTCCCAGGACTGGCAGGGGGAGTGGGCTCGATTCCTTACCCTGGCGGAGTACTCCCAGAATTCATTGAGTCACTCCCAGGACTGGCAGGGGGAGTGGGCTCGATTCCTTCCCCTGGCGGAGTACTCCCAGAATTCATTGAGTCACTCCCAGGACTGGCAGGGGGAGTGGGCTCGATTCCTTCCCCTGGCGGAGTACTCCCAGAATTCATTGAGTCACTCCCAGGACTGGCAGGGGGAGTGGGCTCGATTCCTTCCCCTGGCGGAGTACTCCCAGAATTCATTGAGTCACTCCCAGGACTGGCAGGGGGAGTGGGCTCGATTCCTTACCCTGGTGGAGTACTCCCAGAATTCATTGAGTCACTCCTCCACCGGGCTGACTCCCTTCCAGGGCGTTCTGGGTTTATTAGCCAGCCCTGTCTCCGTGGCCCCCGAGCCAGACCGATGCTCCTGCGGTGGACGAGTGGTTCAGGTGCGCAGAAGAGGTTTGGAACGATTCCCATGCTGTCCGTCACCAGAAGGAGCAGGTGGATCATCACTGCAGTGAGGCTCCTGTGTTCCATCCTGGTGATCGTGTCTGGTTCTCCACCAGGATCCTCCCCATTCCGCTGCCCTGTAAAAAGCTGAGCCCCGGTTTGTGGGGCCGTTCAAGACCTTCCCGGAGGATCAATGAGGTGACATATAGATTACAGCTCCCCAAGAACTTCCGGATCTCACCGTGTTTTAATGTTTCCATCCTCAGGCTGGTGGTTTCTGGCCCCCTGCTGATGTCGTCCCCCATGACACCCCTCTGCCTCCCATGGACATATATTGCCGTATATTTTGCAGACAGAGTCAATATATTTCATATTGCAGTATATCATGCAGACAGAGTCAATATATTTCATATTGCAGTATATCATGCAGACAGAGTCAATATATTTCATATTGCAGTATATCATGCAGACAGAGTCAATATATTTCATATTGCAGTAAGTTATCTAGACAGAGTCAATATATTTCATATTGCAGTATATCATGCAGACAGAGTCAATATATTTCATATTGCAGTAAGTTATCTAGACAGAGTCAATACATTTCATATTGCAGTATATCATGCAGACAGAGTCAATATATTTCATATTGCAGTAAGTTATCTAGACAGAGTCAATATATTTCATATTGCAGTATATCATGCAGACAGAGTCAATATATTTCATATTGCAGTAAGTTATCTAGACAGAGTCAATACATTTCATATTGCAGTATATCATGCAGACAGAGTCAATATATTTCATATTGCAGTAAGTTATCTAGACAGAGTCAATATATTTCATATTGCAGTATATCATGCAGACAGAGTCAATATATTTCATATTGCAGTAAGTTATCTAGACAGAGTCAATATATTTCATATTGCAGTATATCATGCAGACAGAGTCAATATATTTCATATTGCAGTAAGTTATCTAGACAGAGTCAATATATTTCATATTGCAGTATAT
This sequence comes from Oncorhynchus clarkii lewisi, assembly GCF_045791955.1. Classification (NCBI taxonomy): domain Eukaryota; kingdom Metazoa; phylum Chordata; class Actinopteri; order Salmoniformes; family Salmonidae; genus Oncorhynchus; species Oncorhynchus clarkii. Next base: position 40,691,895 of record NC_092160.1, read on the forward strand.
CATGCAGACAGAGTCAATATATTTCATATTGCAGTAAGTTATCTAGACAGAGTCAATACATTTCATATTGCTGTACGACTGTTGGGCTGTTTGTTTGTCTGTTGGACTGTTGTACTGTTTGTCTGTTTGTCTGTTGGACTGTTTGTCTGTTGGTCTGTTTGTTTGTCTGTTGGACTGTTGGACTGTTTGTCTGTTGGACTGTTTGTTTGTCTATTGGACTGTTGGACTGTTTGTCTGTTGAACTGTTGTACTGTTTGTCTTTTGGACTGTTGGACTGTTTGTTTGTTGAACTGTTGTACTGTTTGTCTTTTGGACTGTTGGACTGTTTGTTTGTCTGTTGGACTGTTGGACTGTTTGTCTTTTGGACTGTTGGACTGCTTGTTTGTCTGTTAGACTGTTGTACTGTTTGTCTGTTGGTCTGTTGGACTGTTTGTTTGTCTGTTGGACTGTTGGACTGTTTGTTTGTCTGTTGGACTGTTGGACTGTTTGTCTGTTGGACTGTTGGACTGTTTGTTTGTCTATTGGACTGTTGGACTGTTGGACTGTTTGTCTGTTGGACTGTTGGACTGTTTGTTTGTCTGTTGGACTGTTGGACTGTTTGTTTGTCTGTTGGACTGTTGGACTGTTGGACTGTTGGACTGTTTGTTTGTCTGTTGGACTGTTGGACTGTTGGACTGTTTGTTTGTCTATTGGACTGTTGGACTGTTTGTCTGTTGGACTGTTGGACTGTTTGTTTGTCTGTTGGACTGTTGGACTGTTGGACTGTTGGACTGTTTGTTTGTCTATTGGACTGTTGGACTGTTTGTCTGTTGGTCTGTTGGACTGTTTGTTTGTCTGTTGGACTTTTGGACTGTTTGTCTGTTGGTCTGTTGGTCTGTTGGACTGTTTGTTTGTCTGTTGGACTGTTGGACTGTTTGTCTGTTGGACTGTTTGTCTGTTGGACTGTTGGACTGTTGGACTGTTTGTCTGTTGGACTGTTTGTCTGTTGGACTGTTTGTTTGTCTGTTGGACTGTTGGATTGTTTGTTTGTCTGTTTGTCTGTTGGACTGTTTGTCTGTTGGACTGTTTGTCTGTTGGACTGTTGGACTGTTTGTCTGTTGGACTTTTGGACTGTTTGTCTGTTGGACTGTTGGACTGTTTGTCTGTTGGACTGTTTGTTTGTCTGTTGTACTATTGGACTGTTTGTTTGTCTATTGGACTGTTGGACTGTTTGTCTGTTGGACTGTTTGTTTGTCTGTTGTACTGTTGGACTGTTTGTTTGTCTGTTGGACTGTTGGACTGTTTGTTTGTCTATTGGACTGTTGGACTGTTTGTCTGTTGTACTGTTGGACTGTTGGACTGTTTGTTTGTCTGTTTGTCTGTTGGACTGTTGGACTGTTTGTCTGTTGGACTGTTGGACTGTTTGTCTTTTGGACTGTTGGACTGTTGGACTGTTGGACTGTTTGTCTGTTGGACTGTTTGTCTGTTGGACAGTTTTTCTGTTGGACTGTTGGACTGTTGGACTGTTTAATTTTGAAAGCTGGAAGAGTGAGTGTGGACCTTGCTTACACCCGCTATGACAGGCTCATTGGCCACCCTCCCTCCCAGAAGCCTGGAAGGGATGAGAGAGCCAAGCCTATGGGTTCGTAGCTTCAACCCCACAGCACAACACATCAATTGATAAGACGTCCCGGTAGCGACCCACCCCAACAACATCCGGTGAAATTGCAGAGCGCCAAATTCAAATTATAGTAATAATAATAATTCATGAAAATACAAGTGTTATACATTGGTTAAAATATCAACTTCTTGTTAATCCAGCCGCTTTGTCAGATTTCAAAAATACTTTATGGCGAAAGCATAGCATGCGATTATCTGAGGACGGCGCCCCGCACACAAAAGCATACAAACATTTTCCAACCAAGCAGAGAACAAAAGTCAGAAAAAGCAATAAAATAAATCACTTGCCTTTGAAGATCTTCATCTGGTTGCAATCACAAGGGTCCCAGCTACATAACAAATGGTCCTTATGTTTGATCAAGTCCTTCATATTATCCCAAAAACTCTGTGTTGTTGGCGCGTTTTGTTCAGTAATCCACTGGCTCAAAGACAGTCAAAACATGCAGACGAATACATCCTAATAGTACCGGTAACGTTCGTCAAAACATGTCAAACGATGTTTATAACTAATCCTCAGGGTGTCAATTATCTAAATAATCGGTAATATTTCAACCAGACAATAGCGTATTCAATAGAAAAGAAAAAGAACGAAGGGCGTGCACAGTCTCGAGCGCAAACCAGTACTGCATGCTTCCCCAGTCCCCTAACCAAAAGGTATTTTTCTTCGTCGTTTTTCAGAAAACAAGCCTGAAACAATGTCTAAACACTGTTGGCATCTAGTGGAAGCCATAGGAACTGCAATCTGGGCCCTAACCAATTACATAGTCAATAGGCATTCAATGGAAAACCACTCATGTCAAAAAAAATCCCACTTCCTGGATGGATTTTCCTCTGGTTTTCGCATGCCATATCAGTTCTGTTATACTCACAAACATTATTTTAAGAGTTTTTGAAACTTCAGAGTGTTTTCTATCCAATGCTACCAGTATATGCATTCCCTAGCTTCTGGGCCTGAGTAACAGGCAGTTTATTTTGGGCACGTCAGCCGTCCGAAATTCCGACCAAAAACCAGAATGCCAAAGAAGTTAATGGACTGCTGAATGTATATTTTTGTCTATATTATGTCTATCTCTGGTAAGCTACCCTGGAAAGGGCTGAAAATAGCCCATATAATATATGTAGCCTTAGAAATAAGGTTCATGAAATCAATAACTTGCTAACATTCATATATTAGCCATTTCTGAGACTCACTTAGATAATTCATTTGATGCTACAGCAGTAGCAATACAAGGACATAACATCTATAGAAGAGACAGGAATGCTCATGGGGGAGGTGTTGCTGTATATATTCAGAGCCATATCCCTGTAATGCTTAGAGAAGATCTTATGTCAAGTGTTGTTGAAGTGTTGTGGTTGCAGGTTTACTTGGCATATCTAAAGCCTTTTCTTTTGGGGTGTTGCTATAGGCCACCAAGTGCCATCAGTCAGGTTCTAAATAATATGTGTGAAATGCTTGGTAGTGTATGTGATGTAAACAGAGAGGTCTACTTTCTTGGGGACCTGAATATTGACTGGTTTTCATCAAGCTGTCCACTTAAGAGGAAGCTTCTCACTTTAACCAGTGTTTGTAATCTGGTTCAGGTTATTAATCAACCTACCAGGATGTTTACAAACACTACAGGAACAAGATCATCCACACGTATTGATCACATTTTTACTAATACTGTAGAACGGTGTTCTAAAGCTACATCCATACCCATTGGATGACGTGATCACAATATAGTGGCTATATCCATACCCATTGGATGACGTGATCACAATATAGTGGCTATATCCATACCCATTGGATGACGTGATCACAATATAGTGGCTATATCCATACCCATTGGATGACGTGATCACAATATAGTGGCTATATCCATACCCATTGGATGACGTGATCACAATATAGTGGCTATATCCATACCCATTGGATGACGTGATCACAATATAGTGGCTATATCCATACCCATTGGATGACGTGATCACAATATAGTGGCTATATCCATACCCATTGGATGACGTGATCACAATATAGTGGCTATATCCATACCCATTGGATGACGTGATCACAATATAGTGGCTATATCCATACCCATTGGATGACGTGATCACAATATAGTGGCTATATCCATACCCATTGGATGACGTGATCACAATATAGTGGCTATATCCATACCCATTGGATGACGTGATCACAATATAGTGGCTATATCCATACCCATTGGATGACGTGATCACAATATAGTGGCTATATCCAGGAAAGCCAAAGTTCCAACAGCTGGGCCTAAAATAGTGTATAAGAGACCATTCAATAGATTTTGCTGTGAGTCTTATGTGGATGATGTTAAAAATGTTTGTTGGTCTGATGTGAATAATAAGGAGCATCCAGATGCTGCACTTGATGAATTTATGAAATTGATTCTTCCAATGATTGATAAACATGAACCTTTTAAGAAACTGACTGTTAGAACTGTTAAGGCTCCATGGATTGATGAGGAATTGAAAAACTGTATGGTTGAAAGAGATGGAGGCAAAAGGAGTGGCTGATAAGTCTGGCTGTACATCTGACTGGCTGACTTACTGCACATCTGACTGGCTGACTTACTGCACATCTGACTGGCTGACTTACTGCACATCTGACTGGCTGACTTACTGCAAATTAGAAATGATGTGACTAAAACCAAAAAAAAAGAAGAAACTGTATTATGAAGCCAAGATCAATGATATAAAGATGATATAAAGAATGATGGAAAAAAAACTTTGGGGTACTTTAAATTAAGTTTTGGGCAGAAAGACAAAATTCATCAAATCAGATGAAGTCACTGAAACCCCTAACACAGAGTTGCAGTCTGATTTAGAATGGTTGGCAGGTAATAAACTGGTCTTGAACATCTCTAAAACTAAGAGCATAATTGTATTGTGTAAGTTCTAGAACTCAGCTGAATCTGGTAATGAATGCTGTGGCTGTTGAACAAGTTGAGGAGACTAAATTACTTGGCTTTACCAAGTAATTTTAGATTGTATACTGTCACGGTCAAAACATAATGATTCAATGGCTGTAAAGATGGGAAGAGGTCTGGCCATAATAAAGAGATGCTCTGCTTTTTTTGACAGCACACTTTTTTTGACACCACTGAAACCAAGTTCTAGCTTTGTCTTGATTATTGTCCAGTCGTGTGGTCAGTTATGAACAAATTCTTATTTACAATGATGGTCTACCAAAAGGCAAAAGGCCTCCTGCGGGGACAGGGCCTGGGATAAATATATATATAGGAAACAACACACATCAAGACAAGAGAGACACCACTACACTACATAAAGACAGACCTAAGACAACAAATAGCAAGGTAGCAACACAACGTGGTAGCAGCACAAAACATGGTAGAAACATTACTGAGCCCAGACAACAGCACAAAGGGCAAGAAGGTAGAGACAACAATACATCATGCAAAGTAGCCACAACTGTCAGTAAGAGTGTCCATGATGGAGTCTTTCAATGAAGAGATTGAGATAAAACTGTCCAATTTGAGTGTTGGTTGCATCTCGTTCCAGTCGCTAGCTTCAGCAAACATAAAAGAGGAGCGACCCAGGGATGTGTGTGCTTTGGGGACCTTTAACAGAATGTGACTGGCAGAATGAGTGTTGTATGTGGAGGATGAGGGCTGCAGTAGATATCTCAGATAGGGGGGAGTGAGGCCTAAGAGGGTTTTATAAATAAGCATAAACCAGTCGGTCTTGCGACGGGTATACAGAGATGAGCAGTTTACAGAGGAGTATAGAGTGCAGTGATGTGTGTGTGTGTGTGTGTGTGTGTGTGTGTGTGTGTGTGTGTGTGTGTGTGTGTGTGTAGTACTGAGGGAGAAGAGGACCAATAAGTCACTGGGTTTCTTTTGGTCAGTGACCGGCCGGCATCTATCTCTGTCTGTCCCTTCCTGGTGGACCAGGTCTCTCCTCCACGTCGGAGGAAGGAGGTGGTTGTCTCATCAGTGCGTCAGCAGAGCTGCTTTATCAGAAGCCAATGAGGCCTACCTCTCTCTCTCTATTCCCAAATCAGCCATAAGTGACTAACAACTTCCAAATCTACTTTCTGGAGGAGAGAAAGAGTCAGAGGCAGAGACAGAAAGAGAAAGAGACAGAGAGAGAAAGAGAGAGAGAAAGAGAGAGACAGAGACAGAGACAGAGACAGAGAGAGACAGAGACAGAGACAGAGAGCGACAGAGACAGAGACAGAGAGAGACAGAGACAGAGACAGAGAGAGACAGTGACAGAGAGAGAAAGAGTCAGAGACAGAAAGAGACAGAGACAGAAAGAGAGAGAGAGAAAGAGACAGAGACAGAAAGAGTCAGAGAGAGAGAAAGATACAGAGAGAGAGAGACAGAGACAGAGACAGAGAAAAAGAGAAAGGGAGAGAGAGAGAGAGAGAGAGAAAGAGTCAGAGACAGAAAGAGACAGAGAGAGAAAGAGTCAGAGACAGAAAGAGACAGAGAGAGAGAGAGAAAGAGTCAGAGACAGAAAGAGACAGAGACAGAAAGAGACAGAGAGAGACAGAGAGAGAAAGAGACAGAGAGAGAAAGAGACAGAGACAGAAAGAGTCAGAGACAGAGAGAGACAGAGAGAGAAAGAGTCAGAGACAGACAGAGAGAGAAAGAGTCAGAGACAGACAGAGAGAAAGAGTCAGAGACAGAGAGAGACAGAGAGAGAAAGAGTCAGAGACAGAAAGAGACAGAGAGAGAAAGAGTCAGAGACAGAAAGAGACAGAGAGAGAAAGAGTCAGAGACAGAGAGAGACAGAGAGAGAAAGAGTCACAGACAGAGAGAGACAGAGAGAGAAAGAGTCACAGACAGAAACAGACAGAGAAAGAGTCACAGACAGAAACAGACAGAGAAAGAGTCAGAGACAGAAAGAGACAGAGAGAGAAAGAGTCAGAGACAGAAAGAGACAGAGAGAGAAAGAGTCAGAGACAGAGAGAGACAGAGAGAGAAAGAGAGAAAGGGAGAGAGAGAGACAGAGAGAGAAAGAGACAGAGACAGAGAGAGAAAAAGAGAAAGGGAGAGAGAGAGAGATCATAAGCTCATGGGCTCCTGAGTTCTTCTGAAAAAATATAATTATAGTTGGATAAATGGACTTATACGGGATACTACCCTCTACATCAAAACCTTCAAACCAAATCAAAATTCCATACCTAAAAGCTTGATTTTACTACCAAGGACTTAAAAGAAAAAACTAGCAAACCAAAACCTACAGAAGAAACACAGCAAAAACCTTGAAATACCATCCAACACAAAACTGAGTTCAGTCTGAAGCCAAAACGGAAAAGATAATAATCTTCAGGTAATTTTGTTAAATCGTTATTTATTTCACCTTTATTTAACCAGGTAGGCTAGTTGAGAACAAGTTCTCATTTACATCTGCGACCTGGCCAAGATAAAGCAAAGCAGTGCGACACAAACAACAACACAGAGTTACACATGGAATAAACAAGTGTACAGTCAATAACACAATAGAAAAAAAGAAAGTATATATACAGTGTGTGAAAATGGCATGAGGAGGTAATGCAATAAATAGGCCATAGTAGCAAAGTAATTACAATTTAGCAGATTAACACTGGAGTGATAGATGAGCAGATGGTGATGTGCAAGTAGAAATACTGGTGTGCAAAAGAGCAGCAAAGTAAATAAAAACAATATGAGGTAGGTAGATTGGGTGGGCTATTTACAGATGGACTACGTACAGCTGCAGCGATCGGTTAGCTGCTCAGATAGCTGATGTTTAAAGTTAGTGAGGGAAACTTAGGTCTCCATCTTCAGTGATTTCTACAATTCGTTCCAGTCATTGGCAGCAGAAAACTTTGGGGATAGCCAGTGAGATATACCTGCTGGAGCACATGCTACGAGTGGGTGTTGTTATCGTGACCAGTGAGCTGAGGTAAGGCGGAGCTTTACCTAGCATAGACTTATAGATGACCTAGAGCCAGTGGGTTTGGCAAAGAATATGTAGCAAGGGCCAGCCGAATAGAGCATACAGGTCGCAGTGGTGGGTGGTATAAGGTGACAAAATGGATGGCAATGTAATAGACTGCATCCAGGTTGCTGAGTAGAGTATTGGAAGCTATTTTGTAGATGACATCGCCAAAGTCGAGGATCGGTAGGATAGTCAGTTTTACTAGGGTAAGTTTGGCGGCGTGAGTGAAGGATCCTTTTTGCGAAATATGAAACCGATTCTAGATTTAATTTTGGATTGGAGATGTTTGATATGAGTCTGGAAGGAGAGTTTACAGTCTAGCCAGACACCCTGGTATTTGTAGTTGTCCACATATTCTAAGTCAGAACTGAGTAGTGATGCTAGTCGGGCAGGCGGGTGTGGGCAGCGAACGGTTGAAAAGCATGCATTTGGTTCAGTTTTAGAGCAGTTGGAGGCCACGGAAGGAGTGTTGTATGGCATTGAAGCTCATTTGGAGGTTTGTTAACCTGTCTAGGACTGGCGGAACCCCGTTCCGCTAGCCAATGAAATTGCAGGGGGCCAAATACAAATCAACAGAAATCTCATAAATCAAATTTCTCAAACATACAAGTATTTTACACCATTTTAAAGATAAAATTCTCGTTAATCCAGCCACAGTGTATTATTTCAAAAATGCTTTACAGCGAAAGCTCCACAAACAATTATGTTAGGTCACCACCAAGCCACAGAAAAACCCAGCCATTTTTTCGGCCAAAGAGAGGATTCACAAAAATCATAAATATAGATAAAATTAATCTACCTTTGATGATCTTCATCAGATCATCAGACACTCATAGGACTTTATGTTACACAATACATGTATGTTTTGTTTGATAAAGTGCATGTTTATATACAAAAATCTCATTTTACATTGGCGTGTTATGTTCAGTAGTTCCAAAACATGCGCTGATTTTGCAGAGAGTGTTACGGTTTTCTTCTGGTGAAAGAGAGGAGGACCAAAATGCAGCGTCGTTATCTTTATACATCTTTAATAAAATATGAAAAATTAACAATATACAAAACAATAAACGTGAAAAATCCGAAACAGCCCTATCTGGTGCAACAAACACAGAGACAGGAACAATCACTCACGAAATACCTAAAGAATATGGCTGCCTAAATATGGTTCCCAATCAGAGACAACGATAAACACCTGCCTCTGATTGAGAACCACTCCAGGCAACCATAGACTTACCTAGAATACTTCACTAACCACAATCCCATAACCAACAAAAAAGCGGAAAGGTCGTAGAAACATGTCAAGCGAAGTATAGAATCTTTCGGATGTTTTTATCATTAATCTTCAATAATGTTCCGACCGGAGAATTCCTTTGTCTGTAGAAAAGCAATGGAACGCAAGCTAACTTTCACATGACCTCGCATCACGAGCTCGTGGCAATCTGACAGACACTGTCACGTTCTGACCTTAGTTCCTTTGTTTTTGTCTTTGTTTTAGTATGGTCAGGGCGTGAGTTGGGGTGGGCAGTTTATGTTGGTTTTTCTATGTTGGTTTTTGAGTTCGGCCTAGTATGGTTCTCTATCAGAGGCAGCTGTCAATTGTTGTCCCTGATTGAAAATCATACTTAGGTAGCCTGGGTTTCACTTTTGGTTGGTGGGTGTTTGTCTTCCGTGTCAGTGTTTGTCGCCACACGGGACAATTTCGTTCATTTCACGTTTATTGTTTTGTATTTCGTAGTGTTCAGTTTTTGTTTTAAAATAAACATTATGGACACTTACCACGCTGCGTTTTGGTCCTCCGATCCTACTCGCTTCTCCTCCTCAGAAGAGGAGGACGAGATCCCTTACAGATACGTGGCTCAATCCTCTCTCATTCGGCCCCCGTTCACAGTAGAAGCATCAAACAAGGTTCTAAAGACTGTTGACATCTAGTGGAAGCATTAGGAAGTGCAAAATGACCCCACAGACACTGTATATTGGAATGGCAATGAGTTGAAAAACCTCAGATTTCCCACTTCTGGGGTTGGATTTTTCTCAGGTTTTTGCCTACCATATGAGTTCTGTTATACTCACAGACATCATTCAAACAGTTTTAGAAACTCAAGAGTGTTTTATATCTACTAATTATATGCATATTCTAGCTTTTATAGCTCAGTAGCAGGCAATTTACTCTTGGCACCTTATTCATCCAAGCTACTCAATACTGCCCCCCAGTCACCAAGAAGTTAAGCATATCCCAGTTTAGGTCACCTAACAGTACAATCTCTGAAGATAGATGGGGGGTGATCAATTCACATATGGTGTCCAGGGCACAGCTCGGGGCTGAGGGGGGGTCTATAACAAGCGGCAAAGGTGAGAGACTTGTTTCTGGAAAGGTGGATTTTTAAAAGTAGAAGCTCGAACTGTTTGTACACAGACCTGGATAGTAAGACAGAACTCTGCAGCCTATCTCTGCAGTACATTGCAACTCCGCCCCCTTTGTCAGTTCTATCTTGTCGGAAAATTTTATAGTTAGGAATGGAGATTTCAGAATTTTTGGTGGCCTTCCTAAGCCAGGATTCAGACACGACTAGGTCATCAGGGTTGGCAGAGTGTGCTAAAGCAGTGAATAAAACAAACTTAGGGAGGAGGCTTCTAATGTTAACATGCATGAAACCAAGGCTTTTACGGTTACAGAAGTCAACAAATAAGAGCGCCTGGGGAATGGGAGTGGAGCTAGGCACTGCTGGGGCTGCAGGACCTGGATTAACCTCTACATCGAGAGGCTTCTGATGTTAACATGCATGAATCCAACTGAACCAGTGAAATAAAACAATAGTAACTAACCAAAACAGCAGTAGACAAGGCATATTGACATTAGGGAGAGGCATAACCATAGGGTCCAATGAGCAGCAATAGGTGAGTCAGGGAGCCGTTCGGTTGTCGCTACTACGCTAGGCTAGCTGGAGACACGGCGATTCAGAAAGCTAGCGGGCCGTGGCCAGCAGATTGATCTTCGGCGATGTCGCAACGGAAAAGCCTGTTGAAACCACCTCGGACGATTACATCGGCAGACCAGTCGTGTTTGATCGGCGGGGATCTTTGTCGGCAATAAAGGGTCCTGTCCAATTGGCAAAATAGGTATTGTAGAAAGGCCTGGTGATGAAGTGGTTAATTTCTCAGGGATTTCCTACATCAATCAAGCCTGGTACACCATAGATTCCCTCCTGCACCATCAGTTACAGGTATGAAGACATTAATATGGGACATGATATTCAGTAGGGGACAGCTATGAAGACATTAATAAGGGACATGATATTCAGTAGGGGACAGCTATGAAGACATTAATAAGGGACATGATATTCAGTAGGGGACAGCTATGAAGACATTAATATGAGACATTATATTCAGTAGGGGACAGCTATGAAGACATTAATATGAGACATGATATTCAGTAGGGGACGTGTTTAAGATGACGTCCTGCTCTTAATGGGTTTATTCACCAGCTCAACTGTGTGTGTGTGTGTGTGTGTGTGTGTGTGTGTGTGTGTGTGTGTGTGTGTGTGTGTGTGTGTGTGTGTGTGTGTGTGTGTGTGTGTCATGGAAACAGTGTGTTAACACAGGTAAGGAGCCTGGGATCAAGAGAGCAGTACAAAGCAAAGCGCCGGTAAACCTGCAGGGATGATAATGATACACCAGCCAGCTGCTTTCTCTCTCTCTAGCCAGCTCAACACACCCTGTACTCTACCTGACTCCCTTTCTCTCTCTCTGTTTATCTCTCCCTCCACCTCTCTCTCCCCCCTCCATCCCTTCCTATTTATTCTTCCCTATATCTCTCCCTCCCTCTGCCTCTCTTTCCCACCTCTCTCTCTCTCTCTCTCTCTCTCTCTCTCTCTCTCTCTCTCTTTCACCCTCTCCCTCTCTCTCTCACTCTCCCATCTCTCTCCCCCTTCTTCTCTCTCTCTCTCCCTTCCGCTCCCTCGCTCTCTGACCCCTCTCTCCCTCCCTCTTTCTTTCTCCCTCCTCTCTCCATGCTACATGACAGTCTTTTCTACTCACCTCTCTCCCCCCTCACCCGCGCTCTCCCTTCACCCCATCACCTGTCTCCACCACCCCCCTGCTTCCCTCCTCACCCCTCTCCGCTACCCCCCGTCTCCATCCTCACCCCTTTCCTACACCCTCCTGTCCCCCTTCTCCCCCCTCTCCACCACCCCTACCTCCCACCTCCCCTCCCTCTCCTCACCCCTCTCCACCACCCACCTGCCTCCCTCCCCTCCTCCCCTCTCTCCATCACCCACCTGCCTCCCTCCCTCTCCTCAACCGTCTCCACCACCCACCTGCCTCCCTCCCTCTCCTCACCAGTCTCCACCACCCACCTGCCTCCCTCCCTCTCCTCACCCCTCTCCACCACCCACCTGCCTCCCTCCCCTCCTTCCCTCTCTCCACCACCCACCTGCATCCCTCCCCTCCTCCCCTCTCTCCACCACCCCACTGCCTCCCACCTCCCCTCTCTCCACCACCCACCTGCCTCCCACCACCCTCCCACTCCTCACCCCTCTCCACCACCCACCTCCCTCCCACCTCCCTCTCCTCACCCCTCTTCACCACCCACCTGCCTCCCACCTCCCTCTCCTCACCCCTCTCCACCACCCACCTGCCTCCCACCTCCCTCCCTCTCCTCCCCTCTCTCCACCACAACCCCATCCCTCCCTCTCCTCCCCTCTCTCCACCACCCACCTGCCTCCCACCTCCCTCCCTCTCCTCCCCTCTCTCCACCACAACCCCATCCCTCCCTCTCCTCCCCTCTCTCCACCACCCACCTGCCTCCCACCTCCCTCCCTCTCCTCCCCTCTCTCCACCACCCCACTGCCTCTGTTATTTATTCATGGCTCATCGTTTCCAGTTGTTATATACGGTTGTATTGACATGGTTAAGCTTAGACAATTAATTAAAGTTTCCATTTTGTAACGGGAGAAAGAGGAGGGCCTGGAAACAGGACAATGCTGCTACCAAGAGAGAGCTTTAGATGTCTCTCTCTGTTATATCCTGTTGATTACAGACATGATGATGTCCCTCTCTCTGTTATAACCTGTTGATTACAGACATGATGTCCCTCTCTCTGTTATAACCTGTTGATTACAGACATGATGATGTCTCTCTCTGTTATAACCTGTTGATTACAGACATGATGATGTCTCTCTCTCTCTGTTACAACCTGTTGATTACAGACATGATGATGTCTCTCTCTGTTATAACCTGTTGATTACAGACATGATGATGTCTCTCTCTCTGTTATAACCTGTTGATTACAGACATGATGATGTCTCTCTCTCTGTTACAACCTGTTGATTACAGACATGATGCCTCTCTCTCTGTTATAACCTGTTGATTACAGACATGGTGATGTCCCTCTCTCTGTTATAACCTGTTGATTACAGACATGATGTCCCTCTCTCTGTTATAACCTGTTGATTACAGACATGATGATGTCCCTCTCTCTGTTACAACCTGTTGATTACAGACATGATGATGTCTCTCTCTCTGTTATAACCTGTTGATTACAGACATGATGTCTCTCTCTCTGTTATAACCTGTTGATTACAGACATGATGATGTCCCTCTCTCTGTTACAACCTGTTGATTACAGACATGATGATGTCTCTCTCTGTTATAACCTGTTGATTACAGACATGATGTCTCTCTCTCTGTTATAACCTGTTGATTACAGACATGATGATGTCCCTCTCTCTGTTACAACCTGTTGATTACAGACATGATGATGTCTCTCTCTCTGTTATAACCTGTTGATTACAGACATGATGATGTCTCTCTCTCTGTTATAACCTGTTGATTACAGACATGATGATGTCTCTCTCTCTGTTACAACCTGTTGATTACAGACATGATGATGTCTCTCTCTCTGTTACAACCTGTTGATTACAGACATGATGTCTCTCTCTCTGTTATAACCTGTTGATTACAGACATGATGTCTCTCTCTCTGTTATAACCTGTTGATTACAGACATGATCTCTCTCTTTGTTATAACCTGTTGATTACAGACATGATGATGTCTCTCTCTCTGTTATAACCTGTTGATTACAGACATGATGTCTCTCTCTCTGTTATAACCTGTTGATTACAGACATGATGTCTCTCTCTCTGTTATAACCTGTTGGTTACAGACATGATGTCTCTCTCTCTGTTATAACCTGTTGATTACAGACATGATGATGTCTCTCTCTCTGTTATAACCTGTTGATTACAGACATGATGATGTCTCTCTCTCTGTTATAACCTGTTGATTACAGACATGACGATGTCTCTCTCTGTTATAACCTGTTGATTACAGACATGATGTCTCTCTCTCTGTTATAACCTGTTGATTACAGACATGATGTCTCTCTCTCTGTTATAACCTGTTGGTTACAGACATGATGTCTCTCTCTCTGTTATAACCTGTTGATTACAGACATGATGATGTCTCTCTCTCTGTTATAACCTGTTGATTACAGACATGATGATGTCCCTCTCTCTGTTATAACCTGTTGATTACAGACATGATGATGTCCCTCTCTCTGTTATAACCTGTTGATTACAGACATGATGATGTCTCTCTCTGTTATAACCTGTTGATTACAGACATGATGATGTCTCTCTCTCTGTTACAACCTGTTGATTACAGACATGATGTCTCTCTCTCTGTTATAACCTGTTGATTACAGACATGATGTCTCTCTCTCTGTTATAACCTGTTGGTTACATAGGGAGGATGTCACTCTCTGTTATAACCTGTTGATTACAGACATGATGATGTCTCTCTCTCTGTTATAACCTGTTGATTACAGACATGATGATGTCCCTCTCTCTGTTACAACCTGTTGATTACAGACATGATGATGTCTCTCTCTGTTATAACCTGTTGATTACAGACATGATGTCTCTCTCTCTGTTATAACCTGTTGGTTACATAGGGAGGATGTCACTCTCTGTTATAACCTGTTGATTACAGACATGATGATGTCTCTCTCTCTGTTATAACCTGTTGATTACAGACATGATGATGTCCCTCTCTCTGTTACAACCTGTTGATTACAGACATGATGATGTCTCTCTCTCTGTTATAACCTGTTGATTACAGACATGATGTCTCTCTCTCTGTTATAACCTGTTGATTACAGACATGGTGATGTCCCTCTCTCTGTTATAACCTGTTGATTACAGACATGATGATGTCCCTCTCTCTGTTATAACCTGTTGATTACATAGGGAGGATGGTCTCGGGATTCAACGGTGTAGCAGAGGGTCTATAGAGTCGTGAGAGTGCATCAGGCTTCACGTTCTTGGACCCCGGGCGGTAGGAGATGGTAAAGTTGAACCGAGTGAATAGCAGGGCCCATCGAGCTTGTCTAAAGTTCAGGTGCAGAGATATTCCAGGTTCTTGTGGTCAGTCCAGGCTATGAATGGATGTGCCGCCCCTTCTAAAAGCATCCACTGCTCCAACGCCATCTTCACCGCTAGCGGTTCTCGATTTCCCACGTCCTAATTCCTGACAGTGGTGTTAAGACGATGGAAAAGGAAAGTTCATGGATCCAGCTTTTGGTACTGGGCAGAATGCTGGGACAGGACGGCCCCCACTCCGACGTCCACGGCATCGACCTCCACCACGAACTAATGGGATGGATCCGGATGGATTAAGGAGCTGTAGTGAACCTATGCTTGAGGTCGTAGAACGCCAGGTCTCAGCACGTGAACAGGACCTTCGGAGAGGTGAGTGTTGAAAAGGGGTAAGCCAGGGTGCTGTAACCCCAGATGAAATGGCAGTAGAAATTTGCAAACCCCAGGAAGCATTGCAGCTGCACTCTGAATGTGGGTGGAGGCCAATCCACCACCGCTCTCACCTCGCCAGGATCCATCTGTATATTTCCTGCAGCGATGATGTGTCCTAGGAAGGAGATGGTGGTTGCGATGAAATTCGCATTTCTCCACTTTAACAAAAGGCTGGTTCTCCAGGAGACGCTGAAGGACTGTGGAGGAAGTGGAGGACGTAGAGGACATGTTATTGAGCTGAACCGGAAAAGACGAGGCTGTCATCGATGTAGACGAACACTAACCGGTTCACATCAACTGTTCAGAGGAGACTGCGTGAATCATGCCTTCATGGTTGGATAGCTGGCAAAGAAACCACTACTAAAGGACACCAACATGTGGTGAAGAGTCAGCCAGGAGCCACCAGAGCCGCCAGTCAGCCAGGAGCCACCAGAGTCACCAGTCAGCCAGTAGCCGCCAGAGCCGCCAGTCAGCCAGGAGCCGCCAGAGCCACCAGTCAGCCAGGAGCCTGCCAGAGCCTCCAGTCAGCCAGGAGCCGCCAGAGCCGTCAGCCAGCCAGGGGCCGCCAGAGCCGTCAGCCAGCCAGGGGCCGCCAGAGTCGTCAGCCAGCCAGGACCCGCCAGAGTCGTCAGCCAGCCAGGAGCCGCCAGAGCTGTCAGCCAGTCCGGAGCTGCCCTTCAGTCCGGAGCTGCCATTCAGTCCGGAGCTGCCCCTCAGTCCTGAGCTGCCCTTTAGTAGGGTCGCCGTTCCTAGGAGGCCACAGAAGCGGACTAAGACTATGGTGTGGGGTCCACGTCCAGCGTCAGAGCCGCCACCGCGGACAGATGCCCACCCAGACCCTCCCCTATAGTTTCAGGTTTTGCCTGAGTCCGCACCTTGGGGGGGGGGGGGGGGGGGGGTAGAAGCACGGTGGCTAGGAAAAACTCCCTAGAAAGGCCAGAACCTAGGAAGAACCCTAGAGAGGAAACAGGCTATGTGGGGTGGCCAGTCCTCTTCTGTCTGTGCCGGGTGGAGATTATAACAGAACATGGCCAAGATGTTCAAATGTTCATAGATGACCAGCATGGTCCAATAATAATAATCACAGTGGTTGTCGAGGGTGCAGCAAGTCAGCACCTCAGGAGTAAATGTCAGTTGGCTTTTCATAGCCGATCATTCAGAGTATCTCTATTCTAACCTACAGGTAGTAGAGTTATGGAAAGTGGTTCAGTTGGAAGAGTGTGATAAGCCTATTCATAGATGATTGATGTCGCTGCGGTGTTTATCCTACAGACACAGGAAACTGGAAGTGTTTTCCAGGCATGTAGAACAAGGCGGTCACAGTCCAGTGATGTGACTACAACACAACCTCTGACACCCAGCGTGCAACGGGATAATTGACTGTTTTTATAACAGCACGGTGTGTGTGTGTGTGGCCTTTCTAATGGCCATTGAAATTTCCATGATTGTTGAAGACACACACACTTTGCCCTAGAGAGGATTTATTTTCATACATGCTTGAGGAGGAAAGGCCCTGTGTGTGTTTACTAGCCCTGGCAAGGTTCGCTTTCAAAGACAGAGACTGGAGTGAGAGAAAGGGGGGAGAGAGAAAGCGAGAGAGGGAAAGAAAGAAAGAATGAAAGTAAGAGGGAGAGAGAGCACCTGGGCTGGAGGCTGGAACACGACCATGGTTTAGGGACCTCACCCTGCTCTCCAATTCCCTCTCTCCCTCTACCTCTCTCTCTTCCTCTCTCCCTCCCTTTGCCCCCTCCCTTCCTCTTTCTTCTTCCCTCTCTCTATCCCACCATCCCCCGCTCCCTCTCTCTTCCTTCCTCTGTCTGTCGCCCCCCCTCTCTATCGCTCCATAGAGTGCAGTCTATCTGTCATGTCATCAGCCCCACAGCCTCTCTCCAAACTCTAGATCAGCACATCTGTCCCAGAGGACAACGCTGGTTGAACAGACGTCAGACCCATGTCCGCTGCGACGTCATAGTCAGGTTGTGTTGGAAAAGGACACTTGACATTGTAGTCATTCAGCAGATCTCTTATCCAGAACGACTTACAGTCAGTGCATTCATCTGCAGATAGCTAGGTGGACCAGTCATAGTCAGTGCATTCATCTCCAGATAGCTAGGTGGACCAGTCATAGTCAGTACATTCATCTCCAGATAGCTAGGTGGACCAGTCATAGTCAGTGCATTCATCTCCAGATAGCTAGGTGGACCAGTCATAGTCAGTGCATTCATCTCCAGATAGCTAGGTGGACCAGTCATAGTCAGTACATTCATCTCCAGATAGCTAGGTGGACCAGTCATAGTCAGTACATTCATCTCCAGATAGCTAGGTGGACCAGTCATAGTCAGTACATTCATCTCCAGATAGCTAGGTGGACCAGTCATAGTCAGTACATTCATCTCCAGATAGCTAGATGGACCAGTCATAGTCAGTACATTCATCTTCAGATAGCTAGGTGGACCAGTCATATTCAGTGCATTCATCTCCAGAAAGCTAAGTGGGACAAGCACATATCACAGTCATAGTCAGTACATTCATCTCCAGATAGCTAGGTGGGACAAGCACATATCACAGTCATAGTCAGGACATTCATCTCCAGATAGCTAGGTGGGACAAGCATATATCACAGTCATAGTCAGTACATTCATCTCCAGATAGCTAGGTGGGACAAGCACATATCACAGTCATAGTCAGTACATTCATCTCCAGATAGCTAGGTGGACCAGTCATCTCCAGATAGCTAGGTGGACCAGTCATAGTCAGTACATTCATCTCCAGATAGCTAGGTGGACCAGTCATAGTCAGTGCATTCATCTCCAGATAGCTAGGTGGGACAAGCACATATCACAGTCATAGACAGTACATTCATCTCCAGATAGCTAGGTGGACCAGTCATATTCAGTACATTCATCTCCAGATAGCTAGGTGGACCAGTCATAGTCAGTACATTCATCTCCAGATAGCTAGGTGGGACAAGCACATATCACAGTCATAGTCAGTACATTCATCTCCAGATAGCTAGGTGGGACAAGCACATATCAAAGTCATAGTCAGTACATTCATCTCCAGATAGCTAGGTGGACCAGTCATATTCAGTACATTCATCTCCAGATAGCTAGGTGGACCAGTCATAGTCAGTACATTCATCTCCAGATAGCTAGGTGGACCAGTCATAGTCAGTACATTCATCTTCAGATAGCTAGGTGGACCAGTCATATTCAGTACATTCATCTCCAGATAGCTAGGTGGACCAGTCATGGTCAGTACATTCATATTCAGATAGCTAGGTGGGACAAGCACATATCACAGTCATAGTCAGGACATTCATCTCCAGATAGCTAGGTGGGACAAGCACATATCACAGTCATAGTCAGTACATTCATCTCCAGATAGCTAGGTGGGACAAGCTCATATCACAGTCATAGTCAGTACATTCATCTCCAGATAGCTAGGTTGGAGAAGGTTGGAGAAGCACATATCACAGTCATAGAAAGTACATTTTTCTCAATAACGTAGATGTCAGTAGAGTCAGAGCTAGAAGGGGGATGGGGGGGTCAAGTGCTGGTTACCTTCTCAGGGATATGTGGGACGGTAGCGTCCCACCTCACCAACAGCCAGTGAAAGTGCAGGGCGCCAAATTCAAAACAACAGAAATGTCATAATTAAAATTCCTCGAACATACAAGTATTTTACACCATTTTAAAGATAAACTTGTTGTAAATCCAGCCACAGTGTCCGATTTCAAAAAGGCTTTACTGCGAAAGCACACCAAACGATTACGTTAGGTCAGCACCTAGTCACAGTACCTAGTCTCTCCAAAGAGAGTCACAAAAAGAGAGTCACAAAAAGCAGAAATAGAGATAAAATTAATCACTAACCTTTGATGATCTTCATCAGATGACACTCATAGGACTTTATGTTACACAACACATGGATGTTTTGTTCGATAAAGTTCATATTTATATCCAAAAATCTCAGTTTTCATTGGCGCGTTACGTTCAGTAGTTCCAAAACATCCGGTGATTTTGCAGAGAGCCTCAATTTCCAAAAATACTCATAATAAACATCGATAAAAGAAACAACTATTATGGATTATAGATCCACTTCTCCTTAATGCAACCGCTGTCAGATTTCAAAAAAACTTTATGGAAAAAGTCCATAGAAACATGTCAAACAATGTATAGAATCAATCTTTAGGATGTTTTTAACATAAATCTTCAATAATGTTCCAACCGGAGAATTCCTTTGTCTTCAGAAATGCAATGGAACTCAAGCTAACTCTCACGTGTGCGTATCCCCCCATCCTTCACAGTAGAAGCCTCAAACAAGGTTCTAAAGACTGTTGACATCTAGTGAAAGCCTTATGAAGTGCAATATGACCAATATCCCACTGTATATTCGATAGGCAATGAGTTGAAAAACTACAAACCTTAGATTTCCCACTTCCTGGTTGAATTTTTTCTCAGGTTTTTGACTGACATATGAGTTCTGTTTTACCCCCAGACATCATTCACCAGTTTTAGAAACGTCAGAGTGTTTTCTATCCAAATATACTAATTATAGAACAACTCTGTAGAACAACTCCACAGAACAACTTCACAGAACAACTCCGCAGAACAACTCTACAGAACAACTCTGCAGAACACCTTCACAGAACAACTTCACAGAACAACTCTGTAGAACAACTCTGTAGAACAACTCTGTAGAACACCTTCACAGAACAACTTCACAGAACAATTCTGTAGAACAACTCTGTAGAACACCTTCACAGAACAACTTCACAGAACAACTCTGTGGATCAACTCTGTGGAACAACTCTGTGGACCACCTTCACAGAACAACTTCACAGAACAACTCTGTGGAACAACTCTGTAGAACAACTCTGTAGAATGTCTCCGCAGAACAACTCTGCAGAACGGTCTTTATTTCGGCGCCGGTCTTAGTTCTGCGATTAAACTGCCACTGACACGACCGCCACTTCAAATCAAATCAAATCAAATCAAATTTTATTTGTCACATACACATGGTTAGCAGATGTTAATGCGAGTGTAGCGAAATGCTTGTGCTTCTAGTTCCGACAATGCAGTAATAACAAGTAATCTAACTAACAATTCCAAAACTACTGTCTTGCACACAGTGTAAGGGGATAAAGAATATGTACATAAGGATATATGAATGAGTGATGGTACAGAGCAGCATAGGCAAGATACAGTAGATGGTATCGAGTACACTATGTACAAATGAGATGAGTATGTAAACAAAGTGGCATAGTTTAAAGTCGCTAGTGATACATGTATTACATAAGGATACAGTAGATGATATAGAGTACAGTATATACGTATGCATATGAGATGAATAATGTAGGGTAAGTAACATTATATAAGGTAGCATTGTTTAAAGTGGCTAGTGATATATTTACATCATTTCCCATCAATTCCCATTATTAAAGTGGCTGGAGTTGAGTCAGTGTCAGTGTGTTGGCAGCAGCCACTCAGTGTTAGTGGTGGCTGTTTAACAGTCTGATGGCCTTGAGATAGAAGCTGTTTTTCAGTCTCTCGGTCCCAGCTTTGATGCACCTGTACTGACCTCGCCTTCTGGATGATAGCGGGGTGAACAGGCAGTGGCTCGGGTGGTTGATGTCCTTGATGATCTTTATGGCCTTCCTGTGACATCGGGTGGTGTAGGTGTCCTGGAGGGCAGGTAGTTTGCCCCCAGTGATGCGTTGTGCAGACCTCACTACCCTCTGGAGAGCCTTACGGTTGAGGGCGGTGCAGTTGCCATACCAGGCGGTGATACAGCCCGCCAGGATGCTCTCGATTGTGCATCTGTAGAAGTTTGTGAGTGCTTTTGGTGACAAGCCGAATTTCTTCAGCCTCCTGAGGTTGAAGAGGCGCTGCTGCGCCTTCTTCACGATGCTGTCTGTGTGAGTGGACCAATTCAGTTTGTCTGTGATGTGTATGCCGAGGAACTTAAAACTTGCTACCCTCTCCACTACTGTTCCATCGATGTGGATAGGGGGGTGTTCCCTCTGCTGTTTCCTGAAGTCCACAATCATCTCCTTAGTTTTGTTGACGTTGAGTGTGAGGTTATTTTCCTGACACCACACTCCGAGGGCCCTCACCTCCTCCCTGTAGGCCGTCTCGTCGTTGTTGGTAATCAAGCCTACCACTGTTGTGTCGTCCGCAAACTTGATGATTGAGTTGGAGGCGTGCGTGGCCACGCAGTCGTGGGTGAACAGGGAGTACAGGAGAGTGCTCAGAACGCACCCTTGTGGGGCCCCAGTGTTGAGGATCAGCGGGGAGGAGATGTTGTTGCCTACCCTCACCACCTGGGGGCGGCCCGTCAGGAAGTCCAGTACCCAGTTGCACAGGGCGGGGTCGAGACCCAGGGTCTCGAGCTTGATGACGAGCTTGGAGGGTACTATGGTGTTGAATGCCGAGCTGTAGTCGATGAACAGCATTCTCACATAGGTATTCCTCTTGTCCAGATGGGTTAGGGCAGTGTGCAGTGTGGTTGAGATTGCATCGTCTGTGGACCTATTTGGGCGGTAAGCAAATTGGAGTGGGTCTAGGGTGTCAGGTAGGGTGGAGGTGATATGGTCCTTGACTAGTCTCTCAAAGCACTTCATGATGACGGATGTGAGTGCTACGGGGCGGTAGTCATTTAGCTCAGTTACCTTAGCTTTCTTGGGAACAGGAACAATGGTGGCCCTCTTGAAGCATGTGGGAACAGCAGACTGGTATAGGGATTGATTGAATATGTCCATAAACACACCGGCAAGCTGGTCTGCGCATGCTCTGAGGGCGCGGCTGGGGATGCCGTCTGGGCCTGCAGCCTTGCGAGGGTTAACACGTTTAAATGTCTTACTCACCTCGGCTGCAGTGAAGGAGAGACCGCATGTTTTCGTTGCAGGCCGTGTCAGTGGCACTGTATTGTCCTCAAAGCGGTCAAAAAAGTTATTTAGTCTGCCTGGGAGCAAGACATCCTGGTCCGTGACTGGGCTGGATTTCTTCCTGTAGTCCGTGATTGACTGTAGACCCTGCCACATGCCTCTTGTGTCTGAGCCGTTGAATTGAGATTCTACTTTGTCTCTGTACTGGCGCTTAGCTTGTTTGATAGCCTTGCGGAGGGAATAGCTGCACTGTTTGTATTCGGTCATGTTACCAGACACCTTGCCCTGATTAAAAGCAGTGGTTCGCGCTTTCAGTTTCACACGAATGCTGCCATCAATCCACGGTTTCTGGTTAGGGAATGTTTTAATCGTTGCTATGGGAACGACATCTTCAACGCACGTTCTAATGAACTCGCACACCGAATCAGCGTATTCGTCAATGTTGTTATCTGACGCAATACGAAACATCTCCCAGTCCACGTGATGGAAGCAGTCTTGGAGTGTGGAGTCAGCTTGGTCGGACCAGCGTTGGACAGACCTCAGCGTGGGAGCCTCTTGTTTTAGTTTCTGTCTGTAGGCAGGGATCAACAAAATGGAGTCGTGGTCAGCTTTTCCGAAAGGGGGGCGGGGCAGGGCCTTATATGCGTCGCGGAAGTTAGAGTAGCAATGATCCAAGGTCTTTCCTCCCCTGGTTGCGCAATCAATATGCTGATAAAATTTGGGGAGTCTTGTTTTCAGATTAGCCTTGTTAAAATCCCCAGCTACAACTGCGCTTAGAAACCAGGGGAGACTGAAGAACTAACAATCTAATTGACCAGCAGAGGTGGAGAGCACACATCCCTGCACCAATTGCTGATCCCCCCCAATACAGCCACTGATTACCAAAACAAGTCCCAAATTGCTTTGTCCGATGTGTCAACAGTCATCTGCACGTTATGAGCATTCAGCAGTTCACACACCAAGTAGCCCACTGGGAAGACAGGCAGCACTAGATGGCCCTAGCTAGCAAAAAGACAGTACTAGACCACAACAGATAAAGACAATTCTCACTCCTGGAGATTCCAGGACACCTTTAGCTATAGAATGAAGCATGTGTATGGAAAGATCATGTTTTTCATTATTATTATGATGAGATTCTGAACAGTGGACAAAACGACCCAGATACATCTAACAGACACAGCTAAGTTGTTCTCTTTAACAGAATGGTCATGGCTTTAACCATTCTGTTGAACAATAGATTGTTGTTAATAGGTTCAAACTTCTTCAGGCTAGAGTCCTTTTTTCTCCACTTCCTGTCTGACTGACGTGCCCAAAGTAAACTGTCTGTTACTCAGGCCCTGAAGCCAGGACATGCATATAATTAGTACTATTGGAAAGAAGACACTTCGACGTTTGTAGAAATGTTAAAATAATGTAGGAGAATATAACAAAATAGATATGGTAGAAGAAAATCCAAAGGAAAACCAACCCGGGAAATAATGAAATCTAGCTCCCAGTATGCAATTCATATGGCTTCCACTGGGTGTCAGCACTCAATGTTCAAGGTTTCAGGCTTGTTTCTTCCAAAACGAGGAAGAATAAGGAGTTTTACTACAGGGACACAGTCTTGAAAATGTATGTGTGAAGACAACACGCACCTGCTAATATGGGTTTCCTATGGAACATACTTCTTCCCATGTGAAATATTATAGTTTGATTACATTGTAGGGTGTCTGAGGATTAAATAGAAACACATTTTGACTTGTTGAAACAAAGTTTAGGGGTAGATTTTAGGATTCCTATTTTCTATTTTGGCAAGTTGAACGAGTGGATTTACTCAAAACGATGGCGCCAGCTAAACAGACTTTTTGGGACATAAAGAAGGGATTTTATCTAACAAAACGACACTACACGTTATAGCTGGGACCCTTTGGATGACAAATCAGAGGAAGATTTTCAAAAAGTAAGTGAATATTTAATCGCTATTTGTGAATTTATGAAACCTGTGGCGGTGTAAAAATATTTTGATGTGGGGCGCCGTCCTCAAACAATCATATGGTATTCTTTCGCTGTAAAGCCTACTGTAAATCAGACAGTGCAGTTAGATTAACAAGAATTTAAGCTTTCAACCGATATAAGACACTTGTATGTACCTAAATGTTTAATATCCATAATTCTTATGAATATTTATTTGAATTCAGTTTCACCGGAAGTTGTCCCGCTAGCTGGACCCCTAGCCATGTAAAGGAACATTGATGGTGATTGTTGATGGTGACTCCGCTAGCCAGCACCTTGCCTAAAATAGGTGTGCGTTTCCTTTGCCTCTAGATGTTTGGAACATGTCTTTCTCCAAGGGTTTGTACAGTGATTACAATGAGATGAGAGATCATACTGTTGTTTTCTATTAGGATCCTAATTGTGATTCTAACATCTAGGTGAAGTGATGCAGTGTCTGGAATCAAACCAGGCTTGTATCACCTGCAAGCACCAATGGTCATGTGTTAATTGATGAATACAGACAATATGTGTTCCATCTCCTCCACTTCAAATGTGATCAATTCCTTGTCCAGACACTGAAGCAGTTAATGAAATGGGGGAAACAATGAGAATGCTATGGGAATGCCATGGGAATGCAATGGGAATGCAATGGGAATGCTATGGGAATGCTATGGGAATGCTATGGGAATGCTATGGGAATGCTATGGGAATGCAATGGGAATGCTATGGGAATGCTATGGGAATGCTATGGGAATGCTATTGGAATGCTATCACGCTTTAGCCTATGTCACAAATGGCACCCTATTCCCTAAATAGTGCACAACTGTTGACCTGGGTTCATAGGGCTCTGGGTCCATAGGGCTCTGGGTACATAGGGCTCTGGGTTCATAGGGCTCTGGGTCCATAGGGCTCTGGGTCCATAGGGCTCTATTTAGGGAATAGGATGCCATTTGTGACACTGCCTTATTCTCCAGCTACCAGCCTGTATTCTCCATCTCAGGGCAATGCAGAAAACACCGGGCCCGTATCCTGCTCCAAGGAGAGAGGAGAGGAGAGAGGAGAGAGAGGAGAGAGCCTGTTTAATGTTAATCTAGCAGACTGAACGGAGAGAGAGGAGAGAGTAAAGAAAGAGGAGAGAGAGAGGAGAGAGAAGAGAGAGAGGAGAGAGTAGAGAGAGAGGAGAGAGAGGAGAGAGCCTGTTTATCGTTTATCTAGCAGACTGAACGGAGAGAGAGGAGAGAGTAGAGGAAAAGGAGAGAGAAGAGAGAGAAGAGAGAGAGGAGAGAGTAGAGAGAGAGGAGAGAGAGGAGAGAGTAGAGAGAGGGGAGAGAGAGGAGAGAGAGGAGAGAGTAGAGAGAGAGGAGAGAGAGGAGAGAGAAGAGAGAGACAGTGGTCCAACCCATAGCTCTATGAGCCTGTTAATCTACCAGACAACCCACAGTGGGCCAACCCACAGTGGTCCAACCCACAGTGGTCCAACCCACAGTGTTCCAACCCACAGTGGTCCAACCCACAGCTCTAAGAGCCTGTTTATCTACCAGACCGAACGGAGAGAGACCAGGCTGTGTGCCTCTCAGCAGACTGTTAGTCTTGTCTCTGCTGTGGTGGAGTAATTTGTTATCATGTCTATATCCCTCTTCCTCTTCACATGACCCTGCTGTCTGCTTACCCACACTGCACTGCTGCTGCTCCTGTCATCAGGACTGACTGGAATGCGACACGCAACACACACACACACACACACACACACATGCGCGAGCGCAACACACACGCACACACTCAGGGGAGGGAGCAGCCTCAACCTGCACTCTCTCCAGATGAGGGGGTTTGTCTGTCTAAATGTTTTGATTAAAAGGCTGTTACTATTTTGCTAGTCACAATGTCTTTGTGATGGTGTGGGTTGGCTGCTGTGCTGACGGATGGCAAGGTGGCCGCTCCCTGTTTGTAGTGAACAGAGGAGAGAGAGAGAGAGAGAGAGAGAAGCTGTCATCACCCTGCTACAGTCGCCACCACCGCCTCAGAGAAAGAGAAGGAGGGAGAGAAGGGGTGAGGGAAGGAGGGAGGAGGAATAACAGCATGTGAGAGAGGAGTGTGGAGAGAGAGGGAGGAAGAGAAGGGGTGAGGGAAGGGGGAGGAGGAATAACAGCATGTGAGAGAGGAGTGTGGAGAGAGGGAGAGAGAGAATAAAGAAAGTGAACAACAAGGAACACGTGCATCAGAGGTCAGTGTAGCAACTCACCTCCCCTTGCCATATCCCCCTCTGTATCCCCTGTCCGTATACCCCTCCATATACCCCCCTCCATTCGCCCCTGCCATATCCAACTCTGTATCCCCCGTCCGTATACCCCTCCATATACCCCCCTCCATATCCCCCCTCCATTCGCCCCTCCGTATCCCCCCCTTCCTATACCCCCTCCATACCCCCCCTCCATTTGCCCCTCCGTATCCCCCCTTCCTATACCCCCTCCATACCCCCCTCCATTCGCCCCTCCGTATCCCCCCCTTCCTATACCCCCTCCATACCCCCCCTCCATTTGCTCCTCCGTATCCCCCCTCCATATCCCCCCTCCATTTGCCCCTCCGTATCCCCCCCTTCCTATACCCCCTCGATACCCCCCCTCCATTTGCCCCTCCGTATCCCCCCTCCATATCCCCCTCCACATCCCACCTCACCCCTCCATCCCACCTCACCACTCCACATCCCACCTCACCCCTCCATATCATACCTCCATATCCCCCCTCCATATCATACCTCCATATCCCCCCTCACCCCTCCATATCCCCCCTCCATATCCCCCCTCCATATCATACCTCCATATACCCCCTCCATATCATACCTCCATATCCCCCTCACCACTCCACATCCCCCCCTCACCCCTCCATATCCCCACCACCCTCCCATATCCCCCTCACCCCTCCATATCCCCTCTCACCCCTCCACACCCCCAGTCTTCACCAACTCCAACCGCCCGTGGCTCCTCCCCTCTGATCACCAGGTCTGGGATGGTGCCATCATGCTGGGATAGGGCCATCATGCTGGGATAGGGCCATCATGCTGGGATAGGGCCATCATGCTGGGATAGGGCCATCATGCTGGGATAGGGCCATAATGCTGGGATAGGACCATCATGCTGGGATAGGGCCATCATGCAGGGATAGGGCCATCATGCTGGGATAGGGCCATAATGCTGGGATAGGGCCATCATGCTGGGATAGGGCCATCATGCTGGGATAGGGCCATCATGCTGGGATAGGGCCATCATGCTGGGATAGGGCCATAATGCTGGGATAGGACCATCATGCTGGGATAGGACCATCATGCTGGGATAGGGCCATCATGCTGGGATAGGGCCATCATGCTGGGATAGGGCCATAATGCTGGGATAGGACCATCATGCTGGGATAGGGCCATCATGCTGGGATAGGGCCATCATGCTGGGATAGGACCATAATGCTGGGATAGGACCATCATGTTGGGATAGGGCAATCACAGCCCCTTTGTTTAACCCTCCCATCTCCCTGATTTTGCCACAGTTTGTAGATCCATAGTTAAATGCTCCAGGACCGTCAGGCTTGGGGTGGGGTAGAGACTGGATGGGTCTAGGGTAGGGGTTGGGCTTGGGGTGGGGTAGAGACTGGATGGGTCTAGGGTAGGTGTTGGGGTTGGGGTGGGGTGGGGTAGAGTCTGGATTGGGTCTAGGGTAGGGGTTGGGCTTGGGGTGGGGTAGAGACTGGATGGGTCTAGGGTAGGGGTTGGGCTTGGGCTTGGGGTGGGGTGGGGTAGAGACTGGATGGGTCTAGGGTAGGGATGGGCTTGGGGTGGGGTAGAGACAGGGTGGGTCTAGGGTAGGGGTTGGGGTGGGGTGGGGTAGAGACTGGATGAGTCTAGTGTAGGGGTTGGGCTTGGGGTGGGATAGAGACTGGATGGGTCTAGGGTAGGGGTTGGGGTTGGGGTGGGGTGGGGTAGAGACTGGACTGGGTCTGGGGTAGGGGGTGGGCTTGGGGTGGGGTAGAGACTGGATGGGTCTAGGGTAGGGGTTGGGCATGGGGTAGAGGCTGGGTAGGGATGGGGTAGAGACTGGGTTGGGTTGGATCTGAGGTAGGGGCTGGGTTGTGGTCAGGGTATAGGCTGGGTTAGGGTAGAGGCTGGGTTGGGTTGGGGTAGAGTCTGGGTTGGTGTAGAGGCTGGGTTGTGGTTGGGGCTGGGGTAGAGTCTGGGTTGGGGTAGAGGCTGGGTTGTAGTTGGGGTTGGGGTAGAGTCTGGGTTGGGGTAGAGTCTGGGTTGGGGTAGAGGCTGGGTTGTGGCTGGGGTAGAGGCTGGGTTGGGGTTGGGGTAGAGGCTGGGTTGTGGCTGGGGTAGAGGCTAGGGTTGGGGTTGGGGTAGAGGCTGGGTTGGGGTTGGGGTAGAGGCTAGGGTTGTGGCTGGGGTAGAGGCTGGGTTGGGGTTGAGGTAGAAGCTGGGTTGGGTTGGGGTAGAGACTGGGTTGGGTTTGGGGTAGAAGCTGGGTTGGGTTGGGGTAGAGCCTGGGTTGGGGTAGAGGCTGGGTTGGGGTTAGGGTAGAGGCTGGGTTGTGGATGGGATAGAGGGCTGGGTTGTGGTTGGGGTAGAGGCTGGGTTGTGATTGGGGTAGAGGCTGGGTTGGGGTTGGGGTAGAGAATGAGTTATGGATGGGATAGAGGGCTGGGGTTGTGGTTGGGGTAGAGGCTGGGTTGGGTTGGGGTTGGGGTAGAGACTGGGTTGGAGTTGGGGTGGGAGTAGAGGCTGGGTTGTGGCTGGGATAGATGCTAGGGTTGTGGTTGGGGTAGAGGCTGGGTTGGGGTTGGGGTAGAGGCTAGGGTTGTGGTTGGGGTAGAGGCTGGGATGGGGTTAGGATAGAGGCTGGGCTGGGCTGGGTTGTGGTAGAGGCTGGGTTGGGTTGGTGTTGGGGTAGAGGCTGGGTTGGGGTAGAGGCTAGGGTTGTGGCTGGGGTAGAGGCTGGGTTGGGGTTGGGGTAGAAGCTGGGTTGGGGTAGAGACTGGGTTGGGGTAGAGGCTGGGTTGGGGTTGGGGTAGAGGCTGGGTTGGGTTGGGGTAGAAGCTGGGTTGGAGTAGAGGATGGGTTGGGGTTAGGGTAGAGTCTGGGTTGGGGTTGGGGTAGAGTCTGGGTTGGGGTTGGGGTAGAGGGTTGTGGTTAGGGTAGAGGCTGGGTTGGAGATGGGGAAGAGGCTGGGTTGGGGTAGAGGCTGGGTTGGGGTTGGGGTAGAGGGTTGTGGTTGGCGTAGAGGCTGGGTTGGTTTGGGGTTGGGGTAGAGGCTGGGCTGGGTTGTGATAGAGGCTGGGATGAGATAGAGGTTGGGGTACAGGGCTGGCTCTTAGCTATAACTCCATGGTTAAATGCTCCAGTCCAGACCGTCAGGCTGGGATAGAGGGCTGGGCCTCAGCTATAGCTCCATGGTTAAATGCTCCAGACCGTCAGGCTGGGATAGAGGGCTGGTCCTCAGCTATAGCTCCATGGTTAAATGCTCCAGACTGTCAGGCTGGGATAGAGGGCTGGGCCTCAGCTATAGCTCCATGGTTAAATGCTCCAGGCTGTCAGGCTGGGATAGAGGGCTGGGCCTCAGCTATAGCTCCATGGTTAAATGCTCCAGTGACTCTGGCGTCCCTAGACATGATGAACACTTTCACAGCCCTCTGTAATAGGATGGTTGTTACTGCGGTTGCTATGCATCGTGTTGGACGGCAACGACGGAAGATGACGGAAGATCATAAATCTACAACAACAAAAGGAATAAAAGAAACATCACTCTGGAGAGAGGGAGAGATGGGGGGAGAAAGAGTGAGAGAGAGGGAGAGATGGAGGTATAGAGCGAGAGAAAGAGGGCGAGAGAGAGAGATATTGATGGAGGGAGAGAGAGAGAGAGAATGAGGGATAAAGGAGGAAGAGAGAGAGAGAGGGGGGCTAGAGAGAGGGAGAAAGGAGGAAGAGAGAGAGGGGGGTTGGGTGTGGGGGAGGGAGGGAGAGGGAGTTGGAGAGAAGGATGAGAGATTAACACAGTAAAGATGAGAATGGCAGGCCTGAACAGAACAGAACACTCAGCCTTTCCACTGATTTTCCAATGACTGGAACAGCAGAGGTCATTTATTAGGGATTCCTTTGTTGGGCTTGTTTTGTTCCAAGTTCCCAAAGTCACATCATAACCTTTTAGCTGGTCTGATCTGGTCTCTATAATGGCCAGTGATACCTACCAACATCTATTTCACAAATCAACAATCATTTGAGGCTGAGGTTACACAAATCAACAATCATTTGAGGCTGAGGTTACACAAATCAACAATCATTTGAGGCTGAGGTTACACAAATCAACAATCATTTGAGGCTGAGGTTACACAAATCAACAATCATTTGAGGCTGAGGTTACACAAATCAACAATCATTTGAGGCTGAGGTTACACAAAGCACAGTCATCTGAGGCTGAGGTTACACAAATCAACAATCATTTGAGGCTGAGGTTACACAAAGCACAATCATTTGAGGCTGAGGTTACACAAAGCAACAATCATTTGAGGCTGAGGTTACACAAATCAACAATAATTTTAGGGTGAGAGTAACACAAAGTAACAATTTGAGTTGCAGTTGCAGGTGTGACATCACTTCAAGCAACTTTGCTGATACCTGAAGTAACTTAATTAAATTGCATGCAAAAGCTAGACATGAGGGATAGAATGATTGTTCTTTCACAACTGTATAGGAGCAGAAACACACCTGAAAACATCAATGACCAGAACCCAGTCCATCTTAGATGGAGGACGAGACAGGAGATGGTTGGGAAGCTGTTTGAAGATGTCTCAAAAGTCCCTGGGCTCTGACCAAAGGTCGTGGACTTTATAGGGAACAGTGTACCTTTTGGGAGTCAGCTTGAATGAGTAGCAGTGACCAGGTTTACATGCCCACAGTATTCCACATAATAGCTCATACTCATAATAGGTCTTAACTCAGAATAAGCTGTTTACATTTACCTTTCATATCCTGCTCATGTATCCATGTATAAACTAAATAGTCATAATTTGATCAGGGACGCCCAAAATATTTTTGGGACATGGGTGTGCAGGACAAAAAGTTTTAAACCTCATTTCGATATAATTTGTGACATTTTGAAGGCTATTTGTAGGTCAACTTGTCTGTAATTAGCTACACTTCTCTTATGTGAGTACTTCATTCTCCAGAATACTAAATTAAGACTTGCTCACCGGAATATTGTCATGAATTGACAGAATAAATCAACAATCTACTTTTGTTGTTTCTGCTTCTCTCGCAGAGGCAGACGCTTAGGGACCAGGGAGATTCTCTGAGCAAAACATCCAAATGACAACAGTTTGCTTATCAGTTGTCAGGAAATGGAAAGCTGTGAAAACAGTCCAACATGTTTCTAAAAGTATTACAGTTCGTCATGGAAACATATTTTATGTGGTTGAAAGTGAAATACTGTCAGCTTTTACATCGCTGATGTTTAGGCTACACAACACGGTCCTTCAGCGCACATTCACATTTTCTCATGCTTAAATAAATAATATTTCCCCACTCCTGTTTAATGCAAGAAACAATGAATTCTACGGCTGTTAATAGTACAACAATCTACATGAGGCCTACAGTCAGTGGCCAGACTTGAGTTAATATTTCAACTATAACTTCTCCCATCTGAACAACAAAGGTGACACTTTGGTAATACTATATAATATATAGTATATACTATGGTGAAATTATATACTATGGTGATACTATATACTATGGTGATACTATATACTATGGTGATACTATACACTAAGGTGAAACTATACACTAAGGTGTTACTAAATAGTATGGTGATACTATAGTGAAATGATATACAATGGTGATACTATATACTATGGTGATACTATGCTGATAATATGATAATACTATGTACAATGGTGATACAATGGTGATACTATGGTTATACAATATACTATGGTGATACTATATACTATGGTGATACTGTATACTACGGTGATACTATGGTAATACTATATACTATGGCGATACTATATACTTTGGTAATACTATATACAATGGTGATACTATATACTGTGGTAATACTATAAGCAATGGTGATACTATGGTGAAAATATGGGAATACTATATACAATGGTGGTACTATGGTGATACTGTGGTAATACTAAATACTATGGAAATACTATGGTAATACTGTATACTATGGTGATACTATATACTGTGGTGATACTATGGTACTACTATATACTATGGTGATACTATATACTATGGTAATACTATATGCTATGATGCTACTATATACTATGGTAATACTATATGCTATGATGCTACTATATACTATGGTAATACTATATACAATGGTGATACTATGGTGATAATATGGTAATACTATTTACAGTGGTGCTACATTAGTGATACTATGGTGATATGATATACTATGGTAATACTATATACTATGGTGATACTATGGTGAAACTAAGGTAGTACTATATAATATGGTGAAAATATGGTGATACTATTTGCGAATGTGATACTATATACTACGGTGATACTATGATGATAATATATACTATGCTGAAACTATAAACTATGGTGATATTATGGTGATACAATGGTAATACTATGGTAATACTATATACTTTGGTGATACTATATAATATGGTTATACAATGGTGAAACTATGGTAATACTAAATAACTATACTATATAAGAATGTGATACTATGTACTATGGTGATACTATGATGATAATATATACTATACTGATACTATATACTATGGTGATACTATGGTGATACTATACAATATGGTGATACTGTATACTATGGTGATACTATATACTATGGTGATACTATGGTACTACTATATTCCATGGTGATACTATGGTGATACCATGGTAATACTATATACCATGGTGATACTATGGTGAAGCATTGGTGGTAGTATGGTTATACTATGGTGATACTATACAATATGGTGATACTGTATACTATGGTTATACTATATAATATGGTGATAGTGTGGAAAAACTATATAGAATTGTGATACTATGGTGAAACTATGGTAACACTATATACCATGCTGATCCTGTGGTTAATCTATAAACTATGGTGATGCTATATACTATTGTGATACTATTCTGATACTATATATTATGGTGATTCTACATACTATGGTGATACTATGGTAATACTATGGTAATACTATATACAATGGTGAAACAATGGTAATAAAATGTACTATGGTGATACTACGGTGATACCATATACTATGGCAATACTATATTCAATGGTGATACTATGGGGAACCTATATACTATGGTGATACTATACACTAAGGTGATACTATATACTATGGTGATAATTTGATGATATACTATGGTGATACAATATACTATGCTGGTACTATTGTGATACTTTGGTGATAGTATATATTATGGTGATACTATATACTATGGTGATACTACTTTCTAGGGTGATACAATATAATATGGTGAAACTATGGTGATACTATATACTATGGAGATGCTATGGTGTTTCTATGGTAATACTATATGCTATGGTGTTACTATATACATTGGTGATACAATATACTATGGTGAAACTATATACTATGGTAATAATATAAGCAATGATGATACGACGGTGACAACATGGTGATACTATATACAATGGTGATACTATGGTAATACTATATACTATGGTGATACTATGGTGATACTATGGTGATACTATATAATGTGGAATTACTAGGGTAATACTATATACTATGGTGACACTATGGTAATACTATATACTATGGTGATACTATGGTGATACTCTATACTATGGTGATACTGTGGTGATACTACGGTGATACTATATACTATGGTGATACTTTGGTAATATTATATACTATTGTGATACTATATACTATGGTGATATTATGGTGATACTATATACTATGGTTATACTATGGTGATACTATATACTATGGTGATACTATGGTGATACTATATACTATGGTGATACTATGGTGATACTATATACTATGGTGATGCTATATACTATGGTGATACTATGGTGATACTATATACTGTGGTGATAAAATGGTGATACTATGGTGATACTATATACTCTGGTTATACATGCTGACACTATATACTATGCTGATACTATGGTGATACTATATACTATTGTGATACTAGGGTGATATTATATGGTATGGTGATACTATATACTACAGTTGTACTATGTTGATACTATATATTATTGTGATACTGTGGTGATACTATTGTGATACTATATACTATGGTGATACTATATACTATTGTGATACGATATACTATAGTGATACTTTATAAAATGGTGATACTATACACTATGTTTATACTGCTGTGATGCTATATACTATGGTGATACTATGGTGATACTATTATGATACTATGGTGAGACTATATACTATTGTGATACTTCATACTATGGTGATACTATGGTGATACTATATGCTATGGTGATACTATATACTATGGTGGTACTATTGTGATACTGTATACTATGGAGATACTATATACTATGGTGATACTATGGTGATACTATATGCTATGGTGATACTATATACTATGGTGATACTATTTTTTTATTTTTTTATTTTCACCTTTATTTAACCAGGTAGGCCAGTTGAGAACACCTTTATTTAACCAGGTAGGCCAGTTGAGAACACCTTTATTTAACCAGGTAGGCTAGTTGAGAACACCTTTATTTAACCAGGTAGGCCAGTTGAGAACACCTTTATTTAACCAGGTAGGCTAGTTGAGAACACCTTTATTTAACCAGGTAGGCCAGTTGAGAACACCTTTATTTAACCAGCTAGGCCAGTTGAGAACACCTTTATTTAACCAGGTAGGCCAGTTGAGAACACCTTTATTTAACCAGCTAGGCTAGTTGAGAACACCTTTATTTAACCAGGTAGGCTAGTTGAGAACACCTTTATTTAACCAGCTAGGCCAGTTGAGAACACCTTTATTTAACCAGGTAGGCTAGTTGAGAACACCTTTATTTAACCAGGTAGGCTAGTTGAGAACACCTTTATTTAACCAGGTAGGCTAGTTGAGAACACCTTTATTTAACCAGGTAGGCCAGTTGAGAACACCTTTATTTAACCAGGTAGGCCAGTTGAGAACACCTTTATTTAACCAGGTAGGCTAGTTGAGAACAAGTTCTCATTTACAACTGCGACCTGGCCGAGATAAAGCATAGCAGTTCGACACATACAACAACACAGAGTTACACATGGAAAGAACAAAACATACAGTCAATAATACAGTAGAACTAAAGAAAACAAAAAGTCTATATACAGTGAGTGCAAATGAGGTAAGATAAGGGAGTTAAGGCAATAAATAGGCCATGGTGGCGGAGTAATTACAATATGGCAATTAAACACTGGAATGGTAGATGTGCAAAGGATAGATGTGCAAGTAGAGATACTGTGGTGCAAAAGGAGCAAAATAAATAAATAAATACAGTATGGGGGTGAGGTAGATAGATGGGCTGCATGCAGATGGGCTATGAACAGGTGCAGTGATCTGTGAGCTGCTCTGACAGCTGGTGCTTAAAGCTAGTGAGGGAGATGGGAATCTCCAGCTTCAGTGATTTTTGCAGTTCGTTCCAGTCAGTGGCAGCAGAGAACTGGAAGGAAAGGCGACCAAAGGAGGAATTGGCTTTGGGGATGAACAGTGAAATATACCTGCTGGAGCGCGTGCTACGAGTGGGTGATGCTATGGTGACCAGCGAGCTGAGATAGAGCGGGGCTTTACCTAGCAGAGACTTGTAGATAATCTGTAGACAGTGGGTTTGGCGACGAGTATGAAGCGAGGGCCAGCCAACGAGAGCGTACAGGTCGCAGTGGTGGGTAGTATATGGGGCTTTGGTGACAAAACGGATGGCACTGTGATAGACTACATCCAGCTTGCTGAGTAGAGTGTTGGAGGCTATTTTATAGATGACATCGCCTAAGTCAAGGATCGGGGGTCACCGCTCAAAGGACGCTACTAAGGTGGACTAAGACTATGGTGGAGTGGGGTCCACGTCCAGCACCAGAGCCACTATGGTGGAGTGGGGGCCACGTCCAGCGCCAGAGCCCCCACTATGGTGGAGTGGGGGCCACGTCCAGCGCCAGAGCCGCCACTATGGTGGAGTGGGGGCCACGTTCAGCTCCAGAGCCGCCACTATGGTGAAGTGGGGGCCACGTCCAGCGCCAGAGCCGCCACTATGGTGGAGTGGGGGCCACGTCCAGCGCCAGAGCCGCCACTATGGTGGAGTGGGGGCCACGTCCAGCGCCAGAGCCGCCACTATGGTGGAGTGGGGGCCACGTCCAGCGCCAGAGCCGCCACTATGGTGGAGTGGGGGCCACGTCCAGCTCCAGAGCCGCCACTATGGTGAAGTGGGGGCCACGTCCAGCTCCAGAGCCGCCACTATGGTGAAGTGGGGGCCACGTCCAGCGCCAGAGCCGCCACTATGGTGAAGTGGGGGCCACGTCCAGCGCCAGAGCCGCCACTATGGTGGAGTGGGGGCCACGTCCAGCGCCAGAGCCGCCACTATGGTGGAGTGGGGGCCACGTCCACGTCCGTAAACACACCAGCCAGCTGGTCTGCGCATGCTCTGAGGGCGCGGCTGGGGATGCCGTCTGGGCCTGCAGCCTTGCGAGGGTTGACACGTTTAAATGTTTTCCTCACGTCGGCTGCAGTGAAGGAGAGTCCGCATGTTTTAGTTGCGCGCCGTGTCAGTGGCACTGTATTGTCCTCAAAGCGGGCAAAAAAGTTATTTAGTCTGCCTGGGAGCAAGACATCCTGGTCCGTGACAGGGCTGGTTTTCTTTTTGTAATCCGTGATTGACTGTAGACCCTGCCACATACCTCTTGTGTCTGAGCCGTTGAGTACTCCGTTTCCCCCTTTTACGAAGTCGTTTTTTTGGGTCGCCGGCTGGGATCCATTCCGTTGTCCTGGGTGAAAGACAGGACACAGGATCCGCTTCGCGAAAGTCATATTCTTGGTAGTACTGATGGTGAGTTGACGCTGCTCTTATGTTCAGTAGTTCTTCTCGACTGTATGTAATGAAACCTAAGATGACCTGGGGTACCAATGTAAGAAATAACACGTAAAAAAAACAAAAAACTGCATAGTTTCGTAGGAACGCGAGGCGGCCATCTCTGGGATACTATGATTCTATGGTGATACTATATACTATGGTGATACTATGGTGACACCATAGTAATACTATATACTATAGTGATTCTATGGTGATACTATATAATATGGGGATACTATATTGATACTATATACTATGGTGATACTATGGTGATACTATATACTATGGTGATACTATGGTGATACGCTATAATATTGTAATACTATGGTGATACTATATAATATGGGGAAACTATGGTGATACTATGGTGATACTCTATACTATGGTGATACTATGGTGATAGTATATACTATGGGGATACTAGTATGATACTATATACTATG
This sequence comes from Oncorhynchus clarkii lewisi, assembly GCF_045791955.1. NCBI lineage: Eukaryota > Metazoa > Chordata > Actinopteri > Salmoniformes > Salmonidae > Oncorhynchus > Oncorhynchus clarkii. Next base: position 40,729,678 of record NC_092160.1, read on the forward strand.
GTGATACTATGGTGATACTATATACTATGGGATACTATATACTATGGTGATACTATATAGTATGGTGGTACTATGGAGATACTACATCCTATGGTGATACTATGGTGATAATCTATACTATGGGATACTATATACTATGGTGATACTATATAGTATGGTGGTACTATGGAGATACTACATCCTATGGTGATACTATGGTGATAATCTATACTATGGGATACTATATACTATGGTGATACTATATAGTATGGTGGTACTATGGAGATACTACATCCTATGGTGATACTATGGTGATAATCTATACTATGGGATACTATATACTATGGTGATACTATATAGTATGGTGGTACTATGGAGATACTACATCCTATGGTGATACTATGGTGATAATCTATACTATGGGATACTATATACTATGGTGATACTATATAGTATGGTGGTACTATGGAGATACTACATCCTATGGTGATACTATGGTGATTTTTTTTTATTTTTTATTTCACCTTTATTTAACCAGGTAGGCTAGTTGAGAACAAGTTCTCATTTGCAACTGCGACCTGGCCAAGATAAGGCATAGCAGTGTGAACAGACAACACAGAGTTACACATGGAGTAAACAATTAACAAGTCAATAACACAGTAGAAAAAAGGGGAGTCTATATATACATTGTGTGCAAAAGGCATGAGAAGGTAGGCAAATAATTACAATTATGCAGATTAACAATGGAGTGATAAATGATCAGATGGTTATGTAAAGGTAGAGATATTGGTGTGCAAAAGAGCAGAAAAATAAATAAATAAAAACAGTATGGGGATGAGGTAGGTGAAAATGGGTGGGCTATTTACCAATAGACTATGTACAGCTGCAGCGATCGGTTAGCTGCTCAGATAGCAGATGTTTGAAGTTGGTGAGGGAGATAAAAGTCTCCAACTTCAGTGATTTTTGCAATTCGTTCCAATCACAGGCAGCAGAGAACTGGAACGAAAGGCGGCCAAATGAGGTGTTGGCTTTAGGGATGATCAGTGAGATACACCTGCTGGAGCGCGTGCTACGGATGGGTGTTGCCATCGTAACCAGTGAACTGAGATAAGGCGGAGCTTTACCTAGCATGGACTTGTAGATGAGCTGGAGCCAGTGGGTCTGGCGACGAATATGTAGCGAGGGCCAGCCGATTAGAGCATACAAGTCGCAGTGGTGGGTGGTATAAGGTGCTTTAGTGACAAAACGGATGGCACTGTGATAAACTGCATCCAGTTTGCTGAGTAGAGTGTTGGAAGCAATTTTGTAGATGACATCGCCGAAGTCGAGGATCGGTAGGATAGTCAGTTTTACTAGGGTAAGTTTGGCGGCGTGAGTGAAGGAGGCTTTGTTGCGGAATAGAAAGCCGACTCTTGATTTGATTTTCGATTGGAGATGTTTGATATGGGTCTGGAAGGAGAGTTTAGAGTCTAGCCAGACACCTAGGTACTTATAGATGTCCACATATTCAAGGTCGGAACCATCCAGGGTGGTGATGCTGGTCAGGCGTGCGGGTGCAGGCAGCGAACGGTTGAAAAGCATGCATTTGGTTTTACTAGCGTTTAAGAGCAGTTGGAGGCCACGGAAGGAGTGCTGTATGGCATTGAAGCTCGTTTGGAGGTTAGATAGCACAGTGTCCAAGGACGGGCCGGAAGTATATAGAATGGTGTCGTCTGCGTAGAGGTGGATCAGGGAATCGCCCGCAGCATGAGAAATATCATTGATATATACAGAGAAAAGAGTCGGCCCGAGAATTGAACCCTGTGGCACCCCCATAGAGACTGCCAGAGGACCGGACAGCATGCCCTCCGATTTGACACACTGAACTCTGTCTGCAAAGTAATTGGTGAACCAGGCAAGGCAGTCATCCGAAAAACCGAGGCTACTGAGTCTGCCAATAAGAATACGGTGATTGACAGAGTCGAAAGCCTTGGCAAGGTCTATGAAGACGGCTGCACAGTACTGTCTTTTATCGATGGCGGTTATGATATCGTTTAGTACCTTGAGCGTGGCTGAGGTACACCCGTGACCAGCTCGGAAACCAGATTGCACAGCGGAGAAGGTACGGTGGGATTCAAGATGGTCAGTGATCTGTTTGTTGACTTGGCTTTCGAAGACCTTAGATAGGCAGGGCAGGATGGATATTGGTCTGTAACAGTTTGGGTCCAGGGTGTCGCCCCCTTTGAAGAGGGGGATGACTGCGGCAGCTTTCCAATCCTTGGGGATCTCAGACGATATGAAAGAGAGGTTGAACAGGCTGGTAATAGGGGTTGCGACAATGGCGGCGGATAGTTTCAGGAATAGAGGGTCCAGATTGTCAAGCCCAGCTGATTTGTACGGGTCCAGGTTTTGCAGCTCTTTCAGAACATCTGCTATCTGGATTTGGGTAAAGGAGAACCTGGAGAGGCTTGGGCGAGTAGCTGCGGGGGGGGGGAGCTGTTGGACGAGGTTGGAGTAGCCAGGCGGAAGGCATGGCCAGCCGTTGAGAAATGCTTGTTGAAGTTTTCGATAATCATGGATTTATCGGTGGTGACCGTGTTACCTAGCCTCAGTGCAGTGGGCAGCTGGGAGGAGGTGCTCTTGTTCTCCATGGACTTCACAGTGTCCCAGAACTTTTTGGAGTTGGAGCTACAGGATGCAAACTTCTGCCTGAAGAAGTTGGCTTTAGCTTTCCTGACTGACTGTGTGTATTGGTTCCTGACTTCCCTGAACAGTTGCATATCGCGGGGACTGTTCGATGTTAGTGCAGTCCGCCACAGGATGTTTTTGTGCTGGTCGAGGGCAGTCAGGTCTGGAGTGAACCAGGGGCTATATCTGTTCTTAGTTCTGCATTTTTTGAACGGAGCATGCTTATCTAAAATGGTGAGGAAGTTACTTTTAAAGAAAGACCAGGCATCCTCAACTGACGGGATGAGGTCAATGTCCTTCCAGGATACCCGGGCCAGGTCGATTAGAAAGGCCTGCTCACAGAAGTGTTTTAGGGAGCGTTTGACAGTGATGAGGGGTGGTCGTTTGACTGCGGCTCCGTAGCGGATACAGGCAATGAGGCAGTGATCGCTGAGATCCTGGTTGAAGACAGCGGAGGTGTATTTGGAGGGCCAGTTGGTCAGGATGACGTCAATGAGGGTGCCCTTGTTTACAGAGTTAGGGTTGTACCTGGTGGGTTCCTTGATGATTTGAGTGAGATTGAGGGCATCTAGCTTAGATTGTAGGACTGCCGGGGTGTTAAGCATATCCCAGTTTAGGTCACCTAACAGAACAAACTCTGAAGCTAGATGGGGGCCGATCAATTCACAAATGGTGTCCAGGGCACAGCTGGGAGCTGAGGGGGGTCGGTAGCAGGCGGCAACAGTGAGAGACTTATTTCTGGAGAGAGTAATTTTCAAAATTAGTAGTTCGAACTGTTTGGGTATGGACCTGGAAAGTATGACATTACTTTGCAGGCTCTCTCTGCAGTAGACTGCAACTCCTCCTCCTTTGGCAGTTCTATCTTGACGGAAGATGTTATAGTTGGGTATGGAAATCTCCGAATTTTTGGTGGCCTTCCTGAGCCAGGATTCAGACACGGCAAGGACATCAGGGTTAGCAGAGTGTGCTAGAGCAGTGAGTAAGACAAACTTAGGGAGGAGGCTTCTGATGTTGACATGCATGAAACCAAGGCTTTTTCGATCACAGAAGTCAACAAATGAGGGTGCCTGGGGACATGCAGGGCCTGGGTTTACCTCCACATCACCCGCGGAACAGAGAAGGAGTAGTATGAGGGTGCGGCTGAAGGCTATCAAAACTGGTCGCCTAGGGCGTTGGGGACAGAGAATAAGAGGAGCAGGTTTCTGGGCATGGTAGAATATATTCAGGGCATAATGCGCAAACAGGGGTATGGTGGGGTGCGGGTACAGCGGAGGTAAGCCCAGGCACTGGGTGATGATGAGAGAGGTTGTATCTCTGGACATGCTGGTTGTAATGGGTGAGGTCACCGCATGTGTGGGGGGTGGGACAAAGGAGGTAACAGGGGTATAAAGAGTGGAACTAGGGGCTCCATTGTAAACTAAAACAATGATAACTAACCTGCACAACAGTATACAAGGCATATTGACATTTGAGAGAGACATACAGCGAGGCATACAGTAATCACAGGTGTTGAATTGGGAGAGCTAGCTAAAACAGTAGGTGAGACAACAGCTAATCAGCTAGCACAACAACAGCAGGTAGAATGGCGATTGATTAGGCAGAGAGGGTCGGATTAACTACACACAGAGCCTAAGTGCGGCTGGGGCCGACAGATAAAACATAAACAAGCAGAATGGATTACCGTGATTAATGGACAGTCCAGCATGCATCAGCTATGTAGCCAAGTGATCAGTGTCCAAGGGGCAGCGGTGGATGGGGCAGGGAAGCTGGACTGGCGAGTGTTATCCAGGTTAGAAAACTAACAATGACCAAATAGCTTGTAGCCAGTTAGCTGGTTAGCTTCTGGAGGTTCTTGAGTGTGTTCTAAAAATGTAAAGATAATAGCGGTTCCGTATCACATTGGGTGAGGCAGGTTACCGGAAGGTATAAACAAATTAAAAATCGAAAAGGGATAGAAAGTAAATATGGGTTCAGTGAGTGTTTGGGACGCGGCGATTCAGACGGTTAGCAGGCCTGTGCTAACAAGCTAACAGTTAGTAGACGGTGCTAAACACGGTAGCAGTTAGCGGACCGGGCTAAACAAGCTAGCAGTTAGCAGGCCGAATTTGCAAGCAAGGAGATAGCAAGGGCTAGAGAGTTAGCCTTTGGGGACGTCGCGATGGGGGTATCTGTTTATTCCTCTTCATGCAGTGACATCGATGGACCGGTCGTGGGTCTGGATATTGTAGCCCAGGAGCTCAAAATGTTCCGTTTGCGATGGGAATCCGGGGATGAAAAATAAAATAAAATAATAAATAGGTCCGTTATGCTCTGGTTAGAGTCGCGTTGTTCGAACTGGCGAGAGCTTTCCGAGCTAAAGGTTAGCTGATGACCGGTTAGCTGAAGACCGCTAGCAATGTTTTGCTGAAGCTGGTAGTTCGTTGGCTAGCTTCAGTTGAGGGGTTCCAGGTCCGAAGTAAATATAAATACTTTAGGAAAAATAGCTACGTTGGGTGAGGCGGGTTGCAGGAGAGTATTTAGAAGAAGTTGAGGTTCAGCAAAAAGTTTTAAAGATATGTGAAGAAAAAAAACGAAAACAAACGATATATACAAGGGACACTACACGACAATACGTCCTACTGCTACGCCATCTTGGAATTTTTGATTCCAAGATGGCGATACTATATACTATGGTGATACTATATTCTATGTTGATACTATATACTATGATGGTACTATGGTGATACTATATCCTATGGTGATACTATGTGATACTATATACTATGGTGATACTATGGTGATACTATATACTATGGTGATACTCTATACTATGGTTATACTATGGTGATACTCTATACTATGGTGATACTATGGGTATACTCTATACTATGGTGATTCTATGGTGATACTATATACTATGTTGATACTATGGTGATACTATGGTGATACTATGGTGATACTCTATACTATGGTGATACTCTATACTATGGTGATACTCTATACTATGGTGATACTCGATACTATGTTGATACTATGGTGATACTATATACTATGGTGATACTATGGTGATACTATGGTGATACTCTATACTATGGTGATACGATGGTGATACTATGGTGATACTCTATACTATGGTGATACTATGGCGATACTCTATAATATTGTAATACTATGTTGGTACTATAGTGATGCTATATAATATTGTAATACTATGGTGGTACTATGGTGATACTATATAATATTGTAATACTATGGTGATACTATGGTGATACTATATAATATTGTAATACTATGGTGGTACTATGGCAATACTATATAATATTGTAATACTATGGTGATACTATATACTATCGTTATACTATCCTTAACAAAATATCTAAAAGCAAAATGTAACAATTTCAATGATTTTACTGATTTACTGTTTATATAATGAAATCAGTCAATTGAAATAAATTCTTTAGCCCCTAATCTATGGATTTCACAATGCTGGACATGGGCACAACCATGGGTGGGCCTGGAGGGCATAGTCCCACTCACTGGGGAGCCAGGCCAACCCACTGGGGAGCCAGGCCCAGCCAATCAGAATTAGTTTTTCTCCACTAATGGACTTAATTACAGACAGAAATACTCCGCAGGTGAAGAAGCCGGATGTGGAGGTCCTGGATTGGCGTGGTTACACGTGGTCTGCTGTTGTAAGGCCGGTTGGACGTACTGTCAAAATCTCTAAAACAATGTTGGAGCTTATGGTAAAGAAATTCATATTAAATTCTCTGGCAACAGCTCTGGTGGACATTCCTGCAGTCAGCATGCCAATTGCACGCTCCTTCAAAACTTGAGACATCTGTGGCATTGTGTTGTGTGATACAACTGCACATTTTAGAGTGGATTATGTTCCCCAGCATAAGGTGCACCTGTGTAATGATAATGCTGTTTAATCAGCTTCTTGATATGCCACACCTGTCAGGTGGATGGATTATCTTGACAAAGGAGAAATGCTCACTAACAGGGATGTAAACACATTTGTGCACAACATTTGAGAGAAATAAGCTTTATGTGCGTATAGAACATTTATGGGGTCTTTTGTTTCAGCTCATGGAAACATGGGACCAACACTTTACATGTTGCGTTTATATTTTTGTTCATTATATACAGTACCAGTCAAAGGTTTGGACACAGCTACTCATTCAAGGGTTTTTCTTTATTTTTCTATTTTCTACATTGTAGAATAATAGTGACGCCATCAACACTATTAAATAACACACATGGAATTATGTAGTAACCAAAAACAGTGTTAAACAAATCAAAATACAGTATATATGTTATATTTTACATTCTTCAAAGTAGCCACCCTTTGCCCTGATGACAGATTTGAACACTTGTGTGTTATTTAATAGTTGTTATGTCTTCACTATTACTCCACAATGTAGAAAAACAGTCAAATAAAGAAGAACCCTTGAATGAGTAGCTGTGTCCAAACTTATTATTATTATATTATGGTGATACTGTCATGATACTATGGTGATACTATGGTGATACTATGGTGATACTATGGTGATACTATGGTGATACTATGGTGATAATATGTTGATAATATGTTGATACTATGGTGATACTATGGTGATACTATGGTGATAATATGGTGATAATATGTTGATAATATGTTGATACTATGGTAAAAATATGGTGATACTATGGTGATAATATGGTGATAATATGTTGATACTATGGTGATAATATGGTGATACTATGGTGATAATATGGTGATACTATGGTGATAATATGGTGATACTATGGTGATACTGTGGTGATACTATGGTGATAATATGGTGATACTATGGTGATAATATGGTGATACTATGGTGATACTGTCGTGATACTATGGTGATAATATGGTGATACTATGGTGATACTATGGTGATAATATGGTGATACTATGGTGATAATATGGTGATAATATGGTGATACTATGGTGATACTGTCGTGATACTATGGTGATAATATGCGAAACTGAACCCGGCAGAACACGGTAAACGACTGTAAAGACATTTACATGCCACAGTATCCAGTCTAATATCAGCATATCCTAAGCATCTTATTCGGGTTTCTTAAAACTCTGAAAGGAGCTTATTTGGGTTATTGTAAACGGGATATGATGTTTATAAGCGTCAACTCAAAAACAGAACACTTGAGCATCACAAGTAATAACGGGATATATTGGTGTGCATGTAAACGTGGTCAGTGATAAGGGGAGTTCAGCTGCTAGGGTATTTGCGTTTAGTTTGGTCCTGCAGCGCCCACTGCTGGTGACCAGGTGCAACATCTACACATGGTGGATACGATAGGCTAGTGTTGTTGTTTTTTTTTATACTGTTGTTCAACAAATGTGGGCTCAGCTCAGCTTGGTTTTAAGTGATCACAGAGCTATGGTGACATAACCATGCACCAGCAGAGGCCAGGAAAGACTGGCCACCTCCTAAATAGCACCCTATTCCCTTTACAGTGCACTACTTTTGACCACTATGGGCCCTATGAGCTCTGGTCAAAGGTTGTGCACTACATAGGGAATAGGGTGCCATTCTGGTCAAAGGTTGTGCACTACATAGGGAATAGGGTGCCATTCTGGTCAAAGGTTGTGCACTACATAGGGAATAGGGTGCCATTCTGGTCAAAGGTTGTGCACTACATAGGGAATAGGGTGCCATTCAGAACAGAACAGTGCCCTAGCTGTCCAACAGTAACATATGAACAGAAGAGAACAGAGCCCTAGCTGTCCAACAGTAACACGTAACATATGAACAGAACAGAGCCCTAGCTGTCCAACAGTAACATATGAACAGAACAGAACAGAGCCCTGGCTGTCCAACAGTAACACGTAACATATGAACAGAACAGAGCCCTAGCTGTCCAACAGTAACATATGAACAGAACAGAACAGAGCCCTAGCTGTCCAACAGTAACGCGTAACATATGAACAGAACAGAACAGAGCCCTAGCTGTCCAACAGTAGCATATGAACAGAACAGAACAGAGCCCTAGCTGTCCAACAGTAACATATGAACAGAACAGAACAGAGCCCTAGCTGTCCAACAGTAACACGTAACATATGAACAGAACAGAACAGAGCCCTAGCTGTCCAACAGTAACACGTAACATATGAACAGAACAGAGCCCTGGCTGTCCAACAGTAACACGTAACATATGAACAGAACAGAGCCCTAGCTGTCCAACAGTAAGATATGAACAGAACAGAACAGAGCCCTAGCTGTCCAACAGTAACACGTAACATATGAACAGAACAGAACAGAGCCCTAGCTGTCCAACAGTAGCATATGAACAGAACAGAACAGAGCCCTAGCTGTCCAACAGTAACATATGAACAGAACAGAACAGAGCCCTAGCTGTCCAACAGTAACACGTAACATATGAACAGAACAGAACAGAGCCCTAGCTGTCCAACAGTAACACGTAACATATGAACAGAACAGAGCCCTAGCTGTCCAACAGTAACATATGAACAGAACAGAACAGAGTCCTGGCTGTCCAACAGTAACATATGAACAGAACAGAACAGAGCCCTAGCTGTCCAACAGTAACATATGAACAGAACAGAACAGAACAGAGCCCTGGCTGTCCAACAGTAACATATGAACAGAACAGAACAGAACCCTAGCTGTCCAACAGTAACATATGAACAGAACAGAGCCCTAGCTGTCCAACAGTAACATATGAACAGAACAGAGCCCTAGCTGTCCAACAGTAACATATGAACAGAACAGAACAGAGCCCTAGCTGTCCAACAGTAACACGTAACATATGAACAGAACAGAGCCCTAGCTGTCCAACAGTAACACGTAACATATGAACAGAACAGAACAGAGCCCTAGCTGTCCAACAGTAACATATGAACAGAACAGAACAGAACCCTGGCTGTCCAACAGTAACATATGAACAGAACAGAACAGAGCCCTAGCTGTCCAACAGTAACATATGAACAGAACAGAACAGATCCCTAGCTGTCCAACAGTAACATATGAACAGAACAGAACAGAGCCCTGGCTGTCCAACAGTAACACGTAACATATGAACAGAACAGAGCCCTAGCTGTCCAACAGTAACATATGAACAGAACAGAACAGAGCCCTGGCTGTCCAACAGTAACACGTAACATATGAACAGAACAGAACAGAGCCCTAGCTGTCCAACAGTAACACGTAACATATGAACAGAACAGAACAGAGCCCTAGCTGTCCAACAGTAAGATATGAACAGAACAGAACAGAGCCATAGCTGTCCAACAGTAACATATGAACAGAACAGAACAGAGCCCTAGCTGTCCAACAGTAACATATGAACAGAACAGAACAGAGCCCTAGCTGTCCAACAGTAACACGTAACATATGAACAGAACAGAGCCCTAGCTGTCCAACAGTAACACGTAACATATGAACAGAACAGAGCCCTAGCTGTCCAACAGTAACATATGAACAGAACAGAACAGAGCCCTGGCTGTCCAACAGTAACATATGAACAGAACAGAACAGAGCCCTAGCTGTCCAACAGTAACATATGAACAGAACAGAACAGAACAGAGCCCTGGCTGTCCAACAGTAACATATGAACAGAACAGAACAGAACAGAGCCCTGGCTGTCCAACAGTAACATATGAACAGAACAGAACAGAGCCCTAGCTGTCCAACAGTAACATGTAACATATGAACAGAACAGAGCCCTAGCTGTCCAACAGTAACATATGAACAGAACAGAACAGAGCCCTGGCTGTCCAACAGTAACACGTAACATATGAACAGAACAGAACAGAGCCCTAGCTGTCCAACAGTAACACGTAACATATGAACAGAACAGAGCCCTAGCTGTCCAACAGTAACATATGAACAGAACAGAACAGAGTCCTGGCTGTCCAACAGTAACATATGAACAGAACAGAACAGAGCCCTAGCTGTCCAACAGTAACATATGAACAGAACAGAACAGAACAGAACCCTAGCTGTCCAACAGTAACATATGAACAGAACAGAACAGAACAGAACCCTGGCTGTCCAACAGTAACACGTAACATATGAACAGAACAGAACCCTAGCTGTCCAACAGTAACATATGAACAGAACAGAACCCTGGCTGTCCAACAGTAACACGTAACATATGAACAGAACAGAGCCCTAGCAGTCCAACAGTAACATATGAACAGAACAGAACCCTGGCTGTCCAACAGTAACACGTAACATATGAACAGAACAGAACAGAGCCCTAGCTGTCCAACAGTAACATATGAACAGAACAGACCCTAGCTGTCCAACAGTAACATATGAACAGAACAGAACAGAACAGAGCCCTGGCTGTCCAACAGTAACACGTAACATATGAACAGAACAGAGCCCTAGCTGTCCAACAGTAACATATGAACAGAACAGAGCCCTAGCTGTCCAACAGTAACATATGAACAGAACAGAGCCCTAGCTGTCCAACAGTAACATATGAACAGAACAGAACAGAGCCCTAGCTGTCCAACAGTAACACGTAACATATGAACAGAACAGAACAGAGCCTTAGCTGTCCAACAGTAACACGTAACATATGAACAGAACAGAGCCCTAGCTGTCCAACAGTAACACGTAACATATGAACAGAACAGAACAGAGCCCTAGCTGTCCAACAGTAACATATGAACAGAACAGAACAGAGCCCTAGCTGTCCAACAGTAACATATGAACAGAACAGAACAGAGCCCTAGCTGTCCAACAGTAACACGTAACATATGAACAGAACAGAGCCCTAGCTGTCCAACAGTAACACGTAATATATGAATAGAACAGAGCCCTAGCTGTCCAACAGTAACATATGAACAGAACAGAACAGAGCCCTGGCTGTCCAACAGTAACACGTAACATATGAACAGAACAGAGCCCTAGCTGTCCAACAGTAACATATGAACAGAACAGAGCCCTAGCTGTCCAACAGTAACACGTAACATATGACCAGAACAGAGCCATAGCTGTCCAACAGTAACATATGAACAGAACAGAACAGAGCCCTGGCTGTCCAACTGTAACATATGAACAGAACAGAACAGAGCCCTAGCTGTCCAACAGCAACATTTGAACAGAACAGAACAGAACAGAGCCCTGGCTGTCCAACAGTAACATATGAACAGAACAGAACAGAACAGAACCCTAGCTGTCCAACAGTAACATCAGAACAGAACAGAGCCCTGGCTGTCCAACAGTAACATATGAACAGAACAGAACAGAACAGAGCCCTGGCTGTCCAACAGTAACATATGAACAGAACAGAACAGAACAGAACCCTGGCTGTCCAACAGTAACACGTAACATATGAACAGAACAGAGCCCTAGCTGTCCAACAGTAACACGTAACATATGAACAGAACAGAACAGAGCCCTAGCTGTCCAACAGTAACATATGAACAGAACAGAACAGAACCCTGGCTGTCCAACAGTAACATATGAACAGAACAGAACAGAGCCCTAGCTGTCCAACAGTAACATATGAACAGAACAGAACAGATCCCTAGCTGTCCAACAGTAACATATGAACAGAACAGAACAGAGCCCTGGCTGTCCAACAGTAACACGTAACATATGAACAGAACAGAGCCCTAGCTGTCCAACAGTAACATATGAACAGAACAGAACAGAGCCCTGGCTGTCCAACAGTAACACGTAACATATGAACAGAACAGAACAGAGCCCTAGCTGTCCAACAGTAACACGTAACATATGAACAGAACAGAACAGAGCCCTAGCTGTCCAACAGTAAGATATGAACAGAACAGAACAGAGCCATAGCTGTCCAACAGTAACACGTAACATATGAACAGAACAGAGCCCTAGCTGTCCAACAGTAACACGTAACATATGAACAGAACAGAACAGAGCCCTAGCTGTCCAACAGTAACATATGAACAGAACAGAACAGAGCCCTAGCTGTCCAACAGTAACATATGAACAGAACAGAACAGAGCCCTAGCTGTCCAACAGTAACACGTAACATATGAACAGAACAGAGCCCTAGCTGTCCAACAGTAACACGTAACATATGAACAGAACAGAGCCCTAGCTGTCCAACAGTAACATATGAACAGAACAGAACAGAGCCCTGGCTGTCCAACAGTAACATATGAACAGAACAGAACAGAGCCCTAGCTGTCCAACAGTAACATATGAACAGAACAGAACAGAACAGAGCCCTGGCTGTCCAACAGTAACATATGAACAGAACAGAACAGAACAGAGCCCTGGCTGTCCAACAGTAACATATGAACAGAACAGAACAGAGCCCTAGCTGTCCAACAGTAACATGTAACATATGAACAGAACAGAGCCCTAGCTGTCCAACAGTAACATATGAACAGAACAGAACAGAGCCCTGGCTGTCCAACAGTAATATATGAACAGAACAGAACAGAGCCCTAGCTGTCCAACAGTAACATATGAACAGAACAGAACAGAACAGAGCCCTGGCTGTCCAACAGTAACATATGAACAGAACAGAACAGAACAGAGCCCTGGCTGTCCAACAGTAACATATGAACAGAACAGAACAGAACAGAGCCCTGGCTGTCCAACAGTAACACGTAACATATGAACAGAACATAAACCTAGCTGTCCAACAGTAACATATGAACAGAACAGAACCCTGGCTGTCCAACAGTAACACGTAACATATGAACAGAACAGAGCCCTAGCTGTCCAAAAGTAACATATGAACAGAACAGAACCCTGGCTGTCCAACAGTAACACGTAACATATGAACAGAACAGAACAGAGCCCTGGCTGTCCAACAGTAACATATGAACAGAACAGACCCTAGCTGTCCAACAGTAACATATGAACAGAACAGACCCTAGCTGTCCAACAGTAACATATGAACAGAACAGAACAGAACAGAGCCCTGGCTGTCCAACAGTAACACGTAACATACGAACAGAACAGAGCCCTAGCTGTCCAACAGTAACATATGAACAGAACAGAGCCCTAGCTGTACAACAGTAACATATGAACAGAACAGAGCCCTAGCTGTCCAACAGTAACATATGAACAGAACAGAACAGAGCCCTAGCTGTCCAACAGTAACACGTAACATATGAACAGAACAGAGCCCTAGCTGTCCAACAGTAACACGTAACATATGAACAGAACAGAACAGAGCCCTAGCTGTCCAACAGTAACACGTAACATATGAACAGAACAGAACAGAGCCCTAGCTGTCCAACAGTAACATATGAACAGAACAGAACAGAGCCCTAGCTGTCCAACAGTAACATATGAACAGAACAGAACAGAGCCCTAGCTGTCCAACAGTAACACGTAACATATGAACAGAACAGAGCCCTAGCTGTCCAACAGTAACATATGAACAGAACAGAACCCTGGCTGTCCAACAGTAACACGTAACATATGAACAGAACAGAACAGAGCCCTGGCTGTCCAACAGTAACACGTAACATATGAACAGAACAGAACAGAACAGACCTTAGCTGTCCAACAGTAACACGTAACATATGAACAGAACAGAGCCCTGGCTGTCCAACAGTAACACGTAACATATGAACAGAACAGAGCCCTAGCTGTCCAACAGTAACACGTAACATATGAACAGAACAGAGCCCTAGCTGTCCAACAGTAACACGTAACATATGAACAGAACAGAGCCCTAGCTGTCCAACAGTAACACGTAACATATGAACAGAACAGAACAGAGCCCTAGCTGTCCAACAGTAACATATGAACAGAACAGAACAGAGCCCTAGCTGTCCAACAGTAACACGTGACATATGAACAGAACAGAACAGAGCCCTAGCTGTCCAACAGTAACACGTAACATATGAACAGAACAGAACAGAGCCCTAGCTGTCCAACAGTAACATATGAACAGAACAGAACAGAGCCCTAGCTGTCCAACAGTAACATATGAACAGAACAGAACAGAACAGAGCCCTGGCTGTCCAACAGTAACACGTAACATATGAACAGAACAGAGAGCTAGATGTCAAACACATTTTTTTAAAGTTTTTAAATATTGAACCTTTATTAACTACTTAAGTCAGTTAAGAACAAATTCTTATTTACAATGGCGCCCTACCAAAAGATAAAAGGCCCCCTGACAAAACACACATCACGATATGAGAGACAACGCAACAATACATAAAGAGAGACCTAAGACAACAACATAACATGACAGCAACACACGACAACACAGTATGGTAGCAACACAACATGCCAGCAACATAGTAGCAACACAACATGGCAGAAACACAACTTGGTAGCAGCACAAAATAGGGTACAAACATTACTGAGCACAGACAACAGCACAAAGGGCAAGAAGGTCGAGATAACAATAAATCACGCAAAGCAGCCACAACTGTCAGTAAGAGTGTCCATGATTGAGTCTTTGAATGAAGGGATTGAGAAAACTGTCCAGTTTGAGTGTTGGTTGCAGCTCGTTACAGTCGCTAGCTGCAGCGAGCTGAAAAGACGAGCGACCCAGGGAGGTGTGTGCTTTAGGGACCTTTAAAACCTCTCTGGGATAGGGGGCAGTATTTTCACATCCAGATGAAAAGCATGCCCAAAGTAAACTGCCTGCTACTCAGGCCCACAGGATATGCATATAATTAGTAGTAATTAGTCATTTGGATAGAAAACACTCTGAAGATTCTAAAACTGTTAGAATAATGTCTGTGAGTATAACAGAACTGATTTGGCAGGTGAAACCCCGAGCACAATCCGTCCAGGGAAAATCAATATTGAGGTCACTGTGTTTTCCAATGGTTTTCTATGGGAGACCTGATTTATTAGGGCCCAGGTTGCAGTTCCTATGGCTTCCACTAGATGTCAACAGTCTTTAGGAATTGTTCGATGTTTTTCTTTTGAGAAATTAAGAAGTAGGGCTGTTTATTATAGGTGTCACTCCAGCTGGACTCTACTGTTTTGATGTGCATGAACTGGAGAGAACTTCAAGTTGTTTTTATCCGGTATTAGAAACAGTTTATTCCGTCATAAATATTATCGATTTATTTACGTTTCAGGGTACCTGAGGTTGGATTAGGAACATTGTTTGAAATGTTTGGACCAAGTTTACAGGTAACTTATTAGATACTTTGTAGTCATGTTGGGACCGGTGTATTTCTGAATCAAACACGCCAAATAAATTGACATTTTTAGGGATATAAAGAAGGAATTTATCGAACAAAACAACCATTCATTGTTTCACTGAGACATTTGAGATTGCAAAAAGAAGAAGATCTTCAAAGGTAAGGCATTTATTTTATGGTTATTTTTTACTTTTGTGTCGCACCTGCCTGGTTGAAAAATTATTTTCATGTGTTTGTATGTGGGGCGGCTGTCCTCAGAAAATCGAATGGTCTGCTTTCGCCATAAAGCCTTTTTGAAATCTGACACAGCGGCTGGATTAACAAGAAGATGTATTACACTTATATTTTCGTGAAGGTTGAATATTGATATTCCTGTAGTTGGAATTTAGCACGCTACAATTTCACTGGATGTTGTCAAATCCATCCCGCTAACGAGATTCAAGCGGGATTCACGCTTAAGGGATCCATAAGAGGCTGGCAGAATGGGCGATCTATGTGGAGGATGAGGGCTGCAGTAGATATCACAGATAGGGGGGAGTAAGGCCTAAGAGGGTTTTATAAATAAGCATCAACCAGTGGGTCTTGTGACAGGTATACAGAGACGACCAGTTTACAGAGGAGTATAGAGTGCAGTGATGTATCCTATAAGTTGCATTGGTGGCAAATCTGATGCTGAATGGTGAAGAGATATCTAGCCATTCGAGAGCACCCTTATCTGCCGATCTATAAATTATGTCTCTGTAATCTAGCATGGGTAGGATGGTCATCTGAATCAGGGTTAATTTGGCAGCTGGGGTGAAAGAGAAGCGATTACGATAGAGGAAACCAAGTCTAGATTTAACCTTAGCCTGCAGCTTTGATATGTGCTGAGAGAAAGACAGTGTATCATCTAGCCATACTCCCAAGTACGGGTATGAGGTGACTACCTCAAGCCCTAAACCCTCAGAGGTAGTAATCAGACCTGTGGGGAGAGGGGCATTCTTCTAACCAAACCACAGGACCTTTGTTTTGGAGGTGTTCTGAACAACGTTAAGGCAGAGAAAGCTTGTTGGACACTAAGAAAGCTTTGTTGTAGAGCGTTTAACACAAAATCCGGGGAGGGGCCAGCTGAGTATAAGACTGTATCATCTGCATATAAATGGATGAGAGAGCTTCCTACTGCCTGAGCTATATTGTTGATGTAAATCGAGAAGAGCGTGGGGCCTAGGATTGAGCCTTGGGGTACACCCTTGGTGACAGGCAGTTGATAAGACAGCAGATGTTCTGACTTTATACACTGCACTCTTTGAGGGAAGTAGTTAGCAAACCAGGCCAAAGACCCCTCAGAGACACCGATGCTCCTCAGCCGGTCCACAATAATGGAATGGTCTACCGTATCAAAAGATTTGGCCATATCAATAAAAATAGAAGCACAACATTGCTTAGAATCAAGGGTAATGGTGACATCATTCAGGACCTGTAAGGTTGCAGTGACACATCCATAACCAGAGCGGAAACCAGATTGCATACCAGAGAGAATACTATAGACATCAAGAAAGCCAGTCAGTTGATTATTAACAAGTTTTTCCAACACTTTTGGTAAACAAGGCAAAATAGAAATAGGCCTATAACAGTTAGGATCAGCTTGATCTCCCCCTTTAAATAAAGGACAAACCGTGGCTGCCTTCCAAGCAATGGGAACCTCCCCAGAAAGGAGAGACAGGTTAAAAAGGTCAGAGACAGGCTTGGTGATGATAGGGGCAGCAACCTTAAGATTAATTGTCAGATTCAACAGAAGATCTCTTTGTTTCTTGGGACCTAGAACAAGCATCTCTGTTTTGTCCGAGTTTAAAAGTAGAAAGTTTGCAGCCATCCACTTCCTTATATCTGAAACACATGCTTCTAGCGATAGCAATTTTGGGGCTTCACCATGTTTCATTGAAATGTACAGCTGTGTGTCATCCGCATAGCAGATTATAACCAATCCCACAAGGTTTGACTCCAAACACCCAGAAAAGGCTACTCTCCTTGATGATATCTTCACAAATAATCCTGATAGGTATCAGTCTGGTGTTTTCTGTAATGACCTTAATGATCACTGTTTTACAGCCTGTGTTCGTAATGACTGCTCAATGAAACGACCTGTCCTGATTTGTCATAGACGCTTGCTAAACAACTTTAATGAGTAAGCCTTCCTTCATGAACTGGCCTCTGTAAAATGGTATAGAATCAGCTTGAACCGCTCTGTGACCTTCTTTTTTTATATTTTCAGTGGTATTGTTAACAAACACGCCCCCATAAAGAAAATGAGAATTAAAAACATGTTCAGCCCCTGGTTTGACCGTGATCTTGCAGAGTTACTCTACCTCAAGAATTGCATTTGGCGAAAGGCTCGGCACACACATACTCAGGCTGACTGGCTCTCGTTTAGGCAAATGAGAAATAAGTGCACTCAGGCTATCCGGAAGGCCAAAGTTAGTTACTTTAATGGTTGTACAGTCGTCTCAAATAAAACTGTGAAGGACCTCGGCGTTACTCTGGACCCTGATCTCTCTTTTTTTAAGAACATATCAAGACCATTTCAAGGACAGCTTTTTTCCATCTACGTAGCATTGCAAAAATCAGAAACTTTCTGTCCAAAAATGATGCAGAAAAATGAATCCATGCTTTTGTCACTTCTAGGTTAGACTACTGCAATGCTCTACTTTCCGGCTACTCGGATAAATCACTAAATAAACTTCAGTTAGTGCTAAATACGGCTGCTAGAATCCTGACGAGAACCAAAAAATGTGATCATATTACTCCAGTGCTAGCCTCCCTACACTGGCTTCCTGTCAAGACAAGGGCTGATTTCAAGGTTTTACCGCTAACCTACAAAGCATTACATGGGCGTGCTCCTACATATCTCTCTGATTTGGTCCTGCCGTACATACCTACAAGTACGCTACGGTCACAAGACGCAGGCCTCCTAATTGTCCCTAGAATTTCTAAGCAAACAGCTGGAGGCAGGGCTTTCTCCTATAAAGCTCCATTTTTATGGAACGGTCTGCCTACCCATGTAAGAGACGCAAACTCTGTCTCAACCTTTAAGTCTTTACTGAAGACTCATCTCTTCAGTGGGTCATATGATTGAGTCTCCTCTTTCCACTGGGATTCTCTGCCTCTAACCCTATTACAGGGGCTGAGTCACTGGCTTACTGGGGCTCTTTCATACCGTCCCTGGGAGGGGTGCGTCACCTGAGTGAGTTGAGTCACTGATGTGATCTTCCTGTCTGGGTTGGCGCCCCCCCTTCCTGTTTGGCCCTGTCCAGGGGTGTCCTCGGATGGGACCACAGTGTCTCCTGACCCCTCCTGTTTCAGCCTCCAGTATTTATGCTGCAGTAGTTTATGTGTCGGGGGGTCAGTTTGTTATATCTGGAGTACTTCTCCTGTCCTGTGTGAATTTAAGTGTGCTCTCTCTAATTCTCTCTTTCTCTCTTTCTTTCTCTCTCTCGGAGGACCTGAGCCCTAGGACCATGCCTCAGGACTACCTGACATGATGACTCCTTGCTGTCCCCAGTCCACCTGGCCGTGCTGCTGCCCCAGTTTCAACTGTTCTGCCTTATTATTATTGGACCATGCTGGTCATTTATGAACATTTGAACATCTTGGCCATGTTCTGTTATAATCTCCACCCGTCACAGCCAGAAGAGGACTGGCCACCCCACATAGCCTGGTTCCTCTCTAGGTTTCTTCCTAGGTTTTGGCCTTTCTAGGGAGTTTTTCCTAGCCACCGTGCTTCTACACCTGCATTGCTTGCTGTTTGGGGTTTTAGGCTGGGTTTCTGTACAGCACTTTGAGATATCAGCTGATGTACGAAGGGCTATATAAATAAATTTGATTTGATTTGATTTGAATCTGCAAAAGATTTAGGGAGTCCCATTGCTTTAGGACTTGGTCAGGTGGTTTAAGCATGTCCCAGTTTAGGTCACCTAGCAGAACAAATTCAGACTCAGTGTAAGGGGCCAGGAGAGAGCTTAGGGCAGGGAGGGTACAGGAGAGAGTTTAGGGCAGGGAGGGTACAGGAGGGAGCTTAGGGCAGGTAGGGTACAGGAGAGAGCTTAGGGCAGGTAGGGGCCAGGAGAGAGTTAGGGCAGGTAGGGTACAGGAGAGAGCTTAGGGCAGGTAGGGGCCAGGAGAGAGCATCGGGCAGGGAGGGGCCAGGAGAGAGTTTAGGGCAGGGAGGGGCCAGGAGAGAGCATAGGGCAGGTAGGGTACAGGCCAGTTCTGATGGAGGACGATAGAACCCAGCAACAGTCAACAAAGAGCTATTTGAAAGTTTAATGCTTAAAACCAGCAAATCAAATTGTTTGGGGACAGACTTGGTGGAGACGACCGAGCACTGAAGGTGATCCTTGGTAAACATTGCCACTCCCCCACCTTTGGAAGATCTGTCTTGCCGAAAAAGGTTATAACCAGAAAGGTTAACATCAGTATTCAAAACACTCACGTCTCAGTAATGACCAACACATCTGGATTGGAGCTGTGAACCCACACTTTCAATTGATCCATTTTAGGTAATACGCTTCTAGTGTTAACGTGCAGGAAACCCAGGCTTTTACGAGAGCAGAAACCAGTGAAGTCAGATTTGGGGCTAGCAACTGTAGATGGGCCAGGGTGTACATGCACATTTCCAGATATCATCAACAGTAACACAATCAAGGCACAGAAGAGGACAGGGAGAGCTCTGCAGTGTTGATTTATGACATTTGAATGTGCATTAAATAGCAACAAGATCAGTAGTTTTATCAGGTAACATGAATACAAAGAGGTGGTTAGAATAGGATGGGAGGCCAAAAGTCTGTGTAACCAATAGAGAGTCAGAGTCCCGAGTGTGGGAACAAACATAGTCTGTCCCATGGTTGGGAACAAGGACAAGGACGTTCATAGTCAACAAAGCATGCAGGAGTCATGAGGCAAATACCAAAATAAGAAAATAAAAACAGAAAAAAATCATATTTAACAACTTGGGGCTAGCCATTATAAGTTCAGAGTCACTTGCCCCAACAGTGTGTTCTGGAGGCAAGCAAAAGCTTGTGAGAGAGGCAGGAGTGTGGTGTTGGGTACCTGTACCAGACAGGGGGAGACAGGCCAGGTGTAGTGTAGTGTAGTGTACCGTAAGTCGTATGTAGTGTAGTGCAGTGTTATGTAGTGTAGTGCAGTGTATTGTAGTGTAGTGTATTGTAGTGTAGTGTAGTGTATTGTATTGTACTGTAGTGTATTTTAGTGTAGTGTATTGTACTGTAGTGTATTGTAGTGTATTGTAGTGTAGTGTATTGTACTGTAGTGTATTTTAGTGTATTGTAGTGTATTGTAGTGTAGTGTATTGTACTGTAGTGTATTTTAGTGTAGTGTAGTGTATTGTAGTGTGGCGTAGTGTATTGTAGTGTATTTAGTGTAGTGTATTGTAGTGTAGTGTATTGCAGTGTATTGTAGTTCAGTGTAGTGTAGTGTGTTGTAGGTCGTGTGTTGTAGTGTATTTAGTGTAGTGTATTGGATTGTAGTGTAATTGAGCGTATTGTAGTGTAGTGTATTGTAGTGTAGTGTATTGCAGTGTATTGTAGTTCAGTGTAGTGTAGTGTGCTGGAGTGTCGTGTGTTGTATTGTATTGTATTGTAGTGTAATTGAGCGTATTGTAGTGTAGTGTATTGTAGTGTATTTTAGTGTAGGTTATTGTAGTGTAGTGTATTGTAGTGTATTGTGGTGTAGTGTAGTGTGTTGTTGTCTATTGTAGTGTAGTGTATTGTGGTGTAGTGTAGTGTAGTGTAGTGTACTGTAGTCGTGTGTAGTGTAGTGGCGTATAGTGTAGTCGTGTGTACTGTCGTGAAGAAAACAACAAGTCATGTCACAGGAGCTTCGGCTAAGCTGAGGGGGGTAATTTCTTGGGTTCCACTATCTATGTCCATAGGTGATATAAAATTAAATGTGGAGTGGGGCATAGTGGTTGAAGCCAAGAGGCCGGAGAGGCCCAAATAAAATCACTCATATTGTCTCTTATGCAGAGGCTGCAAGGCAGATTGGTGGAACTACTAGGCAGAATGGAGGAATTATTAGGCAGAATGGTGGAACTATTAGGCAGAATGGAGGAAATAGTAGGCAGAATGGAGGAATTATTAGGCAGAATGGTGGAACTATTAGGCATAATGGAGGAAATAGTAGGCAGAATGGTAGAACTATTAGGAATGGTCCAATGGACCATCCTACCAATCCTCGACTTCGGCGATGTCATTTATAAAATAGCCTCCAATACCCTACTCAACTAATAGGATTCAGTCTATCACAGTGCCATCCGTTTTGTCACCAAAGCCCCATATACTACCCACCATTGCGACCTGTACGCTCTCGTTGGCTGGCCCATTGCATCATACTCGTCCCCAAACCCACTGGCTCCATGTCATCTACAAGACCCTGCTAGGTAAAGTCCCACCTTATCTCAGCTCGCTGGTCACCATAGCGTCACCCACATGTAGCACGCGCTCCAGAAGGTATATCTCTCTGGTCACCCCCAAAACCAATTCTTCCTTTGGCCGCCTCTCCTTCCAGTTCTCTGCTGTCAATGACTGGAACGAACTACAAAAATCTCTGAAACTGGAAACACTTATCTCCCTCACTAGCTTTAAGCACCAACTGTCAGAGCAGCTCACAGATTACTGCACCTGTACATAGACCATCTATAATTTAGCCCAAACAACTACCTCTTTCCCTACTGTATTTATTTATTTATTTTGCTCCTTTGCACACCATTATTTTTATTTCTACTTTGCACATTCTTCCACTGCAAATCTACAATTCCAGTGTTTTACTTGCTATATTGTAATTACTTTGCCACCAAGGCCTTTTTTTTGCCTTTACCTCCCTTATCTCACCTCCTTTGCTCACATCGTATATAGACTTGTTTCTACTGTATTATTGACTGTATGTTTGTTTTTACTCCATGTGTAACTCTGTGTCGTTGTATGTGTCGAACTGCTTTATTTTATCACGGCCAGGTCGCAATTGTAAATGAGAACTTGTTCTCAACTTGCCTACCTGGTTAAATAAAGGTGAAATTTAAAAAAAATGCTGGAGGGTCATGTCAGGATGAGCCTGCAGGAAGGGTACCACATGAGGGAGGAGGATGTCTTCTCTGTAACGCACAGCGTTGAGATTGCCTGCAATGACAACAAGCTTAGTTTGATGATGCTGTGACACACCGCCCCAGACCATGACGGACCCTCCACCTCCAAATCGATCCCACTCCAGAGTACAGGCCTCGGTGTAACGCTCATTTCTTCGACGATAACACAAATCCGACCATCACCCCTGGTGAGACACAACCGCGACTCGTCAGTGAAGAGTACTTTTTGCCAGTCTGTCTGGTCCAGCGATGGTGGGTTTGTGCCCATAGGCGACGTTGTTGCCGGTGATATCTGGTGATTGGGATGGGGGAGGATCTTTTAGAAGTTAGCAGGGCTCTTTTTAATTTTGTCAGAAGTACTGAGTTAGGTAAGTATAGAATAACTATCTTCAAAGTAACGACTCGGGACGTCAGGTTTGAAATGAAAGCTTATTTTAGTAATACTACTTGTTCATGTTACATTTAACAACTTTAGATTCTACAAAACATGAAAAGAAAGTTGCTAGTGAAAGTCAGGATAATCACTTGTCCCTTGTACAGAACTGGCGCGTTCTCTCTCTTTCTACTTCCTGTCACAAGGCATTCTGGAACTTGCAGTCAACAGCGTAATCTAATTCGAACCAATACAACAGAAATGTGTATGTAGTTCTCTCAATCTCCAACACACAAATTCTAACACAATTACATATGTAAATAACTGTGAAGATGTATTTAGATACAGCTCAATGAATTAACTGTAAACATTAACTCTGTAACCCATTAAAGTTACAACATTAGGAGGATTTAGAAATGTTGTAAACCAGGAAGAAGAAAAAGAAGAAGAAGAAGGGAAAGGGGGATACCTAGTCAGTGGTACAACTGAATTCATTCAACAGAAACGTGTCTTCCGCATTTAACCCCTCTAAGAAGAAGAGGCTGTGGCTGCTGGGCAGATGGAAGGGCAGCATTGTCCCGTGGGAGGTCGAGTTGTGGTTGAGTTGTTTTCATGAGGTTCCTTGATTGGTGTAGCGTGTAGAGTTGACCCAGAGTTCGGGGAATGGGAAATGGAGGCGAGGTAGTGTGGATGATATGAAGGAAATGGAGAAAAGGTTGGTGAAGAAACAGCTGTACTGGAATGTGAACAAAATGGGTGTCAGTCCTGATGGTATGGAGTGGGAGGAGTCAAGGGGTCAAGGGTTCAAGGGCCGGGATGGTGGGTAGTGGAAAGACGTAGGAAGAAGAGAGATCATGATATAGAAAGACACAGGAAGAAGAGAGATCATGATATAGAAAGACACAGGAAGAAGAGAGATAATGATATAGAAAGACACAGGAAGAAGAGAGATCATGATACTGAAAGACACAGGAAGAAGAGAGATCATGATACTGAAAGACACAGGAAGAAGAGAGATCATGATACTGAAAGACACAGGAAGAAGTGAGATCATGATACTGAAAGACAGGAAGAAGAGAGATCATGATATAGAAAGACACAGGAAGAAGAGAGATAATGATATAGAAAGACACAGGAAGAAGAGAGATCATGATACTGAAAGACAGGAAGAAGAGAGATCATGATACTGAAAGACACAGGAAGAAGTGAGATCATGATACTGAAAGACAGGAAGAAGAGAGATCATGATATAGAAAGACACAGGAAGAAGAGAGATCATGATATAGAAAGACACAGGAAGAAGAGAGATCATGATATAGATAGACACAGGAAGAAGAGAGATCATGATATAGAAAGACACAGGAAGAAGAGAGATCATGATATAGAAAGACACAGGAAGAAGAGAGATCATGATACTGAAAGACACAGGAAGAAGAGAGATCATGATATAGAAAGACACAGGAAGAAGAGAGATCATGATATAGAAAGACACAGGAAGAAGAGAGATCATGATATAGAAAGACACAGGAAGAAGAGAGATCATGATACTGAAAACAGTGGAGCGTCTAGTAAAGAAAGCATAAAGAGGACCCGGGTAGGAAGCAGGAGTGGTGATGTGTTGGAGTGGAAAGTGGTGAGGGTGTGTTTGATGAGACCACAGGGCCTCATTTACACTCTACCCAACTAACTAACGCAGTAGATAAAGAAGTAGGTGACGTCAAATTAGCTTGGTTCATTGGAAATGGTAGATTGTTAATATTGTGTGGTAGCCAGGCTCAGCAAGAGAAGATTCTGAAAATGGAAAAGCTTCATGGGAAGAAGATGAAAAGTCATGTCCCTAGGGATTATGCTAGGTGGAGAGGAGTCATCACTGGTGTCCCAGTATCTATGTCCACAGATGACATTAAAGAAAATGTGAATGCAGGCAGAGGGATTGAGGCCAAAAGGTTGATCAGTTGGAAAGAGGGTCGAAGAAGTGAAAGCTTTTCAGTGATGATGAGGTTGGAGAAAGTCTTGCTGGGAAAAGTACACATAAGAATCCTTAGATTCAATGTTTGAGAATTTGTCCCATGTGCACTGCTGTGTTTTAAATACCAAAGAATGGGATATGTAGCTGCTCAGCGTAAAGGACAGAAAAGATGAGCCAAGTGTGGAGGGGAACATGATTATGGTGAACGGTGACTCCTCTCCTCTCTTGAGTGTTGTAATTGTAGGGGAGAACACAGAGCAGCATTTGGTGGATGCCAGGTTCAGAGAGAGGCAAGAGAGGCTCAGAGATACATCATGACGGATCCTGTATCATACGCAGAGCCTGTAAAACAGATTGGTAGAACTACTGTCAGACTGATGGATCTTACATGGCTGCTCCTGTAGTAAGTGGATCTACTGTCAGGGCTGGTGTTTCTGCTGGTCCTGGCATGGTTTCAAGGCCTGTTCAGAAATCTGGTGCTCATGAATGTGTGGCGTCAAAGGACCCTTTGATAATGAATAAAGTTGACTTCATAGCTTTTATTGGTAAGGTTATCAATACGACTCGGGTTGTGGAAACCAGAAATGCCAGGTTGAAGGTTATTGTGGAGACGGCAGAAGAGATATTGGGGGTAACAGATGTTACTTTTGACATGCTGAACAAGCCTAAGGGAGTGTTTAGGCATGGTATAGATACAGTTGAATGGGTTTTGGGGGAGGGGGAGGTAGAAGTTAGGGATTTATTTGGTTTAGAATGTTATTTTCATGGTAGTACAGAATTGGGCAGCTAATGATTGATCATACATTCAAGCATAGTGGGTGGGGAATGCATATAAACGATTGTTTGCGGACCGCCACGTTTCCATAGAAGAAGAAGAAGGAGGAGGAGGAGGAAGGAAGAAAGAAGCAGTGCAGTGGAGTGGAGTAGAGCGGAGTGGAATGGAGTGCAGTGCAGTGTAATGGAATGGAGTGCAGTGGGGTGGAGCGGACTGGAATGGAGCGGAGTGCTGAGAATATGATTGTAGAGCCAGTTTGGTCGGAGATGGACAATGGCTCTTTCCCGAGGTCTGAGATGCTGTGCCCGGGTGTTTTCCTGGATACCTGTCCTCATAATCACCTCCGTGGTGCTGTGGTCCTACTACGCCTATGTGTTTGAGCTATGTGTATGTAAGTATGGGGATTATGACTGTTGTCTGTTATGTTTTTGTCGGCGATGCTAGCTAGCTAACACAAACAGCTCTTTAAACCTGCTAGCCAAACCTAGCATCATGCTAACCAGGAAGCGTTTTTTTTCGTGATAATTGTCTTTATAAATCTAACTAGTGACCATATTGTACTGTTTTTTTGTTGTTGTTTCTAATTCCATTTGTGAACGAATTATACTGTTGTTACATTGACCTACCAAATCTAGGAAATAAATAGCTAGCTATATATTTAAAGGCCATTAACGTTACGGAATGTAGCTAACTATGTTGTGATAAGACACAGTATGTTAGCGAGCTACTGTAAGTACAGGTGTGAAGTAATCACCGTCAGACTGTAACATGTTGTTTTGCTGTCTTCACAACCCAAGTGTTAGCAGCTTCAGCTACCAAATATCTGTTGGAGTACTGCTGTACAGCTGTTTGCATGTCAATAATTCAGAATTGTCCAATGTGTGCTCTTCACAGTCACTATCAGCAACACATTGGAGAAGGGTGAGTTTTTTTTAAAAAACATATATGCCTAATCAATGGTCAGAATAGTCATCTGACACCTTGTAGACACTTGAATATCATCTTGATGGTTTCCTAAGTGTTGTATCTGTCTGTGTTTCCAGTGGCCTACCTACTGGTGTTCCATGTGTGTTTTGTGATGTTCTCCTGGACCTATTGGAAGGCCATCTTCACTCCTCCTGCCACACCCTGCAAGAAGGTAGGAGTTCATTGTTGGTGGTTTGTCCCGTCTGGAGTAGGCCTACATGGCCAAGCAAGACATCATCAAGACTTGTCTTGTTCACACTGCAAGCTGTAATGCTTAAATTATTATTAGTTTTTTTCCATATCTGTTTTGGAATACTGACTGTTCATACAGAAAGTTACAAAGTGACCAAATCAGATTTATGTGTTCAGAAAACAGTAATTTGCTGACTTGGCTATGCTAAGTCATAGTAACGACTGGCGTGTGTGCAGTGGTGTAGGCTGATTGGTGGTGGTGCTCGTGGGCTCTGCATCCTATCACTCAGAAGTTATGTAACAAGCGAAGGTTACAACGATGCCTCGCCATGGAAATTTCCCAGTTGCTTTGAATGTTCAAAATCATAGTGTGGGATCACTTTTAAAGCCTCAAAGGATAAGATGATCCAACTTTCAAAACGAGTCCTTTTTTGGCTAGACACAACAGTCAACTAGCTAGCTAGCTAACTTTTTATGTTGCTGGAAGCTTTTGAATATAATGTTGTCTATAACAGCCATAGAATGTTGCTGTTATAATCAGAAGATGATTCAAAGCCTGTGTATTTATTTGTATTCGTTATGGATCCCCATTAGTTCCTGCCAAGGCAGCAGCTTCTCTTCCTGGGGTTTATTATGGATCCCCATTAGTTCCTGCCAAGGCAGCAGCTACTCTTCCTGGGGTTTATTATGGATCCCCATTAGTTCCTGCCAAGGCAGCAGCTACTCTTCCTGGGGTTTATTATGGATCCCCGTTAGTTCCTGCCAAGGCAGCAGCTACTCTTCCTGGGGTTTATTATGGATCCCCATTAGTTCCTGCCAAGGCAGCAGCTACTCTTCCTGGGGTTTATTATGGATCCCCATTAGTTCCTGCCAAGGCAGAAGCTACTCTTCCTGGTGTTTATTATGGATCCCCATTAGTTCCTGCCAAGGCATCAGCTACTCTTCCTGGGGTTTATTATGGATCCCCATTAGTTCCTGCCAAGGCAGCAGCTACTCTTCCTGGGGGTTTATTATGGATCCCCATTAGTTCCTGCCAAGGCAGCAGCTACTCTTCCTGGGATCCATCAAAATTAATGCAGTTTATAAAATGTTTAAAACATTACAATACATTCACAGATTTGACAACACATGCTTCATCAAGGCTCATATTAGTAGAGCATTATAACGTGGTTGTTGGTTCCAGTTCCAGCTGTCGTACTCCGACAAGGACCGTTATGAGAGGGAGGAGAGGCCTGATGCTCAGAAACAGATTCTGGTGGACATCGCTAAGAGTCTCCCCATCTTCACTAGAGCTACGTCTGGAGGTGACCCACTCATATCTAAAGCAGCGACCCAAATGGCTCCCTATTCCCTTTGTAGTGCACTATACAGGGAACATGGTTCCATTTGGGACGCAACCAAGCTTTTCAAGTCCTGTTAGTAAACCTCCTATCAAACATTTACAACATGCAGCTGACTGTACTGATCAGTTAGATAAGGAAGGATCATATGACCTCTGTCTCTCTGTCTCTGTCTCTTTCTGTCTCTCACTCTGTCTGGGTGTGTTTCTCTCTCATTCTCTCTCTCTCATTCTCTCTCTCTCTGTATCTCATTCTCTCTCTCTCTGTATCTCATTCTCTCTCTCTCTGTATCTCATTCTCTCTCTCTGTATCTCATTCTCTCTCTGTATCTCATTCTCTCTCTGTATCTCATTCTCTCTCTCTCTGTTTCTCTCATTCTCTCTCTCTCTGTCTGTGTGTGTTTCTCTCTCTCATTCTCTCTCTTGTTCTCTCTCTCTGTCTCTCTGTCTCTGACTCCCCTCAGCTATCAGGTTCTGTGATCGGTGCCAGGTGCTGAAGCCTGACCGCAGTCACCATTGCTCTGTATGTGAAACGTAAGTCTCCCTGCTGTCATTATACACACAGACCCATACCCGTCTCCCTGTCTGTGTACAGATAACAATGATCTGATTGGACAGCATTAGTGTCTCTTGTACACCTGGAGAACAACACCTGTCCTGTTAATGACGATGACTAAACACTTTGGCCAGCTACTAGAATCTTCTTTCCCTTGGGGCCTGATTGATAAATGGGCTGTGTATATACTGAAATCTGACCTGTTTACTGCTGTTGTCTATAGACAGACATTTGAACCCCCAAAATGAATCTCTTGACAGTTTTCTCAAAGTAAAGAAAAAAAGTTGCAAACCTTTTTATGTTGCTTGAATGCTGCATTTTCTTACATTTTCTAATGGTAGTTGTTTACTTTAACCCTGTCCAGTAACATGTGTTGTCTGTTGCAGGTGTGTTCTGAAGATGGATCATCACTGTCCATGGTGGGTGGTTTAATATGGTCTGTCCATGGTGGGTGGTTAATATGGTCTGTCCGTGGTGGGTGGTTAATATGGTCTGTCCGTGGTGGGTGGTTTGATATGGTCTGTCCGTGGTGGGTGGTTAATATGGTCTGTCCGTGGTGGGTGGTTTAATATGGTGGGTGGTTTAATATGGTCTGTCCGTGGCGGGTGGTTTAATATGGTCTGTCCATGGTGGGTGGTTTAATATGGTCTGTCCATGGTGGGTGGTTTAATATGGTGGGTGGTTTAATATGGTCTGTCCGTGGTGGGTGGTTTAATATGGTCTGTCCATGGTGGGTGGTTTAATATGGTCTGTCCGTGGTGGGTGGTTAATATGGTCTGTCCACGGTGGGTGGTTTAATATGGTGGGTGGTTTAATATGGTCTGTCCGCAGTGGGTGGTTTAATATGGTCTGTCCGCGGTGGGTGTTTTAATATGGTGGGTGATTAATATGGTCTGTCCGTGGTGGGTGGTTTAATATGATCTGTCCACGGTGGGTGGTTTAATATGATCTGTCCGTGGTGGGTGATTAATATGGTCTGTCCATGGTGGGTGGTTTAATATGGTCTGTCCATGGCGAGTGGTCTGCGGGTGGTTTAATATGGTGGGTGATTAATATGGTCTGTCCATGGTGGGTGGTTTAATATGATCTGTCCGTGGCGGGTGGTTTAATATGGTCTGTCCACGGTGGGTGGTTTAATATGGTCTGTCCGTGGTGGGTGTTTTAATATGGTGGGTGGTTTAATATGTTCTGTCCGTGGTGGGTGATTAATATGGTCTGTCCATGGTGGGTGGTTTAATATGGTCTGTCCATGGTGGGTGGTTTAATATGGTGGGTGATTAATATGGTCTGTCCGTGGCGGGTGGTTTAATATGGTCTGTCCATGGTGGGTGGTTTAATATGGTCTGTCCATGGTGGGTGGTTTAATATGGTGGGTGGTTTAATATGGTCTGTCCGTGGTGGGTGGTTTAATATGGTCTGTCCATGGTGGGTGGTTTAATATGGTCTGTCCGTGGTGGGTGGTTAATATGGTCTGTCCACGGTGGGTGGTTTAATATGGTGGGTGGTTTAATATGGTCTGTCCGCAGTGGGTGGTTTAATATGGTCTGTCCGCGGTGGGTGTTTTAATATGGTGGGTGATTAATATGGTCTGTCCGTGGTGGGTGGTTTAATATGATCTGTCCACGGTGGGTGGTTTAATATGATCTGTCCGTGGTGGGTGATTAATATGGTCTGTCCATGGTGGGTGGTTTAATATGGTCTGTCCATGGCGAGTGGTCTGCGGGTGGTTTAATATGGTGGGTGATTAATATGGTCTGTCCATGGTGGGTGGTTTAATATGATCTGTCCGTGGCGGGTGGTTTAATATGGTCTGTCCACGGTGGGTGGTTTAATATGGTCTGTCCGTGGTGGGTGTTTTAATATGGTGGGTGGTTTAATATGTTCTGTCCGTGGTGGGTGATTAATATGGTCTGTCCATGGTGGGTGGTTTAATATGGTCTGTCCATGGTGGGTGGTTTAATATGGTGGGTGATTAATATGGTCTGTCCGTGGCGGGTGGTTTAATATGGTCTGTCCGTGGTGGGTGGTTTGATATGGTCTGTCCATGGTGGGTGGTTTAATATGGTGGGTGATTAATATGGTCTGTCCGTGGCGGGTGGTTTAATATGGTCTGTCCGTGGTGGGTGGTTTGATATGGTCTGTCCGTGGCGAGTGGTTTAATATGATCTGTCCGTGGTGGGTGGTTTAATATGATCTGTCCATGGCGAGTGGTTTAATATGATCTGTCCGTGGTGGGTGGTTTAATATGGTCTGTCCGTGGCGGGTGGTTTAATATGGTGGGTGGTTTAATATGGTCTGTCCGTGGCGGGTGGTTTAATATGGTGGGTGATTAATATGGTCTGTCCGTGGCGGGTGGTTTAATATGGTCTGTCCGTGGTGGGTGGTTTGATATGGTCTGTCCGTGGCGAGTGGTTTAATATGATCTGTCCGTGGTGGGTGGTTTAATATGATCTGTCCATGGCGAGTGGTTTAATATGATCTGTCCGTGGTGGGTGGTTTAATATGGTCTGTCCGTGGCGGGTGGTTTAATATGGTGGGTGGTTTAATATGGTCTGTCCGTGGCGGGTGGTTTAATATGGTCTGTCCACGGTGGGTGGTTTAATATGGTCTGTCCATGGTGGGTGGTTTAATATGGTGGGTGATTAATATGGTCTGTCCGTGGCGGGTGGTTTAATATGGTCTGTCCGTGGTGGGTGGTTTGATATGGTCTGTCCGTGGCGAGTGGTTTAATATGATCTGTCCGTGGTGGGTGGTTTAATATGATCTGTCCATGGCGAGTGGTTTAATATGATCTGTCCGTGGTGGGTGGTTTAATATGGTCTGTCCGTGGTGGGTGGTTAATATGGTCTGTCCGTGGTGGGTGGTTTGATATGGTCTGTCCATGGTGGGTGGTTTAATATGGTCTGTCCGTGGCGGGTGGTTTAATATGGTCTGTCCGTGGTGGGTGGTTAATATGGTCTGTCCATGGTGGGTGGTTTAATATGGTCTGTCCATGGTGGGTGGTTTAATATGGTGGGTGATTAATATGGTCTGTCCGTGGCGGGTGGTTTAATATGGTCTGTCCGTGGTGGGTGGTTTGATATGGTCTGTCCGTGGCGAGTGGTTTAATATGATCTGTCCGTGGTGGGTGGTTTAATATGATCTGTCCATGGCGAGTGGTTTAATATGATCTGTCCGTGGTGGGTGGTTTAATATGGTCTGTCCGTGGCGGGTGGTTTAATATGGTGGGTGGTTTAATATGGTCTGTCCGTGGCGGGTGGTTTAATATGGTCTGTCCACGGTGGGTGGTTTAATATGGTCTGTCCATGGTGGGTGGTTTAATATGGTGGGTGATTAATATGGTCTGTCCGTGGCGGGTGGTTTAATATGGTCTGTCCGTGGTGGGTGG
This sequence comes from Oncorhynchus clarkii lewisi, assembly GCF_045791955.1. Taxonomy (NCBI): domain Eukaryota; kingdom Metazoa; phylum Chordata; class Actinopteri; order Salmoniformes; family Salmonidae; genus Oncorhynchus; species Oncorhynchus clarkii. Next base: position 40,762,125 of record NC_092160.1, read on the forward strand.
TTTGATATGGTCTGTCCGTGGCGAGTGGTTTAATATGATCTGTCCGTGGTGGGTGGTTTAATATGATCTGTCCATGGCGAGTGGTTTAATATGATCTGTCCGTGGTGGGTGGTTTAATATGGTCTGTCCGTGGTGGGTGGTTAATATGGTCTGTCCGTGGTGGGTGGTTTGATATGGTCTGTCCATGGTGGGTGGTTTAATATGGTCTGTCCGTGGCGGGTGGTTTAATATGGTCTGTCCGTGGTGGGTGGTTAATATGGTCTGTCCATGGTGGGTGGTTTAATATGGTCTGTCCATGGTGGGTGGTTTAATATGGTCTGTCCGTGGCGGGTGGTTTAATATGGTCTGTCCGTGGTGGGTGGTTAATATGGTCTGTCCATGGTGGGTGGTTTAAATGGTGGGTGATTAATATGGTCTGTCCGTGGCGGGTGGTTTAATATGGTCTGTCCGTGGCGGGTGGTTTAATATGGTCTGTCCGTGGTGGGTGGTTAATATGGTCTGTCCATGGTGGGTGGTTTAATATGGTCTGTCCGTGGTGGGTGGTTTAATATGGTGGGTGGTTTAATATGGTCTGTCCGTGGTGGGTGGTTTAATATGGTCTGTCCACGGTGGGTGGTTTAATATGGTCCGTCTGTTGTCTCTCTCTCCATGGTAAATAACTGTCTCTCTCTCTCTCTCTCTCCATGGTAAATAACTGTCTCTCTCTCTCTCCAGGGTGAATAACTGTCTCTCTCTCTCTCTCTCTCTCCAGGGTGAATAACTGTCTCTCTCTCTCTCTAGGGTGAATAACTGTCTCTCTCTCCAGGGTGAATAACTGTCTCTCTCTCTCTCTCTCCAGGGTGAATAACTCTCTCTCTCTCTCTCTAGGGTGAATAACTCTCTCTCTCTCTCTCTCTAGGGTGAATAACTGTCTCTCTCTCTTTCTCTCTCCAGGGTGAGTAACTCACTCTCTCTCTCTCTCTCTCTAGGGTGAATAACTCTCTCTCTCTCTCTCTCTCTCTCCAGGGTGAATAACTGTCTCTCTCTCTCTCCAGGGTGAATAACTGTATCTCTCTCTCTCCAGGGTGAATAACTGTCTCTCTCTCTCTCCAGGGTGAATAACTGTCTCTCTCTCTCTCCAGGGTGAATAACTGTATCTCTCTCTCTCCAGGGTGAATAACTGTCTCTCTCTCTCTCTAGGGTGAATAACTGTCTCTCTCTCCAGGGTGAATAACTGTCTCTCTCTCTCTCTCTCCAGGGTGAATAACTCTCTCTCTCTCTCTCTAGGGTGAATAACTGTCTCTCTCTCTTTCTCTCTCCAGGGTGAATAACTCTCACTCTCTCTCTCCAGGGTGAATAACTGTCTCTCTCTCTCTCTCCAGGGTGAATAACTGTCTCTCTCTCTCTCCCTCTCTCCAGGGTGAATAACTGTGTGGGGTTCTCCAACTACAAGTTCTTCCTCCTCTTCCTGTCCTACTCCATGGTCTACTGTGTGTTCATCTCTGCCTCAGTCTTCAGATTCTTCATCAACTTCTGGGTGGTGAGTGGTGATGGATGTTTTACATCCCAGCTTAGTCTGTGTCTCAAAAGCTCCCCTATTCCCTATAGAGTACCTACCTCTGTCCAGGGCCCACAGAGCTCTGGTCAACAGTGAAGCACAGAGAACAGGGCGCCATTTCCCACCCCCTTAGTAATTTATCAGACACTCCTATCCACTGCATTCCAGAGCTAGTCAGATCACATGACCTACTGCTGGTGTAACCATGGTAACATATTGACATAAGCTGTATCAACAGTCAGATCACATAACCTACTGCTGGTGTAACCATGGTAACATATTGACATAAGCTGTGTCAACAGTCAGATCACATGACCTACTGCTGGTGTAACCATGGTAACATATTGGCATAAGCTGTGTCAACAGTCAGATCACATGACCTACTGCTGGTGTAACCATGGTAACATATTGACATAAGCTGTGTCAACAGTCAGATCACATGACCTACTGCTGGTGTAACCATAGTAACATATTGATGTAAGCTGACTCAGCACAAGGCACATTGTTTGTTGTGGAACGGCAGAGGTTCTCCTACACGGTTGTAGTTCTCCGTGTTGTGTGTGTTCTCCTACAGGGGGACCTGCCAAATGGACCCGCTAAGTTCCACGTTCTCTTCCTGATGTTTGTGGCTTTGATGTTCTTGGTCAGTCTCATGTTCCTGTTGGGTTACCACTGCTGGCTGGTCGTCCAGAACCGGTCCACACTAGGTAATACACACAGCTGCCATTTTGTGGCAATAAGAGCTGATCCGCTGCATTAGCAGTGTAGGTCTTCAATTTCATGGAGAAACACAGCCACTGAAATCTATTCCTCTTTCCTCCTCTTTCCTCCCCCTCCCTCTCCTCCCCCTCCTCCCCTCCCTCTACTCCCCTCCCTCTACTCCCCCTCCTCCCCTGACTCCCCCTCCCTCTACTCCCCCTACTCCCCCTCCTCCCATCCCTCTACTCCCTCTCCTCCCCTCCCTCTACTCCCCCTCCTCCCCTCCCTCTACTCCTCTGACTCCCCCTCCCTCTACTCCCCCTCCTCCCCCTCCCTCTACTCCCCCTCCTCCCCTCCCCCTCCTCCCCTCCCTCTACTCCCCCTCCCTCTCTTCCCCCCTCTCTCCTCTCATCCAGAGGCGTTCTCTGCTCCAGTCTTCACGACAGGACCAGACCGTAATGGTTTCAATGTGGGGATCAGGAGGAACCTGCAGCAGGTGTTTGGAGACAATAAGAGACTCTGGTTCCTGCCTATCTGCACCAGGTGAGATTCTAACCCTAATCTCTACCCCCTAACCTCTAGTTTCTAACCTCTAACCTCTACCCCCTAACCTCCATCCTCTACCCATTAACCCTAACCTCTACCTCATCTAACCTGACCTTTAACCCCTAGGCCTTAACCCCTAGGCCTTAACCCTTACATCGTGTCCTCTACACCCTTAACCCCTAGACCCTTAACCCTTACATCCTATCCTCTAGACCAGGGGTAATTCAACTCTGACCCTACGAGGTCCAGAGTACTGCTTGTTTTCTGTTCTACCTGATCATTAATTACACCCACATGGTGTCCCAGGTCTAAATCAGTCCCTGATTAGAGGGGAATCACCCACCTGGAGTCCCAGGTCTATATCAGTCCCTGATTAGAGGGGAATCACCCACCTGGAGTCCCAGGTCTATATCAGTCCCTGATTAGAGGGGAATCACCCACCTGGAGTCCCAGGTCTAAATCAGTCCCTGATTAGAGGGGAATCACCCACCTGGAGTCCCAGGTCTAAATCAGTCCCTGATTAGAGGGGGATCCCCCACCTGCTGTCCCAGGTCTAAATCAGTCCCTGATTAGAGGGTAATCACCCACCTGGTGTCCCAGGTCTAAATCAGTCCCTGATTAGAGGGGAATCACCCATCTGGAGTCCCAGGTCTAAATCAGTCCCTGATTAGAGGGGAATCACCCACCTGGAGTCCCAGGTCTATATCAGTCCCTGATTAGAGGGGAATCACCCACCTGGTGTCCCAGGTCTATATCAGTCCCTGATTAGAGGGGAATCACCCACCTGGAGTCCCAGGTCTAAATCAGTCCCTGATTAGAGGGGAATCACCCACCTGGAGTCCCAGGTCTAAATCAGTCCCTGATTAGAGGGGGATCCCCCACCTGCTGTCCCAGGTCTAAATCAGTCCCTGATTAGAGGGGAACAATTAAAACACGCTGTGGAACTGGCTTCAAAGTCCAGAGATGAGTTTGAGGGCTCCTACCCCAGGGCTCTCCAACCCTGTTCCTGGAGAGATACCCTCCTGTAGGTTTTAACTCCAACCCTGTTCCTGGAGAGACCCTCCTGTAGGTTTTAACTCCAACCCTGTTCCTGGAGAGATACCCTCCTGTAGGTTTTAACTCCAACCCTGTTCTTAGAGAGAGACCCTCCTGTAGGTTTTAACTCCAACCCTGTTCTTAGAGAGAGACCCTCCTGTAGGTTTTAACTCCAACCCTGTTCCTGGAGAGAGACCCTCCTGTAGGTTTTAACTCCAACCCTGTTCCTGGAGAGATACCCTCCTGTAGGTTTTAACTCCAACCCTGTTCCTGGAGAGATACCCTCCTGTAGGTTTTAACTCCAACCCTGTTCCTGGAGAGATACCCTCCTGTAGGTTTTAACTCCAACCCTGTTCCTGGAGAGATACCCTCCACAAGGGTATGTGCTCTGCCCGTGGCCACGCACGCCTCCAACTCAATCATCAAGTTTGTAGATGACACAACAGTAGTGGACTTGATTACCAACAACGATGAAACGGCCTACAGGGAGGAGGTGAGAGCTCTGATGGAGTGGTGCCAGGGAAATAACCTCAACGTCAACAGAAGGAAGGAGCTGAGGGAGCATGCCTCTATCCACATCGACAGAACCGCAGTGGAGAAGGTGGAAAAGCTTGAAGTTCCTCGACATACACATCACTAACAACCTGTAATGGTCCACCCACACAGACAGTGTGGTGATGAAGGCTCAACAGCGCCTCTTCAACCTCAGGAGGCTGAATACATTTGGCTTGTCTCCTAAGACCCTCACAAACTTTTACAGATGCACAATTACATCCTGGTACGGCAACTGCACTGCCGGCAACCGCAGGGCTCTCCAGAGGGTGGTACGATCTGCCCCCGGTGATGTGTTGGGAAAACTACCTGCCCTCCAGGACACCTTCAGCACCCGATGTCACAGGAAGGCCAAAAAGATCATCAAGGACAACAACCACCCCGAGCCACTCCCTGTTCACCCCGCTATCGTCCAGAAGGCGAGGTCAGTATAGGTGCATCAAAGCAGGGACCGAGAGACAGAAGCAGTTTTTCAATGTCAAGGCCATCAGACTGTTAAAATAGCCATCACTAGCCGGCTACCACCCGGTTACTCAACCCTGCACCTTAGAGGCTGCTGCCCTATATACATAGAATCACTGGTCACTTTGATAATGGAACAATGGTCACTTTAATAATGGAACACTGGTCACTTTAATAATGGAACACTGGTCACTTTAATAATGGAACACCGGTCACTTTGATAATGGAACACTGGTCACTTTAATAATGGAACACTGGTCACTTTGATAATGGAACACTGGTCACTTTGATAATGGAACACTGGTCACTTTAATAATGGAACACTGGTCACTTTGATAATGGAACACTAGTCACTTTGATAATGGAACACTGGCCACTTTGATAATTGAACACTGGTCACTTTGATAATGGAACACCGGCCACTTTGATAATGGAACACCGGTCACTCTGATAATGGAACACCGGTCAATCTGATAATGGAACACTGGTCATTCTGATAATGGAACACTGGCCATTCTGATAATGGAACACTGGCCACTTTAATAATGGAACACTGGCCACTTTGATAATGGAACACTGGCCACTTTGATAATGGAACACTGGTCAAATCAAATCAAATTTATTTATATAGCCCTTCGTACATCAGCTGATATCTCAAAGTGCTTTTCCAGAAACCCAGCCTAAAACCCCAAACAGCAAGCAATGCAGGTGTAGAAGCACAGTGGCTAGGAAAAACTCCCTAGAAAGGCCAAAACCTAGGAAGAAACCTAGAGAGGAACCAGGCTATGTGGGGTGGCCAGTCCTCTTCTGGCTGTGCCGGGTGGAGATTATAACAGAACATGGCCAAGATGTTCAAATGTTCATAAATGACCAGCATGGTCGAATAATAATAAGGCAGAACAGTTGAAACTGGAGCAGCAGCACGGCCAGGTGAACTGGGGACAGCAAGGAGTCATCATGCCAGGTAGTCCTGAGGCATGGTCCTAGGGCTCAGGTCCTCCGAGAGAGAAAGAAAGAGAGAATTAGAGAAAGCACACTTAAATTCACACAGGACACCGAATAGGACAGAAGAAGTACTCCAGATATAACAAACTGACCCCAGCCCCCCGACACAAACTACTGCAGCATAAATACTGGAGGCTGAGACACTTTGGTCACTTTGATAATGGAACACTGGTCACTTTGATAATGGAACACTGGTCACTTTAATAATGGAAAACCGGTCTCTTTGATAATGGAACACCGGTCACTTTGATAATGGAATCACTGGCCACTTTAATAATGGTACACTGGCCACTTTAATAATGGTACACTGGCCACTTTAATAATGGAACACTGGCCACTTTAATAATGGAACACTGGTCACTTTAATAATGGAACACCGGTCACTTTGATAATGGAACACTGGTCACTTTAATAATGGAACACTGGTCACTTTAATAATGGAACACCGGTCACTTGGATAATGGAACACTGGCCACTTTAATAATGGAACACTGGTCACTTTAATAATGGAACACTGGTCACTTGGATAATGGAACACTGGCCACTTTAATAATGGAACACTGGTCACTTTAATAATGGAACACTGGCCACTTTAATAATGGAACACTGGCCACTTTAATAATGGAACACTGGTCACTTTAATAATGGAACACCGGTCACTTTGATAATGGAATCACTGGTCACTTTGATAATGGAATCACTGGTCACTTTAATAATTTTCACATACAGCTTTACTCCTCTCATATGTATAAACTGTATTCTGTTTGTTTGTCTATGCCATTCCAACATTGCTCGTCCTCGTATTCATGTTTTTCTTCATTCTCTTCTTTTACATTTAGATTTGTGTATATTGTTGTGAATTGTTAGATATTACTGCACTGTTAGAGCTAGAAACACAATTTCACTACACCTCAATAACATCTGCTAAATATGAGTATGGACCAATAACATCTGTTAAATATGGACCAATAACATCTGTTAAATATGTGACCAATAACATCTGTTAAATATGGACCAATAACATCTGCTAAATATGTGACCAATAACATCTGTTAAATATGGACCAATAACATCTGTTAAATATGGACCAATAACATCTGTTAAATATGTGACCAATAACATCTGTTAAATATGGACCAATAACATCTGCTAAATATGTGACCAATAACATCTGTTAAATATGGACCAATAACATCTGTTAAATATGGACCAATAACATCTGTTAAATATGGACCAATAACATCTGTTAAATATGTGTATGGACCAATAACATCTGTTAAATATGGACCAATAACATCTGTTAAATATGTGTATGGACCAATAACATCTGTTAAATATGGACCAATAACATCTGCTAAATATGTGTATGTACCAATAACATCTGTTAAATATGTACCAATAACATCTGTTAAATATGTGACCAATAACATCTTAAATATGGACCAATAACATCTGTTAAATATGGACCAATAACATCTGTTAAATATGGACCAATAACATCTGTTAAATATGGACCAATAACATCTGTTAAATATGGACCAATAACATCTTAAATACAGTTGAAGTCGGAAGTTTACATACACCTCAGCCAAAGACATTTAAACTCAGTTTTTCACAATTCCTGACATTTAATCCTAGTAAAGATTCCCTGTCTTTGTTCAGTTAGGATCACCACTTTATTTTAAGAATGTGAAATGTCAGAATAATTGTGAGATAATTATTAATTTCAGCTTTTATTACACATTCCCAGTGGGTCAGAAGTTTACATACACTCTATTATTTGGTAGAATTGCCTTTAAATTGTTTAACTTGGGTCAAAAGTTTCGGGTAGCCTTCCACAAGCTTCCCAAAATAAGATGGGTGGCCACTCTTCCTGGCCATTCCTCCTGACAGAGCTGGTGTAACTGAGTCAGGTTTGAAGGCCTCCTTGCTCTCGCACGCTTTTTCAGTTCTGCCAACAAACTTTATATAGGATTGAGGTCAGGGCTTTGTGATGGCCACTACAATACCTTGACTTTGTTGTCCTTAAGCCATTTTGCCACAACTTTGGAAGTATGCTTGGGGTCATTGTCCATTCAGAAGACAAATTTGCGACCAAGCTTTAACTTCCTGACTGATGTCTTGAGATGTAGCTTCAATATATCCACATAATTTCCCCCCTCATGATGCCATCTATTTTGTGAAGTGCACCAGTTCTTCCTGCAGCAAAGCACCCCCACAACTTGATGCTGCCACCCCCGTGCTTCACGGTTGGGATGGTGTTCTTCGGCTTGCAAGCCTCCCCCAAACATAACGATGGTCATTATGGCCAAACAGTTCTATTTTTGTTTCATCAGACCAGAGGACATTTCTCCAAAAAGTACGATCTTTGTTCCCATGTGCAGTTGCAAACCGTAGTCTGGCTTTTTTATGGCAGTTTTGGAGCAGTGGCTTCTTCCTTGCTGAGCGGCCTTTCAGGTTATGTCGATATAGGACTTGTTTTACTGTGGATATAGATACTTTTGTACCTGTTTCCTCCAGCATCTTCACAAGGTCCTTTGCTATTGTTCTGGGATTGATTTGCACCACAGTACATTCATCTCTAGGAGAGAGAACGCGTCTCCTTTCTGAGTGGTATGACGGCTGCGTGGTCCCATGGTGTTTATACTTGCGTACTATTGTTTGTACAGATGAACGTGGTGCCTTCAGGCATTTGGAAATTGCTCCCAAGGATGAACCGGACTTGTGGAGGTCTACAATTTCTGAGGTCTTGGCTGATTTCTTTTGATTTTCCCATGATGTCAAGCAAAGAGGCCACTGAGTTTGAAGGTAGGCCTTGAAATGCATCCACAGGTACACCTCCAATTGACTCAAATTATGTCAATTAGCCTATCAGAAGCTTTTAAAGCCATGACATAATTTTCTAGAATTTCCAAGCTGTTTAAGGGCACAGTCAACTTAGTGTATATAAACATCTGACCCACTGGAATTGTGATACTGTGAATTATAAGATAAATAATCTGAAAACAATTATTGGAAAAATGACTTGTGTACCAAGTAGATGTCCTAACCGACTTGCCAAAACTATAGTTTGTTAACAAGAGAGTGGTTGAAAAAACAGTTTTAATGACTCCAACCTCAGTGTATGTAAACTTCTGACTTCAACTGTATGTGACCGGGCCAATAATCACATGTATTTATAAAGCCCTTCTTACATCAGCTGATATCTCAAAGTGCTGTACAGAAACCCAGCCTAAAACCCCAAACAGCAAGCAATGCAGGTGTAGAAGCACGGTGGCTAGGAAAAACTCCCTAGAAAGGCCAAAACCTAGGAAGAAACCTAGAGAGGAACCAGGCTATGAGGGGTGGCCAGTCCTCTTCTGGCTGTGCCGGGTGGAGATAACAGAACATGGCCAAGATGTTCAAATGTTCATAAATGACCAGCATGGTCAAATAATAATAATCACAGTAGTTGTTGAGGGTGCAGCAAGACATCACCTCAGGAGTAAATGTCAGTTGGCTTTTCATAGTCGATCATTCAGAGTATCTCTACCGCTCCTGCTGTCTCTAGAGAGTTGAAAACAGCAGGTCTGGGACAGGTAGCACGTCCGGTGAACAGGCCAGGGTTCCATAGCCGCAGGCAGAACAGTTGAAACTGGAGCAGCAGCACGGCCAGGTGGACTGGGGACAGCAAGGAGTCATCATGCCAGGTAGTCCTGAGGCATGGTCCTAGGGCTCAGGTCCTCCGAGAGAAAGAGAATTAGAGAGAGCATACTTAAATTCACAGGACACTGGATAAGACAGGAGAAGTACTCCAGATATAACAGATAGACCCTAGCCCCCCGACACATAAACTACTGCAGCATAAATACTGGAGGCTGAGACGGGAGGGGTCAGGAGACACTGTGGACCAATAACAGCTGTTAAATATGTGTATGGAACGATACGATTTGATTTGTTTTAATGTGTTTCCCAGCCGAGGAGATGGCCTCTACTTCCCCGACTATGGATATTTAACCCCATCATGTCTGTGTTTCTGTTTTGCCCAGCCAAGGAGATGGCCACTACTTCCCTCTGAAGAGTCTGAGTGAATCCTCAACCTCTCTATTAGCCAATGAGGAGAAATGGGATGAGGAAGAGGAGTCAGAGGACGACAACATAAGTAAGGAGGCCAATAGGACCGATTCTTAGACGAATATCTATCAGGGAAGAATATATGATGTGGTGGTGGTGTCCCTAATTTACTGCTAGGTTGCATGGTGGTTCAACCTTGTGCTGTGGACAATAAAACGCCACTCAAATGTGCAATTTTGTCAGACAACACAATGCCACAGATGTCTCAAGTTTTGAAGGAGCGTGCAATTGGCATGGTGACTACAGGAATGTCCACCAGAGCTGTTGCCGGAGAATTTAATGTTAATTTCTCTACCATAAACTGCCTCCAACGTCATTTTAGAGAATTTGACAGTACGTCCAACCAGTCTCAAAACCGCAGACCACGTGTAACCACGCCAGCCCCGGACCTCCACATCCGGCTTCTTCACCTGCGGGGTCGTCGGTCACCAGACACCCGGACAGCTGATGAAACTGAGGAGTATTTCTGTCTGTAATAAAGTCCTTTTGTGGGGAAAAACGAATTGTGATTGGCCTGGCTCCCCAGTGGCTGGGCCTGGCTCCCCAGTGGGTTGGCCTGGCTCCCCAGTGGGTTGGCCTGGCTCCCCAGTGGGTTGGCCTGGCTCCCCAGTGGCTGGGCCTGGCTCCCCAGTGGCTGGGCCTGGCTCCCCAGTGGGTTGGCCTGGCTCCCCAGTGGGTTGGCCTGGCTCCCCAGTGGGTTGGCCTGGCTCCCCAGTGGCTGGGCCTGGCTCCCCAGTGGCTGGGCCTGGCTCCCCAGTGGGTTGGCCTGGCTCCCCAGTGGGTTGGCCTATGTCCTCCCAGGCCCACCCATGGTTGCACCCCTGCCCAGTCATGTAAAATCCATAGATTAGGGCCTAATGAGTTTTTCAATTGACTGATTTCCTAGAATGAACTGTACCTGTAACTAAATTGTTGAGATTGTGGCATGTGGGCTTTTATAATGATGTTCTGTGTACTAAATGAAATGGTCAACCCCCAATCTGTGAACGATATAATACTGTCTGTCAGGGGAAGCCACACTGAACAGGAATATAAAGGCAACATGTGACGTGTTGGTCCCATGTTTCAGGAGCTGAAATCAAATAGATGTTCCATACACACCAAGCTTATTTCTCTAAAATTCTGTGCACAAATTTGTTTACAACCCATTTCTCCATGTCGCAAGGATCTGTACACAATTTGTGGAAGCTGAAAATGTCCCAGTTTCATGGCCTACGTACTTACCAGCCGTGTCACCCGTTGAGCATGTTTGGGATGCTCTGTTCCAGTTCCCGCCGATATCCAGCAACTTCTCACAGCCATTAAAGAGGAGTGGGATCCTGATCAACACTCTGTGAAGGCGATGTGGTGCTGTATGAGGTGGTCACACCAAATACTGACTGGTTTTCTGAGCCACGCCCATATCTGTATTAAAGGTATCTGTGACCAACAGATGCATACCTGTATTCTCTTTTTAAAGGTATCTGTGACCAACAGATGCATACCTGTATTCTATTTTTAAAGGTATCTGTGACCAACAGATGCATACCTGTATTCTCTTTTTAAAGGTATCTGTGACCAACAGATGCATACCTGTATTCTCTTTTTAAAGGTATCTGTGACCAACAGATGCATACCTGTATTCCCAGCCATGTGAAATCCATAGATTAGGGCCTGATACATTGATTTAAATTGACTGATTTCCTCATATGGACTGTAACTCAGTCAAATCTTAGAAATTGTTGCATGTTGTGTTTTTTTTGTGTGGGGTGGGGGGGGGGGTGAACTTTGAATTAAACAATGTTCCTGTATGAATCTGTATTTTCCAGGTGGTGACAGGGATCCCTCTGTTACCGTAGAGATGGACGAAGAGGAGTAGGATCACTTTATGGACTTTATAAACGGTGCAGTGGGTGTTGTACCCTGAGGAGGCAGACAGACCCTGAGGAGGCAGACAGACGTTGTGGGACCATCGGACACAGGAAGACCTCGGCGTGCAGCCAAAACGTTCTTAGACGTCACCTTCTCAACATCAGGAAGAGTTTTCAGTTCACCGTGGAGGAAGGACAATGTTAGGGGAACAGAAGTCAACTAATATTATGTCACAGTACACGATTGTTTTAAGAGAAAGACCATGTCTAGCACTTTCTCCTTACTTCTGTTGTCTCTCTACTTCTGTTGTCTCTCTCTGTCTCCCTACTTCTGTTGTCTCTCTCTGTCTCCCTACTTCTGTTGTCTCTCTCTGTCTCCCTACCTCTCCTGTATTATTGTGTATCTTATATAGTACTAGGCTACTAGCTAGCTTTTCATTTCTCGCCTGTTTTTTTGCCCGTATTTTGTTAATGTAAATAGCTTTGTGATTTACATCTAAGTGAAAAGAGCTCTATAAATGTATTGTATTATCATTATTCCATTTGCCCTTAAGGCCCAATCAGAATGGAGAAAGCCCATTAAAACCACATGTATTTGTTGTCATCTTAGGGCCATGCACCTGTCGTTCCTTTGTATTGTAAAGATGCTGCCCTGCCCAAATCAAATGTTATCTGTCACATGCGCCGAATACAACAGGTGTAGTAGACCTTACAGTGAAATGCTGACTTACAAGCCCTTAACCAACAGTACAGTTTTAATGAAAATAAGTGTTAAAGTATTTACTAAAATAAACAAAATATTTAAAATAAATAAATGAGCAACAATGTGGAGGCTATATACAGGGTATTACGGTACAGAGTCAATGTGGAGGCTATATACAGGGTGTACCGGTCCAGAGTCAATGTGGAGGCTATATATACAGGTGGTACCGGTACAGAGTCAATGTGGAGGCTATATACAGGGTGTACCGGTCCAGAGTCAATGTGGAGGCTATATACAGGGTGTACCGGTCCAGAGTCAATGTGGAGGCTATATATACAGGTGGTACCGGTACAGAGTCAATGTGGAGGCTATATACAGGGGGTACCGGTACAGAGTCAATGTGGAGGCTATATACAGGGTGTTACGGTGCAGAGTCAATGTGGAGGCTATATACAGGGGGTACAGAGTCAATGTGGAGGCTATATACAGGGGGTACAGGTACAGAGTCAATGTGTAGGCTATATACAGGGGGTACAGAGTCAATGTGGAGGCTATATACAGGGTGTTACAGTACAGAGTCAATGTGGAGGCTATATACAGGGGGTACCGGTAAGAGTCAATGTGGAGGCTATATACAGGGGGTACAGAGTCAATGTGGAGGCTATATACAGGGGGTACAGAGTCAATGTGGAGGCTATATACAGGGTGTTACGGTGCAGAGTCAATGTGGAGGCTATATACAGGGGGTACCGGTACAGAGTCAATGTGGAGGCTATATACAGGGTGTTACGGTGCAGAGTCAATGTGGAGGCTATATACAGGGGATACAGGTACAGAGTCAATGTGGAGGCTATATACAGGGGGTACAGAGTCAATGTGGAGGCTATATACAGGGGGTACAGAGTCAATGTGGAGGCTATATACAGAGTCAATGTGGAGGCTATATACAGGGGGTACAGAGTCAATGTGGAGGCTATATACAGGGGGTACAGAGTCAATGTGGAGGCTATATACAGGGGGTACAGGTACAGAGTCAATGTGTAGGCTATATACAGGGGGTACAGAGTCAATGTGGAGGCTATATACAGGGTGTTACGGTACAGAGTCAATGTGGAGGCTATATACAGGGGGTACCGGTAAGAGTCAATGTGGAGGCTATATACAGGGGGTACAGGTACAGAGTCAATGTGGAGGCTATATACAGGGGGTACAGAGTCAATGTGGAGGCTATATACAGGGGGTACAGAGTCAATGTGGAGGCTATATACAGGGTGTTACGGTACAGAGTCAATGTGGAGGCTATATACAGGGTGTTACAGTACAGAGTCAATGTGGAGGCTATATACAGGGGATACCGGTACAGAGTCAATGTGGAGGCTATATACAGGGGGTACCGGTACAGAGTCAATGTGGAGGCTATATACAGGGGGTACCGGTAAGAGTCAATGTGGAGGCTATATACAGGGGGTACAGAGTCAATGTGGAGGCTATATACAGGGGGTACAGAGTCAATGTGGAGGCTATATACAGGGTGTTACGGTGCAGAGTCAATGTGGAGGCTATATACAGGGGGTACCGGTACAGAGTCAATGTGGAGGCTATATACAGGGTGTTACGGTGCAGAGTCAATGTGGAGGCTATATACAGGGGATACAGGTACAGAGTCAATGTGGAGGCTATATACAGGGGGTACAGAGTCAATGTGGAGGCTATATACAGGGGGTACAGTCAATGTGGAGGCTATATACAGAGTCAATGTGGAGGCTATATACAGGGGGTACAGAGTCAATGTGGAGGCTATATACAGGGGGTACAGAGTCAATGTGGAGGCTATATACAGGGGGTACAGGTACAGAGTCAATGTGTAGGCTATATACAGGGGGTACAGAGTCAATGTGGAGGCTATATACAGGGTGTTACGGTACAGAGTCAATGTGGAGGCTATATACAGGGGGTACCGGTAAGAGTCAATGTGGAGGCTATATACAGGGGGTACAGGTACAGAGTCAATGTGGAGGCTATATACAGGGGGTACAGAGTCAATGTGGAGGCTATATACAGGGGGTACAGAGTCAATGTGGAGGCTATATACAGGGGGTACAGAGTCAATGTGGAGGCTATATACAGGGGGTACAGAGTCAATGTGGAGGCTATATACAGGGGGTACAGAGTCAATGTGGAGGTAGGAGGGTAGGAACCGCGGTAGGAGGGTAGGAACCGCGGTAGGAGGGGGGAGGAGGGTAGGAACCGCGGTAGGAGGGGGGAGGAGGGTAGGAACCGCAGTAGGAGGGGGAGGATGGTAGGAACTGAGGTAGGAGGGGGGAGGAGGGGGGAGGAGGGTAGGAACTGCGGTAGGAGGGTGGTAGGAACTGCGGTAGGAGGGTGGTAGGAACTGCGGTAGGAGGGGGAGGAGGGTAGGAACTGCGGTAGGAGGGTAGGAACCGCGGTGGGAGGAGGGTAGGAACCGCAGTAGGAGGAGGAACAGAGGTAGATGTACACTAGCATCACATCAGATAAGAACACATACCGTAGATAATGAAGTTATGACTCTCAGTAACATCACATCAGATAAGAACACATACTGTAGATAATGAAGTTAGGACTCAGTAACATCACATCAGATAAGAACACATACTGTAGATAATGAAGTTAGGACTCAGTAACATCACATCAGATAAGAACACATACTGTAGATAATGAAGTTAGGACTCAGTAACATCACATCAGATAAGAACACATACTGTAGATAATGAAGTTAGGACTCAGTAACATCACATCAGATAAGAACACATACTGTAGATAATGAAGTTAGGACTCAGTAACATCACATCAGATAAGAACACATACTGTAGATAATGAAGTTAGGACTCAGTAACATCACATCAGATAAGAACACATACTGTAGATAATGAAGTTAGGACTCAGTAACATCACATCAGATAAGAACACATACCGTAGATAATGAAGTTAGGACTCAGTAACATCACATCAGATAAGAACACATACCGTAGATAATGAAGTTATGACTCTCAGTAACATCACATCAGATAAGAACACATACTGTAGATAATGAAGTTAGGACTCAGTAACATCACATCAGATAAGAACACATACTGTAGATAATGAAGTTAGGACTCAGTAACATCACATCAGATAAGAACACATACTGTAGATAATGAAGTTAGGACTCAGTAACATCACATCAGATAAGAACACATACTGTAGATAATGAAGTTAGGACTCAGTAACATCACATCAGATAAGAACACATACTGTAGATAATGAAGTTAGGACTCAGTAACATCACATCAGATAAGAACACATACCGTAGATAATGAAGTTATGACTCTCAGTAACATCACATCAGATAAGAACACATACTGTAGATAATGAAGTTAGGACTCAGTAACATCACATCAGATAAGAACACATACTGTAGATAATGAAGTTAGGACTCAGTAACATCACATCAGATAAGAACACATACTGTAGATAATGAAGTTAGGACTCAGTAACATCACATCAGATAAGAACACATACTGTAGATAATGAAGTTAGGACTCAGTAACATCACATCAGATAAGAACACATACCGTAGATAATGAAGTTAGGACTCAGTAACATCACATCAGATAAGAACACATACCGTAGATAATGAAGTTATGACTCAGTAACATCACATCAGATAAGAACACATACTGTAGATAATGAAGTTAGGACTCTCAGTAACATCACATCAGATAAGAACACATACTGTAGATAATGAAGTTAGGACTCAGTAACATCACATCAGATAAGAACACATACCGTAGATAATGAAGTTAGGACTCAGTAACATCACATCAGATAAGAACACATACCGTAGATAATGAAGTTATGACTCAGTAACATCACATCAGATAAGAACACATACTGTAGATAATGAAGTTAGGACTCAGTAACATCACATCAGATAAGAACACATACCGTAGATAATGAAGTTAGGACTCAGTAACATCACATCAGATAAGAACACATACCGTAGATAATGAAGTTATGACTCAGTAACATCACATCAGATAAGAACACATACTGTAGATAATGAAGTTATGACTCAGTAACATCACATCAGATAAGAACACATACTGTAGATAATGAAGTTAGGACTCAGTAACATCACATCAGATAAGAACACATACCGTAGATAATGAAGTTATGACTCAGTAACATCACATCAGATAAGAACACATACTGTAGATAATGAAGTTATGACTCTCAGTAACATCACATCAGATAAGAACACATACTGTAGATAATGAAGTTAGGACTCTCAGTAACATCACATCAGATAAGAACACATACTGTAGATAATGAAGTTAGGACTCAGTAACATCACATCAGATAAGAACACATACTGTAGATAATGAAGTTATGACTCTCAGTAACATCACATCAGATAAGAACACATACTGTAGATAATGAAGTTATGACTCTCAGTAACATCACATCAGATAAGAACACATACTGTAGATAATGAAGTTATGACTCTCAGTAACATCACATCAGATAAGAACACATACTGTAGATAATGAAGTTATGACTCAGTAACATCACATCAGATAAGAACACATACTGTAGATAATGAAGTTATGACTCTCAGTAACATCACATCAGATAAGAACACATACTGTAGATAATGAAGTTATGACTCAGTAACATCACATCAGATAAGAACACATACTGTAGATAATGAAGTTAGGACTCAGTAACATCACATCAGATAAGAACACATACTGTAGATAATGAAGTTATGACTCTCAGTAACATCACATCAGATAAGAACACATACTGTAGATAATGAAGTTATGACTCTCAGTAACATCACATCAGATAAGAACACATACTGTAGATAATGAAGTTATGACTCAGTAACATCACATCAGATAAGAACACATACCGTAGATAATGAAGTTATGACTCAGTAACATCACATCAGATAAGAACACATACTGTAGATAATGAAGTTATGACTCTCAGTAACATCACATCAGATAAGAACACATACTGTAGATAATGAAGTTAGGACTCTCAGTAACATCACATCAGATAAGAACACATACTGTAGATAATGAAGTTAGGACTCAGTAACATCACATCAGATAAGAACACATACTGTAGATAATGAAGTTATGACTCAGTAACATCACATCAGATAAGAACACATACTGTAGATAATGAAGTTAGGACTCAGTAACATCACATCAGATAAGAACACATACTGTAGATAATGAAGTTATGACTCTCAGTAACATCACATCAGATAAGAACACATACTGTAGATAATGAAGTTAGGACTCAGTAACATCACATCAGATAAGAACACATACTGTAGATAATGAAGTTAGGACTCAGTAACATCACATCAGATAAGAACACATACTGTAGATAATGAAGTTATGACTCAGTAACATCACATCAGATAAGAACACATACTGTAGATAATGAAGTTAGGACTCAGTAACATCACATCAGATAAGAACACATACTGTAGATAATGAAGTTATGACTCAGTAACATCACATCAGATAAGAACACATACTGTAGATAATGAAGTTAGGACTCAGTAACATCACATCAGATAAGAACACATACTGTAGATAATGAAGTTATGACTCTCAGTAACATCACATCAGATAAGAACACATACTGTAGATAATGAAGTTAGGACTCAGTAACATCACATCAGATAAGAACACATACTGTAGATAATGAAGTTAGGACTCAGTAACATCACATCAGATAAGAACACATACTGTAGATAATGAAGTTATGACTCTCAGTAACATCACATCAGATAAGAACACATACTGTAGATAATGAAGTTAGGACTCAGTAACATCACATCAGATAAGAACACATACTGTAGATAATGAAGTTAGGACTCAGTAACATCACATCAGATAAGAACACATACCGTAGATAATGAAGTTAGGACTCAGTAACATCACATCAGATAAGAACACATACTGTAGATAATGAAGTTAGGACTCAGTAACATCACATCAGATAAGAACACATACTGTAGATAATGAAGTTAGGACTCAGTAACATCACATCAGATAAGAACACATACTGTAGATAATGAAGTTAGGACTCAGTAACATCACATCAGATAAGAACACATACTGTAGATAATGAAGTTAGGACTCAGTAACATCACATCAGATAAGAACACATACTGTAGATAATGAAGTTAGGACTCAGTAACATCACATCAGATAAGAACACATACTGTAGATAATGAAGTTAGGACTCAGTAACATCACATCAGATAAGAACACATACTGTAGATAATGAAGTTAGGACTCAGTAACATCACATCAGATAAGAACACATACTGTAGATAATGAAGTTAGGACTCAGTAACATCACATCAGATAAGAACACATACTGTAGATAATGAAGTTAGGACTCAGTAACATCACATCAGATAAGAACACATACTGTAGATAATGAAGTTAGGACTCAGTAACATCACATCAGATAAGAACACATACTGTAGATAATGAAGTTAGGACTCTCAGTAACATCACATCAGATAAGAACACATACTGTAGATAATGAAGTTAGGACTCAGTAACATCACATCAGATAAGAACACATACTGTAGATAATGAAGTTAGGACTCAGTAACATCACATCAGATAAGAACACATACTGTAGATAATGAAGTTATGACTCTCAGTAACATCACATCAGATAAGAACACATACTGTAGATAATGAAGTTAGGACTCAGTAACATCACATCAGATAAGAACACATACTGTAGATAATGAAGTTAGGACTCAGTAACATCACATCAGATAAGAACACATACCGTAGATAATGAAGTTATGACTCAGTAACATCACATCAGATAAGAACACATACTGTAGATAATGAAGTTAGGACTCAGTAACATCACATCAGATAAGAACACATACTGTAGATAATGAAGTTAGGACTCAGTAACATCACATCAGATAAGAACACATACTGTAGATAATGAAGTTAGGACTCAGTAACATCACATCAGATAAGAACACATACCGTAGATAATGAAGTTAGGACTCAGTAACATCACATCAGATAAGAACACATACTGTAGATAATGAAGTTATGACTCAGTAACATCACATCAGATAAGAACACATACCGTAGATAATGAAGTTATGACTCAGTAACATCACATCAGATAAGAACACATACCGTAGATAATGAAGTTATGACTCTCAGTAACATCACATCAGATAAGAACACATACTGTAGATAATGAAGTTATGACTCAGTAACATCACATCTAAAGTTTTTTCATTTTTTATTCACACTGATCTTAGGGATGAGTGGTCTGGTGTGGTTCGGTCTGGTGTGGTCTGGTTCGGTCTGGTGTGGTCTGGTTCGGTCTGGTGTGGTTCGGTCTAGTCTGGTCTGGTTCGGTCTGGTGTGGTTCGGTCTGGTCTGGTGTGGTCTAGTCTGGTGTGGTTCGGTCTAGTCTGGTGTGGTTCGGTCTGGTGTGGTTCGGTCTGGTGTGGTCTGGTTCGGTCTAGTCTGGTGTGGTTCGGTCTAGTCTGGTGTGGTTCGGTCTGGTGTGGTTCGGTCTGGTGTGGTCTGGTTCGGTCTGGTGTGGTTCGGTCTAGTCTGGTGTGGTTCGGTCTGGTGTGGTCTGGTTCGGTCTGGTGTGGTTCGGTCTGGTGTGGTCTGGTTCGGTCTGGTGTGGTTCGGTCTGGTGTGGTCTGGTTCGGTCTGGTGTGGTTCGGTCTGGTGTGGTCTGGTTCGGTCTGGTGTGGTTCGGTCTAGAGGTCGACCGATTATGATTTTTCAATGCCAATACCGATACCGATTATTGGAGGACCAAAACAGCCGATACCGATTAATCGGCCATTTAAAAAAAAAATGTATTTGTAATAATGACAATTACAACAATACTGAATGAACACTTATTTTAACTTAATATAATGCCTCAAATAAATAATGAAACAATTTGGTTTAAATAATGCAAAAACAAAGTGTTGGAGAAGAAAGTAAGAGAGGAGGACTGCATAACAGGCAGGCTCCTCGTGGAGTGCAATGAGAGGCAGGTGGTTAGAGCGTTGGACGAGTTAACTGTAAGGTTGCAAGAGTGGATCCCCGAGCTTCCCCTGAACAGGAAGTTAACCACTGTTCCTAGGCCGTCATTGAAAATAAGAACGTGTTCTTAACTGACTTGCCTAGTTAAATAAAGGTTAAGTAAAAGGTGTTAAAATAAATCGGCCAAATCGGTGTCCAAAAATACAGATTTCCGATTGTTATGAAAACTTGAAATCGGCCGACCTCTAGTTCGGTCTGGTGTGGTTCGGTCTGGTGTGGCGTGGTCTAGCGTGGTGTGGTCTAGCGTGGTGTGGTCTGGTGTGGTCTAGCGTGGGGTGGTCTAGCGTGGTGTGGTCTGGTGTGGTCTAGCGTGGTGTGGTCTAGCGTGGTGCGGTCTGGTGTGGCCTAGCGTGGCGTGGTCTAGCGTGGTGTGGTCTAGCGTGGTCTAGCGTGGTGTGGTCTGGTGTGGTCTAGCGTGGTGTGGTCTGGCGTGGTGTGGTCTAGTTTAGTGTAGTCTGGTGTGGTGTGGTCAAGTTTGGTGTAGTCTAGCGTGGTGTGGTCTGGTTTAGTGTAGTCTGGTGTGGTCAAGTTTGGTGTAGTCTAGCGTGGTCTGGTGCGGTGTGGTCTAGTTTAGTGTAGTCTGGTGTGGTCAAGTTTGGTGTAGGGTGGTGTGGTCTAGGGTGGTCTAGGGTGGTGTGGTCTAGGGTGGTGTGGTCTAGGGTGGTGCGGTCTAGCGTGGTGCGGTCTAGCTTGGTGTGGTCTAGGGTGGTGCGGTGTGGTCTAGCGTGGTGTGGACTAGCGTGGTGTGGTGTAGCGTGGTGTGGTGTAGCGTGGAGTGGTGTAGCGTGGTGTGGTCTAGCGTGGTGTGGTCTAGCGTGGAGTGGTCTAGCGTGGAGTGGTGTAGCGTGGTGTGGTGTAGCGTGGTGTGGTGTAGCGTGGTGTGGTGTAGCGTGGTGTGGTGTAGCGTGGTGTGGTGTAGCGTGGAGTGGTCTAGCGTGGAGTGGTCTAGCATTTATGTGGTCTAGTGTGGTGTGGTCTAGCGTGGTGTGGACTAGCGTGGTGTGGACTAGCGTGGTGTGGTCTAGCGTGGTGTGGTCTAGCGTGGTGTGGTCTAGTGTGGTGTGGTCTGGTGCGGTCTAGCGTGGTGTGGTCTGGTGCGGTCTGGCGTGGCGTGGTCTAGTGTGGTGTGGTCTGGTGCGGTCTAGCGTGGTGTGGTCTAGTGTGGTCTAGCGTGGCGTGGTCTAGCGTGGTGTGGTCTAGCGTGGTGTGGTCTAGCGTGGTGTGGTCTGGTCTAGTGTGGTGTGGACTAGCGTGGTGTGGTGTAGCGTGGTGTGGTGTAGCGTGGTGCGGTCTGGTGCGGTCTAGTGTGGTGTGGTCTAGCGTGGTGTGGTCTAGTGTGGTGTGGTCTAGTGTGGTGTGGTCTAGTGTGGTGTGGTCTAGTGCGGTCTAGCGTGGTGTGGTCTGGTGCGGTCTGGCGTGGCGTGGTCTAGTGTGGTGTGGTCTGGTGCGGTCTGGTCTAGTGTGGTGTGGTCTAGCGTGATGTGGTCTAGTGTGGTGTGGTCTAGTGTGGTGTAGCGTGGTATGGTCTGGCGTGGCCTAACGTGGTGTGGTCTAGCGTGGTGTGGTCTGGTGCGGTCTAGCGTGGTGTGGTCTAGCGTGGTGTGGTCTGGTGCGGTCTAGCGTGGTCTGGTGCGGTCTGGCGTGGCGTGGTCTAGTGTGGTGTGGTCTAGCGTGGTGTGGTGTAGCGTGGTGCGGTCTGGCGTGGTCTAACGTGGTGTGGTCTAGCGTGGTGTGGTCTAGCGTGGTGTGGTCTAGCGTGGTGTGGTCTGGTCTAGTGTGGTGTGGACTAGCGTGGTGTGGTCTGGTGCAGTCTGGCGTGGTCTAGCGTGGTGTGGTCTAGCGTGGTGTGGTCTAGCGTGGTGTGGTCTAGCGTGGTGTGGTCTAGCGTGGCGTGGTCTAGCGTGGCGTGGTCTAGCGTGGTGTGGTCTAGCGTGGTGTGGTCTAGCGTGGTGTGGTCTAGTGTGGTGTGGTCTGGTCTAGTGTGGTGTGGACTAGCGTGGTGTGGACTAGCGTGGTGTGGTCTAGCGTGGTGTGGACTAGCGTGGTGTGGTCTGGTCTAGTGTGGTGTGGACTAGCGTGGTGTGGTCTGGTGTGCCCGTTTGTCATTCTGTGCCAAAGTACTTCTGTCCAAAGTGTGTGGGGGCGACCGGGTGCAGCTCTGTGGTGAGCAGGGTGATCTCTGGGAACTCTTGGAGGATAGCCTTGGCACCTGGAGATGAAGAGAGAGGAGGATAATGTGTTACCTACCGTGTGGGGTGGAGAAGAGAGAGAGGAGGATAATGTGTTACCTACCGTGTGGGGTGGAGAAGAGAGAGAGGAGGATAATGTGTTACCTACCGTGTGGGGTGGAGAAGAGATAGAGGAGGATAATGTGTTACCTACCGTGTGGGGTGGAGAAGAGAGAGAGATGAGGATAATGTGTTACCTACCGTGTGGGGTGGAGAAGAGAGAGAGAGAGAGAGTAGGATAATGTGTTACCTACCGTGTGGGGTGGAGAAGAGAGAGAGAGAGAGGAGGATAATGTGTTACCTACCGTGTGGGGTGGAGAAGAGAGAGAGAGAGAGGAGGATAAAGTGTTACCTACCGTGTGGGGTGGAGAAGAGAGAGAGAGAGAGAGGAGGAAATGTGTTACCTACCGTGTGGGGTGGAGAAGAGAGAGAGAGAGAGGAGGATAATGTCTTACCTACCGTGTGGGGTGGATAAGAGAGAGAGAGAGAGAGGACGATAATGTGTTACCTACCGTGTGGGGTGGAGAAGAGAGAGAGAGGAGGATAATGTGTTACCTACCGTGTGGGGTGGAGAAGAGAGAGAGGAGGATAATGTGTTACCTACCGTGTGGAGAAGAGAGAGAGAGGATAATGTGTTACCTACCGTGTGGAGAAGAGATAGAGGAGGATAATGTTACCTACCGTGTGGGGTGGAGAAGAGAGAGAGGAGAATAATGTGTTACCAACCGTGTGGGGTGGAGAAGAGAGAGAGAGGAGGATAATGTGTTACCTACCGTGTGGGGTGGAGAAGAGAGAGAGAGAGAGGAGGATAATGTGTTACCTACCGTGTGGGGTGGAGAAGAGAGAGAGAGAGAGGAGGATAATGTGTTACCTACCGTGTGGGGTGGAGAAGAGAGAGAGAGGAGGATAATGTGTTACCTACCGTGTGGGGTGGAGAAGAGAGAGAGGAGGATAATGTGTTACCTACCGTGTGGGGTGGAGAAGCGAGAGAGAGGAGGATAATGTGTTACCTACCGTGTGGGGTGGAGAAGAGAGAGAGGAGTATAATGTGTACCTACCGTGTGGGGTGGAGAAGAGAGAGAGAGGAGGATAATGTGTTACCTACCGTGTGGGGTGGGGAAGAGAGAGAGAGGAGGATAATGTGTTACCTACCGTGTGGGGTGGAGAAGCGAGAGAGAGGAGGATAATGTGTTACCTACCGTGTGGGGTGGAGAAGAGAGAGGAGGATAATGTGTTACCTACCGTGTGGGGTGGAGAAGAGAGAGAGAGGAGGATAATGTGTTACCTACCGTGTGGGGTGGAGAAGAGAGAGAGAGGAGGATAATGTGTTACCTACCGTGTGGGGTGGAGAAGAGAGAGAGGAGGATAATGTGTTACCTACCGTGTGGGGTGGAGAAGAGAGAGAGGAGGATAATGTGTTACCTACCGTGTGGGGTGGAGAAGAGAGAGAGGAGGATAATGTGTTACCTACCGTGTGGGGTGGAGAAGAGAGAGAGAGGAGGATAATGTGTTACCTACCGTGTGGGGTGGGGAAGAGAGAGAGAGAGGAGGATAATGTGTTACCTACCGTGTGGGGTGGAGAAGAGAGAGAGGAGGATAATGTATTACCTACCGTGTGGGGTGGAGAAGAGAGAGAGGAGGATAATGTATTACCTACCGTGTGGGGTGGAGAAGAGAGAGAGGAGGATAATGTGTTACCTACCGTGTGGGGTGGAGAAGAGAGAGAGGAGGATAATGTGTTACCTACCGTGTGGGGTGGAGAAGAGAGAGAGGAGGATAATGTGTTACCTACCGTGTGGGGTGGAGAAGAGAGAGAGGAGGATAATGTGTTACCTACCGTGTGGGGTGGAGAAGAGAGAGAGGAGGATAATGTGTTACCTACCGTGTGGGGTGGAGAAGAGAGAGAGGAGGATAATGTGTTACCTACCGTGTGGGGTGGAGAAGAGAGAGAGATGAGGATAATGTGTTACCTACCGTGTGGGGTGGAGAAGAGAGAGAGGAGGATGATGTGTTTGGGTTGGAGTCCATGCTCAATCAACACCTGCACCGCCTCGATCACTGTGTTACCTGTACCTGGGACACACACACACTGTGTTACCTGTACCTGGGACACACACACACACACTGTGTTACCTGTACCTGGGACACACACACACACCAACACACACTGTGTTACCTGTACCTGGGACACACACACACACCAACACACACTGTGTTACCTAGACACACAGTTCAGTGCTAAAGTGCATGATGAGTAATTTTGTCTGAGACCTGAAGACTTCATTCATAAGATAACGGAGATACCGTGCAGCGGTACCGGGTCATTATGTTACTCAGCGGTACCGGGTCATTATGTTACTCAGCGGTACCGGGTCATTGTGTTACTCAGCGGTACCGGGTCATTGTGTTACTCAGCGGTACCGGGTCATTGTGTTACTCAGCGGTACCGGGTCATTGTGTTACTCAGCGGTACCGGGTCATTATGTTACTCAGCGGTACCGGGTCATTATGTTAGTCAGCGGTACCGTGTCATTATGTTAGTCAGCGGTACCGTGTCATTATGTTAGTCAGCGGTACCGGTTCATTGTGTTACTCAGCGGTACCGGGTCATTGTGTTACTCAGCGGTACCGTGTCATTATGTTACTCAGCGGTACCGGTCATTATGTTACTCAGCGGTACCGGGTCATTATGTTACTCAGCGGTACCGGGTCATTATGTTACTCAGCAGTACCGGGTCATTATGTTACTCGGCGGTACCGGGTCATTATGTTACTCAGCGGTACCGGGTCATTATGTTACTCAGCGGTACCGGGTCATTATGTTACTCAGCGGTACCGGGTCATTATGTTGTCTATTTTTTGTGTTGAATTTGATAAACTGCTGGTTCTAATGTACAGTGCCTTGCGAAAGTATTCGGCCCCCTTGAACTTTGCGACCATTTGCCACATTTCAGGCTTCAAACATAAAGATATAAAACTGTATTTTTTTGTGATGAATCAACAACAAGTGGGACACAATCATGAAGTGGAACGACATTTATTGGATATTTCAAACTTTTTTAACAAATCAAAAACTGAAAAATTGGGCGTGCAAAATTATTCAGCCCCCTTAAGTTAATACTTTGTAGCGTCACCTTTTGCTGCGATTACAGCTGTAAGTCGCTTGGGGTATGTCTCTATCAGTTTTGCACATCGAGAGACTGAAATGTTTTCCCATTCCTCCTTGCAAAACAGCTCGAGCTCAGTGAGGTTGGATGGAGAGCATTTGTGAACAGCAGTTTTCAGTTCTGTCCACAGATTCTCGATTGGATTCAGGTCTGGACTTTGACTTGACCATTCTAACACCTGGATATGTTTATTTTTGAACCATTCCATTGTAGATGTTGCTTTATGTTTTGGATCATTGTCTTGTTGGAAGACAAATCTCCGTCCCAGTCTCAGGTCTTTTGCAGACTCCATCAGGTTTTCTTCCAGAATGGTCCTGTATTTGGCTCCATCCATCTTCCCATCAATTTTAACCATCTTCCCTGTCCCTGCTGAAGAAAAGCAGGCCCAAACCATGATGCTGCCACCACCATGTTTGACAGTGGGGATGGTGTGTTCAGGGTGATGAGCTGTGTTGCTTTTACGCCAAACATAATGTTTTGCATTGTTGCCAAAAAGTTCAATTTTGGTTTCATCTGAGCAGAGCACCTTCTTCCACATGTTTGGTGTGTCTCCCAGGTGGCTTGTGACAAACTTTAAACAACACTTTTTATGGATATCTTTAAGAAATGGCTTTCTTCTTGCCACTATTCCATAAAGGCCAGATTTGTGCACTATACGACTGATTGTTGTCCTGTGGACAGAGTCTCCCACCTCAGCTGTAGATCTCTGCAGTTCATCCAGAGTGATCATGGGCCTCTTGGCTGCATCTCTGATCAGTCTTCTCCTTGTATGAGCTGAAAGTTTAGAGGGACGGCCAGGTCTTGGTAGATTTGCAGTGGTCTGATACTCCTTCCATTTCAATATTATCTCTTGCACAGTGCTCCTTGGGATGTTTAAAGCTTGGGAAATATTTTTGTATCCAAATCCGGCTTTAAACTTCTTCACAACAGTATCTCGGACCTGCCTGGTGTGTTCCTTGTTCTTCATGATGCTCTCTGCGCTTTTAACGGACCTCTGAGACTATCACAGTGCAGGTGCATTTATACGGAGACTTGATTACACACAGGTGGATTGTATTTATCATCATTAGTCATTTAGGTCAACATTGGATCATTCAGAGATCCTCACTGAACTTCTGGAGAGAGTTTGCTGCACTGAAAGTAAAGGGGCTGAATAATTTTGCACGCCCAATTTTTCAGTTTTTGATTTGTTAAAAAAGTTTGAAATATCCAATAAATGTCGTTCCACTTAATGATTGTGTCCCACTTGTTGTTGATTCTTCACAAAAAAATACAGTTTTATATCTTTATGTTTGAAGCCTGAAATGTGGCAAAAGGTCGCAAAGTTCAAGGGGGCCGAATACTTTCGCAAGGTACTGTATTTGTCTATAGTTAATGACAACATGTTAACAACAGGAACTTTTTCAACCATTTCATTATTTGCCTGGCTGAAAAAAACTCCAGGATTAGGAAAAATGACCCAACATTCAAGACATCGGTAATATCTTCCCCTTTTGCCAGAGATCTTTTTTACTTACTCAGTATTGGGTACATGAGCAGCACCTTCCTCCTGTTTATGTCTGGGGGGAACTTAGCATAGTAGACCTTAGCCTCCTGGGTCTCTTCATCACTCTGGATCAGGATCTTCCCGATGCGAATGGACCTACAACAGTCCCTCAGACCCTGCTCCATGGCCTCACCTGGGGGATGGACAGACACAGGTCCCTAAAGAGGTCAGGTATGTGAAATAACATGAAAAAAGCAGAAAAAGGGACATTTTTTCAGTAGAGGGGGGGGGGAAATACCAGACTCACCACTTCTCATAATGCTGACTCCACAGTTACCTCTCTCAAACTTTACACCTTCATACATGTGTCCTGTTGAGAGATGAAGCAGAATGTTATCAGCAGCATGTGGATAGTGTGTAAGGGGTGGGCGTGTAGAGGTTAGGGGTCAGCGTGTAATTAGGGCGTCCACCCACAGTGCTCAGAATGACAGAAATCGCATTTAGAATATAGTAATTCATAATGAACAGAACATGCAAGTCGAGGATGCAACGATGTGAGGTAAGCAGGAATCAGGAGGATAGAATTATGGTCAGATTTGCCAAGTGGAGGACGAGGGAGTAAAGGTGGTCTAGAGTTATTTTCCCTCTGGTTGCACATTTAACATGCCGGTAGAAATGAGGTAAAAACGGATTTCAGTTTCCCTGCATTAAAGTCCCCGGCCACTAGGAGCGCCGCCTCAATGAGCGTTTTCCCGTTTGCTCATTGTCACTGTAATTTCATAATTCCAATATGTTTTCTTTAATTGAATTCACTTAGTCCATTTTATGAGAATTTGTAAGATTCTTATTTGCATAAAATAGACAGAGACCAGTCTTATCAAAAATAGATAATAGTATTTATTCTCGGAGCGCGCTGCCATGTAACCACGAACAACAGTTTATATACAAAATATGACGTCATAGGTTATAAAATATTCTTTCTCCCAACAGTTCAAAAGTTAATTCGAGATAAACCTTCTGAAGTCTTCATCCATCACCATTCAGCAGACAGTTCCAGCTAATGGAAAACCTAAGAAAACACACACTGCCTTATCTAAAGATCCCAGAGCTAAGTGGAGTCGATTCAACCATAGGTTAATGACCCTTTCTGCTTTACTTAAAAAAAAACACTTCCAGTCTTCTCCAACCTGGCTGGAATGGTATTTAATTACCCCCTGTATCAGGCTCCACAATCCCTCACTTATGAATTCATATTGTTAATCAGATATAATAAAACAGAGTATAGGTTTACTTAGTTACAATTCTATTTAAAATGGGGATACTGTTTAGTCATTATTCATAAAATTCCTAACTCATTGAGTGCAGTCTTAGTGCCAGCATCGGTCTGTGGTGGTAGACAGCTACGAAGAATATAGATGAGAACTCTTTTGGTAAATAGTGTGGTCTACAGCTTATCATGAGATACTCTACCTCAGGCGAGAAAAACCTCAAGACTTCCTTAGATTTCGTGCACCAGCTGTTGTTTACAAATATACATAGACCACCACACCTTGTCTTACCAAAGGGTGCTGTTCTATCCTGCCGATACAGTGTATAAACCACCAGCTGTATGTTATTCATGTCGTCGTTCAGCCACGACTCAGTGAAACATAAGATATTAGTTATTATTGTCCCGTTGGTAGGATATACGTGCCCGTAGTCTATTTTATTATCCAATGATTGTACGTTGGCTAATAGAACCGATGGAAAAGGCCTACTACCCTCTCGCCATCGGATCCGTGTCTTTCTCCTGTGAATGACGGAGATGAGGGCCTTGTCGGGTGTCTGGAGTAAATCCTTTGCGCCCGACTCGTTAAAAAACGTATTCCAGGGTGAGTGAGTAATCGCTGTCCTGATATCTAGAAGCTCATTTCGGTCACAAGAGACGGTGGCAGAAACATTATGTACAAAATAATTTAGATATTTAGAAAATACACTGCTCAAAAAAATAAAGGGAACACTAAAATAACACATCCTAGATCTGAATGATTTAAATATTCTTATTAAATACTTTTTTCTTTACATAGTTGAATGTGCTGACAACAAAATCACACAAAATTGATCAATGGAAATCAAATTGATCAACCCATGGAGGTCTGGATTTGGAGTCACACTCAAAATTAAAGTGGAAAACCACACTACAGGCTAATCCAACTTTGATGTAATGTCCTTAAAACAAGTCAAAATGAGGCTCAGTAGTGTGTGTGGCCTCCACATGCCTGTATGACCTCCCTACAACGCCTGGGCATGCTCCTGATGAGGTGGCGGATGGTCTCCTGAGGGATCTCCTCCCAGACCTGGACTAAAGCATCCGCCAACTCCTGGACAGTCTGTGGTGTTGGTGGATGGAGCGAGACAGGATGTCCCAGATGTGCTCAATTGGATTCAGGTCTGGGGAACGGGCGGGCCAGTCCATAGCATCAATGCCTTCCTCTTGCAGGAACTGCTGACACACTCCAGCCACATGAGGTCTAGCATTGTCTTGCATTAAGAGGAACCCAGGGCCAACCGCACCAGCATATGGTCTCACAAGGGGTCTGAGGATCTCATCTCGGCACCTAATGGCAGTCAGGCTACCTCTGGCGAGCACATGGAGGGCTGTGCTGCCCCCCAAAGAAATGCCACCCCACACCATGACTGACCCACCGCCAAACCGGTCATGCTGGAGGATGTTGCAGGCAGCAGAACGTTCTCCACGGCGTCTCCAGACTGTCACGTCTGTCACATGTGCTCAGTGTGAACCTGTTTTCATCTGTGAAGAGCACAGGGCGCCAATTCTCTGGCAAATGCCAAACGTCCCGCACGGTGTTAGGCTGTAAGCACAACCCCCACCTGTGGACGTCGGGCCCTCATACCACCCTCATGGCGTCTGTTTCTGACCGTTTGATCAGACACATGCACATTTGTGGCCTGCTGGAGGTCATTTTGCAGGGCTCTGGCAGTGCTCCTCCTTGCACAAAGGCGGAGGTAGCGGTCCTGCTGCTGGGTTGTTGCCCTCCTACGGCCTCCTCCACGTCTCCTGATGTACTGGCCTGTCTCCTGGTAGCGCCTCCATGCTCTGGACACTACGCTGACAGACACAGCAAACCTTCTTGCCACAGCTCGCATGGATGTGCCATCCTGGATGAGCTGCACTACCTGAGCCACTTGTGTGGGTTGTAGACTCCGTCTCATGCTACCATTAGAGTGAAAGCACCGCCAGCATTCAAAAGTGACCAAAACATCAGCCAGGATGTTAGGAACTGAGAAGTGGTCTGTGGTACCACCTTCAGAACCACTCCTTTATTGGGGGTGTCTTGCTATTTGCCTATAATTTCCACCTGTTGTCTATTCCATTTGCACAACAGCATGTGAAATGTATTGTCAATCAGTGTTGCTTCCTAAGTGGACAGTTTGATTTCACATAAGTGTGATTGACTTGGAGTTACATTGTGTTGTTTAAGTGTTCCCTGTATTTTTTTGAGCAGTGTAGATCTAATAGGCTACTTTGAAGAAAGGTAAGACATGCCTCAATACGTTCACATTTCAAACAATTATTGGGGCGGCAGGGTAACCTAGTGGTTAGAGCGTTGGACTAGTAACTGAAAGGTTGCAAGTTCAAATCCCCGAGCTGACAAGGTACAAATCTGTCGTTCTGCCCCTGGGCCGTCATTGAAAATAAGAATTTGTTCTTAACTGACTTGCCTCGTTAAATAAAGGTCAAAAACAAAAAGGTTTTCAAAATGCCTACTGCCTCCAGCGAAGTGCGAAGTGCTGAAAAAAGAATGTTGACATTTCCGTCTGTTGACATTCCATGTTCAAAACAACTGGGGAGAAAATTATTTTTGAATGGACTGCTAGAAATTCCAACACGGGAACGCCGCCCTCTTTCTAGAGCTCTGACGTTCCAACCTGAAGATCAATGACGTCATGATTTGTCCAAGTTCCCACCAGATGCTGCAGCAGCTCTCTGTCTGACCGACTTTCCACTCAAAGGCTCTGTTTCTGTATGCTGTTCGGTGTGATAAACAAGATGCATACATAACGAAAACATGTCACAAATATACTGTACACGTGCCAATTTAATTCCACTAAATTAT
Source organism: Oncorhynchus clarkii lewisi (assembly GCF_045791955.1). Lineage (NCBI taxonomy): Eukaryota > Metazoa > Chordata > Actinopteri > Salmoniformes > Salmonidae > Oncorhynchus > Oncorhynchus clarkii. The sequence continues at coordinate 40,793,773 of NC_092160.1, forward strand.
GCAAATGCCCCTGCAGACCGATAAGCATGTCATCTGGTATTTCCATCAATGAAGAAGCTATAAAACATTATTTCACAATGGGATTTTCTTCTTCTCACAGACAATTTCATTCATATAAAAACAGCTAACGGAAACTCTGCTATAGGAGTGGTCACAGTGCACTCTGAGTAGGGGTTAGGGAGTAAGAGTCAGTACCTGTAGGAGTGGTCACAGTGCACTCTGAGTAGGGGTTAGGGAGTAAGAGTCAGTACCTGTAGGAGTGGTCACAGTGCACTCTGAGTAGGGGTTAGGGAGTAAGAGTCAGTACCTGTAGGAGTGGTTACAGTGCACTCTGAGTAGGGGTTAGGGAGTAAGAGTCAGTACCTGTAGGAGTGGTCACAGTGCACTCTGAGTAGGGGTTAGGGAGTAAGAGTCAGTACCTTTAGGAGTGGTCACAGTGCACTCTGAGTAGGGGTTAGGGAGTAAGAGTCAGTACCTGTAGGAGTGGTCACAGTGCACTCTGAGTAGGGGTTAGGGAGTAAGAGTCAGTACCTGTAGGAGTGGTCACAGTGCACTCTGAGTAGGGGTTAGGGAGTAAGAGTCAGTACCTGTAGGAGTGGTTACAGTGCACTCTGAGTAGGGGTTAGGGAGTAAGAGTCAGTACCTGTAGGAGTGGTCACAGTGCACTCTGAGTAGGGGTTAGGGAGTAAGAGTCAGTACCTTTAGGAGTGGTCACAGTGCACTCTGAGTAGGGGTTAGGGAGTAAGAGTCAGTACCTGTAGGAGTGGTCACAGTGCACTCTGAGTAGGGGTTAGGGAGTAAGAGTCAGTACCTGTAGGAGTGGTCACAGTGCACTCTGAGTAGGGGTTAGGGAGTAAGAGTCAGTACCTGTAGGAGTGGTCACAGTGCACTCTGGGTAGGGGTTAGGGAGTAAGAGTCAGTACCTGTAGGAGTGGTCACCGTGCACTCTGAGTAGGGCAGCTGGTTCAGTCCTTCTTCCACCACCAGTCTGATCTGAGGAGGAAGATCAACAGTTTCAACTCTTCATGCTCTTTTTTCCATGAAATGAACGATTGTAGTTACTAGCTAGCTGATGACTTCTCAAAAGGAATCTTACCAGTCGGTCTGCACAGAACACAAAATCCCCTCTGCTGGTTGTCCTGCAAAACACAAACAAACATAATTTGTCCTGCTGAGGCCACAGCATCTTGTTACCTTGCTCCCACGTCTGAGTTGAGTACACACACACACGGCGCCGGAGAAGATGGCTGATGTTTTTACATGTTCCTAACCGATTGTCATTTTATGTTTGTTTTTTTGCGTTGTTTGTAACTTATTGTGTACATAATGTTGCTGCTGCCGTCTCTTATGACCGAAAATAACTTCTGGACTTCAGAACAGCGATTACTCACCACGGACTGGCAGAGGCTTTTGTTTTTCCCTTAACGAGTCAGACGAGCCTGACATACTGCTTTCCCGGGAACAAAACCCAAATCCCCGTCATTTGCGTGAAGAAAAGAGGATGGAGGTCGGGGTGCCTTCTGAGAATTCGTAGGCGATTGAATAAACCCCCCTTGCCTTCTGTCCTACTAGCTAATCATTGGAAAATAAAATCAATGACCTACGAGGAAAATTAAACTACCAACTGTGATATCTTATGCGTCACAGAGTTGTGGCTGAACGACGACATTATCAACATACTGGTTGGTTATACGCTGTACCAGCAGGATAGAACAGCGGTGTCTGGTAAGACAAGGGGCAGCGGACTAATGCTTATATGTAAACAACAGCTGGTGCACGATATCTAAGGAAGTGTCAAGGTTTTGCTCGCCTGAGGTAGAGTATCTCATAATAAGGGGCAGCAGGGTAGCCTAGTGGTTAGAGCGTTGGACTAGTAACCGGAAGGTTGCAAGTTCAAACCCTCGAGCTGACAATCTGTCGTTCTGCCTCAGAACAGGCAGTTAACCCACTGTTCCTAGGCCGTCATTGAAAATAAGAATTTGTTGTTAACTGACTTGCCTAGTTAAATAAAAAAATAAAAAAATAAATTAAAATAAATAAAATAAGCTGTAGACCACAATATAGATAAATAGAGAGTTTATCTGTGTATTTCGTAGCTGTCTACATACCACCAGACTGATGCCGACACTAAGACAGCAATGAGCTGTATACCACCATACGCAAACAGGAAACCGGAGACGGCACTCCTAGTGGCCGGGGACTTTAATGCAAATTTCTATCTTCATGTTAAATGTGCAACCAGAGTGGGGAAAAACTAACTCTAGACCACCTTTAACCCCACACAGAGACGCGTACAAAGCTCTCCCTCGCCCTCCATTTGGAAAATCACACCATAACTCTATCCTCCTGATTCCTGCTTACAAGCAAAAAATGCTCCCCGCAGCCAATGTGAGTAACATTCACAAGGCCAGACGGATTACCAGGGTGTGTACTGCGAGCAAGCGCTGACCAACTGGCAAGTGTCTTTCTTCACTGACATTTTCAACCTGTCCCTGTCTGAGTCTGTGATACCAACATGTTTCAAGCAGACCATCATAGTCCCTGTGCCCAAGAACACTGCCAAAATGACTACCGACCTGTAGCACTCAGGTCTGTAGCCATGAAGTGCTTTGAAAGGCTGGTCATGGCTCACATCAACATTATCCCAGAAACCCTACACTCCAATTTGCACACTGCCCTAACAGATCTACACATTATGCAATCTATATTGCACTCCACACTGCCCTTTCCCACGTGGACAAAAGGAAAACTAATGTGAGAATGATATTCATTGACTACAGCTGAGCATTCAGCACCATAGTGCCCTTAAAGCTCATCACTAAGCTAAGGACCCTGGGACTAAACACCTCCCTCTGCAACTGGATCCTGGACTTGATGGGCCACCCCCAGGCGGGAAGGGTAGGTAACAACACATCTGCCACGCTGATCCTCAACATAGGGGCCCCTCAGGGGTGCGTTCTCAGGCCCCTCCTGTACTCCCTGTTCATTCATGACTGCACGGCCAGGCACGACTCCAACACCATCATTAAGTTTGCCGATGACACAACAGTGGTAGATCACTGACAATGACGAGACAGCCTATAGGGAGGTCAGCGACCTGGCCATGCGGTGCCAGGACCTCTCCCTCAAACTGATCAAGACAAAGGAGATGATTGTAGACTACAGGAAAAGGAGGACCAAGCACACCCCCATTCTCATCGACAGGGCTGTAGTGGAGCAGGTTGAGAGCTTCAATTTCCTTGGTGTCCACATCACCAACAAACTAACATGGTTCAAGCACACCAAGACAGTCATGAAGAGGGCACGACAAAACCTATTCCCCTCAGGACACTGAAAAGATTTGGCATGGATCCTCAGATCCTCAAAAGGTTCAACAGCTGCACCATCGAGAGTATCACTGCCTGGTATGGCAACTGCTCGGCCTCCGACCGCAAGGCACGACAGAGGGTAGTGTGTACGGCCCAGTACATCACTGAGGCCAAACTTCCTGCCATCCAGGACCTCTATACCAGGCAGTGACAGAGGGAGGCCCTAAAAATGTTCAGACTCCAGCCACCCTAGTCATACACTGTTCTCTCTGCTACCGCACGGCAAGCGGTACCGGAGCGCCAAGTCTAGGGCCAAGAGGCTTCTAAACAGCTTCTACACGCAAGCCATAAGACTCCTGAACATCTAATCAAATGTCTACCCAGACTATTTGCATTGACCCCCCCCCCTCTTTTTACTCCGCTGCTACTGTTATTATCTATGCATAGCCACTTGTACATACTACCACTTGTACATACTACCACTTGTACATACTACCTCAATTACCTTGACTAATCAGTGCCCCGCACATTGACTTGTTATCCCCCTGTATGTAGTCTCGCTATTGTTATTTTACTGCTGCTCTTTAATTACTCGTTACTTTTATTTCTTATTCTTATTTTTTAAACTGCATTGTTGGTTAGGGGCTGGTAAGTCAGCATTTCACTGTACACCTGTAGTATTCAGCATTTCACTGTGAGGTCGACACCTGTTGTATTCAGCATTTCACTGTGAGGTCTACTACACCTGTTGTATTCAGCATTTCACTGTGAGGTCTACTACACCTGTTGTATTCCGCATTTCACTGTGAGGTCTACTACACCAAGTCAAACACTCACTTGTCTCTGATGATGGTCTGTAATTCTAGTATCTGACTGTTAAGAGGAAGCAGTTTCAGTTGAGGTCCAAGGTTTAACACATCTGGGCCGAGCCCACCACCATTCGGACAGTTCCCGTTCAAACGCTGTTTGTCGACGTCATCAACCGCCTCAGAGCTTGGCGCCACCGGAACGCTGCTGCTGTTACTGCTCGCGGCGAACCGAACATGCTTCGTTAAGTTATGTTCTTGGCCGGTAGTAACGTTATTTAACGACTGGTTGTGGCAGGGCATGTTGCTGTACTCACTGTATATTGTTAAAACCGAATAAAGTTCGCTATTTGCTGACAACGAGCCGTACGTGTCGCAACGTTGGTGACGTCAACACATCCGCCTGGCTTCAGGAAATGACGACAATTCCCACAACACTTAGTAAGGTCACAAGTACGTGATTGTTTACAAATCGTTTCAATCAGAGGAGTAAAAACCTACATTACAAGCAAAACGTCGAAATATAATTTAATTAGGTATATAAGGACCACATGTTTCGAAATAGCCACATAGATAGCTATTATGATTTTATTCCTTCAAAAAATAATAATGAAAGACGATAAGGGTGCAAAGGTCGTTCTAATAGGAAATGACGGAAGTTTGTTCGTTATCGACCCCGCTTTCCTTAGGTAAGATGGCTCCGCTGTTGGTCCCACTGGAATGCGTTTTACACCTGCAGAGAAGAAAATTAGCTATTTTACTTCAACAGACAAGTTTTTATCATGCTTGGCGAGGAGGTAACAAACCGAATGGGAAGCAACGGAAACAACAGACTACTTATTTGGTGAGGGGAGAAGGACACTGTTCTGAGAGTCACACTTTCGACACAAGCTGACAAGGGCACATCAACATGTTATAACGTTATCCGGGTTTGGGATGACCGTATAAGTGATATTATAGTAATATGTGTCAGCTACCAGAAAGTTAAGCTAACCAAGCTTGTGGTGTCTGTTTTCACAAGATTGCCATGGCTGTCAATGTTTTGCTAGGTTGGTAGCCTTGCCTGCTACTCGACGTATCCGGCAAGTTGAGGTGAAAGTGATTTCGACACATGACTAACTAGCTAAATATACTTTGAATACTAACTGAAGTTACACCTCATACGTAGCTTGCTGGGTTAATTTTTTGTCGCTGAGGTATATAGTTTGTGGGCTCCAGTGAGTGGGTCACGTGTTGACCATTTACAGTTGTCATTTGGTAGAAGCTCTTATCCTTCCACGATTTACAGGAGTAATTAGGGTTAAGTGTCTTGCTGAAGGGCACATCGACAGATTTTTCACCTAGTCGGTTCAGGGATTCGACCCAACGCTCTTAACCGCTAGGCTGTCTGCCTACTTTGGAACTGACAGAGTAAAAGAGTGTCCGTGCACAGTATGTCCCGTGAGATAAGACTGGGCATCCCAACCTTGAACCGACTGATATTGCCTGAACTTGGCAGACACCGTTGGCGTATTCATTAGGCCAAATGTGTTGCAAAACCTTTCTTAAACGGAAGCTAACGAAACTGGGAGGGACCGACCTGAATTTGTCCAATAGAAACTCTAGAAATGTTCCGTTTTGCAACTGTTTGGACTAATTATTACACCCCAGGTTGTATAAGCCAGCTAGTACTACAGTTATGATGACAGACTTTACACATAGTAGTTGGACAACACTGTCAAGGTGGTTTTACAAAACGGATATAAAAGATGATCCTGCATGTTCTGGCATATAGCTAGCTCTTGATGTCTAAAATCATCTCTATAGGTTGTAAAACACGTATTCCACCAGGAGCACTGTCTCAATTTGTTCCTGACACACTGGGTTTGTTCCTGACACTCCGTTCCATAAGTCATTGGACGAAGGTGTCTTCTGTAGGGGGGAGTTTTAAGATCCCTGACGTTCGGTCTCAACATTAACATGTATTGCTTGTTAAATACAAAAAAAATTGCTTGCTGTACGGTTTTGGAAGCATAATGACCTTATCTTTACTATTAGCGAGAAATAGTTTTTTTAAAACTAAAGATTAAACGGCCTTGTTAGGGTTATGCTTCCCAGACGACTGTGTCTCCAAGTTACAACACTTGTTTACGGATAACAGATGGAATATGAGGCGACCAGCTGTGCTGCTTAGCTATCTAGCGTGGCTCTGAACATGTCAGATGGAGGCGCACATGGCTGTATGTATCTGTGCTAAACTTCTACAGTAAGATATTTGTACGTTTAACTTTCTCACTCATCATTATTTACAATTCCTTCAGGATTACCGTAATCATAGTAGCATCCACATTAATGTAGAAGTGTTTAGAAATATATTCTATTCTTATTTACAATAAGTGACTCAATACATTATTTACCATTCAGTTCAATTGGGCACAAAATAATCTAAACACAACCAAAACAAACTTAAAAAGCATCAACAAGTTTGTAGTCATTGCATGCTATGAATATGGGACCAAATACTTAACTTTTCACTACTTTAATACACAAGTGAATTGGTCCCATTGCTTTTGGACCCCTAAAATGGGGGGACTATGTACAAACATGTCCGTAATTTGAAAACTGTTAACCAGTATACATTATCAGTTCTGTCTGATAAATAGTATAGAGCTGTAATGTACTCAGTGAATTGGATGTTTGTTTCCCCTGTTCAGAGACCATTACTAATTTAAGTTGTTGGGTGTATGTTCCAGCCAACATCCTCTTATTACCAGGTTCTGACCTCCTAGATAGTGCAGTTCCTGCTATTAGCTGAAATTTTTTTTTGAAGACCCTTCCTCCCTCAATGCTACAGGGATAGTTCACCCGAATTACAAAATTACATTGGTTTCCTCACTGTGTTTGCAGTCTATGGACAAGGGACCTATATTAGCATTTTTGCATGTCTAAATCATCCTAAAGTATCAACAAATTGATTGTGTAACTCAATGTTACTTGTACACCTTTCAAACAACATGTTTTTCTGTCTACTTCTTGCTTTTCTTTATGTATACATGGAAGGTATTGCTGACGACTGAGTATGGAATAGTGAATCTACTTGAAAATGTAATGCAAGACTTGAAGATGGCTGTCTGGCAATGATCAACAACCAATTAGAGGGTGCTAATATAGTCCTCTTCCGTGTGTATTAAGACCCCTATACTTTTTCCACATTTAGTTGTTACAGCCTTATTCTACACACTACACTTCCTTATTCTACACACTACGCGGCCTTATTCTACACACTACACGGCCTTATTCTACACACTACACACTACACGGCCTTATTCTACACACTACACTGCCTCATTCTACACACTATACAGCCTTATTCTACACACTACACGGCCTTATTCTACACACTACACGGCCTTATTCTTCACACTACACTGCCTCATTCTACACACTACACTGCCTCATTCTACACACTACACGGCCTCATTCTACACACTACACAGCCTTATTCTACACGACCTCATTCTACACACTACACAGCCTTATTCTACACACTACACAGCCTCATTCTACACACTACACTTCCTTATTCTACACACTACGCGGCCTCATTCTACACACTATACAGCCTTATTCTACACGACCTCATTCTACACACTACACTGCCTTATTCTACACACTACACAGCCTCATTCTACACACTACACAGCCTCATTCTACACACTACACTGCTTTATTCTACACACTACACTTCCTTATTCTACACACTACGTGGCCTCATTCTACACACTACGTGGCCTCATTCTACACACTACGCGGCCTCATTCTACACACTACACAGCCTTATTCTACACACTACACGGCCTTATTCTACACACTACACTTCCTCATTCTGCACACTACACGGCCTCATTCTACACACTACGCGGCCTCATTCTACACACTACGCGGCCTCATTCTACACACTACACGGCCTCATTCTACACACTACACGGCCTCATTCTACACACTACACGGCCTCATTCTACACACTACACGGCCTCATTCTACACACTACACGGCCTCATTCTACACACTACACTGCCTTATTCTACACACTACACTGCCTTATTCTACACACTACACTGCCTTATTCTACACACTACACTGCCTTATTCTACACACTACACTGCCTTATTCTACACACTACACAGCCTTATTCTACACACTACACTGCCTTATTCTACACACTACACGGCCTTATTCTACACACTACACAGCCTTATTCTACACACTACACAGCCTTATTCTACACACTACACTTCCTTATTCTACACGACCTCATTCTACACACTACACGGCCTTATTCTACACACTACACGGCCTTATTCTACACACTACACGGCCTCATTCTACACACTACACGGCCTCATTCTACACACTACACTGCCTCATTCTACACACTACACGGCCTCATTCTACACACTACACGGCCTCATTCTACACACTACACGGCCTCATTCTACACACTACACGGCCTCATTCTACACACTACACGGCCTCATTCTACACACTACACGGCCTCATTCTACACACTACACGGCCTCATTCTACACACTACACGGCCTCATTCTACACACTACACGGCCTCATTCTACACACTACACGGCCTCATTCTACACACTACACGGCCTCATTCTACACACTACACTGCTTTATTCTACACACTACACTTCCTTATTCTACACACTACGTGGCCTCATTCTACACACTACGCGGCCTCATTCTACACACTACGCGGCCTCATTCTACACACTACACAGCCTTATTCTACACACTACACGGCCTTATTCTACACACTACACTTCCTCATTCTGCACACTACACGGCCTCATTCTACACACTACGCGGCCTCATTCTACACACTACACGGCCTCATTCTACACACTACACGGCCTCATTCTACACACTACACGGCCTCATTCTACACACTACACGGCCTCATTCTACACACTACACGGCCTCATTCTACACACTACACTGCCTTATTCTACACACTACACTGCCTTATTCTACACACTACACTGCCTTATTCTACACACTACACTGCCTTATTCTACACACTACACTGCCTTATTCTACACACTACACAGCCTTATTCTACACACTACACTGCCTTATTCTACACACTACACGGCCTTATTCTACACACTACACAGCCTTATTCTACACACTACACTTCCTTATTCTACACGACCTCATTCTACACACTACACGGCCTTATTCTACACACTACACGGCCTTATTCTACACACTACACGGCCTCATTCTACACACTACACGGCCTCATTCTACACACTACACTGCCTCATTCTACACACTACACGGCCTCATTCTACACACTACACGGCCTCATTCTACACACTACACGGCCTCATTCTACACACTACACGGCCTCATTCTACACACTACACGGCCTCATTCTACACACTACACGGCCTCATTCTACACACTACACGGCCTCATTCTACACACTACACGGCCTCATTCTACACACTACACGGCCTCATTCTACACACTACACGGCCTCATTCTACACACTACACGGCCTCATTCTACACACTACACGGCCTCATTCTACACACTACACGGCCTCATTCTACACACTACACGGCCTCATTCTACACACTACACGGCCTCATTCTACACACTACACGGCCTCATTCTACACACTACACGGCCTCATTCTCTACACGGCCTCACTACACGGCCTCACTCTACACACTACACGGCCTCACTCTACACACTACACGGCCTCACTCTACGGCCTCACTCTACACACTACACGGCCTCACTCTACACACTACACGGCCTCACTCTACACACTACACGGCCTCACTCTACACACAACACGGCCTCATTCTACACACAACACGGCCTTACTCTACACACAACACGGCCTTATTCTACACACTACACGGCCTTACTCTACACACTACACGGCCTCATTCTACACACTACACGGCCTTATTCTACACACTACACGGCCTTACTCTACACACTACACGGCCTTATTCTACACGGCCTTACTCTACACACTACACGGCCTTACTCTACACACTACACACAATACCCTATAAAGACAAAGGGTAAACAGGTGTTTAGACATTATTGCAAATTTATAAAAAAAAATAAAACATACTTTATTTACTTAAGTATTCAGACCCTTTGCTATGAGATTTGAAATTGAGCTCAGGTGCATCCTGTTTGTTCTGATGAAACCAATATTGAACTCTTTGGCCTGAATGCCAAGCGTCAAGTCTGGAGGAAACCGGACACCATCCCTACGGTGAAGCATGGTAGTGGCAGCATCACGCTGTGGGGATGTTTTTCAGCGGCGTGAACTGGGAAACTAGTCAGGATCGGGGCAAAGATGAATAGAGCAAATTACAGAGAGATTCTTGGTGAAAACCTGCTCCAGAGCACTCAGGACCTCAGACTGAGTTAAAGGTTCACCTTTCAACAGGACAACGACCCTAAGCACACAGCCAAGTCATCGCAGGAGGGGCTTCGGTACAAGTCTGAATTTCCTGGAGTGGCCCAGCTAGAGCCCAGACTTGAACCCGATCAAACATCTCTGGAGAGACCTGAAAATAGCTGTGCAGCGACGCTCACCATCCAACCTCACAGAGCTTGAGAGGATCTGCAAAGAAGAATGGGAGAAACTCCCCAAATACAGGTATGCCAAGCTTGTAGCGTCGTACCCAAGAAGACTTGAGGCTGTAATCACTGCTAAAGGTGCTTCAACAAAGTACTGAGTAAAGAGTCTGAATACTTAGTGGGGCAAAAAAGTATTTAGTCAGCCACCAATTGTGCAAGTTCTCCCACTTAAAAAGATGAGGCCTGTAATTTTCATCATAGGTACACTTCAACTATGACAGAAAATGAGAAAAAAAATCCAGAAAATCAAATTGCAGGATTTTTAATGAACTTATTTGCATATTGTGGTGGAAAATGAGTATTTGGTCACCTACAAACAAGCAAGATTTCTGGCTCTCACAGACCTGTAACTTCTTCTTTAAGAGGCTCCCCTGTACTCCACTTGTTACCTGTATCAATGGCACCTGTTTGAACTTGTTATCAGTATAAAAGACACCTGTCCACAACCTCAAACAGTCACATTCCAAACTCCACTATGGCCAAGACCAAAGAGCTGTCAAAGGACACCAGAAACAAAATTGTAGACCTGCACCAGGCTGGGAAGACTGAATCTGCAATAGGTAAGCAGCTTGGTTTGAAGAAATCAACTGTGGGAGCAATTATTAGGAAATGGAAGACATACAAGACCACTGATAATCTCCCTCGATCTGGGGCTCCACGCAAGATCTTACCCCGTGGGGTCAAAATGATCACAAGAACAGTGAGCAAAAATCCCAGAACCACACGGGGGGGACCTAGTGAATGACCTGCAGAGAGCTGGGACCAAAGTAACAAAGCCTACCATCAGTAACACACTACGCCGCCAGGGACTCAAATCCTGCAGTGCCAGACTTGTCTCCCTGCTTAAGCCAGTACATGTCCAGGCCCGTCTGAAGTTTGCTAGAGAGCATTTGGATGATCCAGAAGAAGATTGGGAGAATGTCATATGGTCAGATGAAACCAAAATATAACTTTTTGGTAACTCAATTCGTCGTCTTTGGAGGACACAGAATGCTGAGTTGCATCCAAAGAACACCATACCTACTGTGAAGCATAGGGGTGGAAACATCATGCTTTGGGGCTGTTTTTCTGCAAAGAGACCAGGACGACTGATCCGTGTAAAGAAAGAATGAATGGGACCATGTATCGTGAGATTTGAAGTGAAAACCTCCTTCCATCAGCAAGGGCATTGAAGATGAAACGTGGCTGGGTCTTTCAGCATGACAATTATTCCAAAAACACCGCCCGGGCATTGAAGGAGTGGCTTCGTAAGAAGCATTTCAAGGTCCTGGAGTGGCCTAGCCAGTCTCCAGATCTCAACCCCATAGAAAATCTTTGGAAGGAGTTGAAAGTCCATGTTGCCCAGTAACAGCCCCAAAACATCCCTGCTCTAGAGGAGATCTGCATGGAGGAATGGGCCAAAATACCAGCAACAGTGTGTGAAAACCTTGTGAAGACTTACAGAAAACGTTAGCTTCTATTATGTGTCATGTATGCACAGATCTGCAACCAACATTTCCCCATGGGGACATAAGTCGTCATCCTAAAAACAAATCACACCTTATAGCAGGAACAGCACCATCTACTGGTCAGAATCTGTTTATGTCAGGATGTAGAATGAGACATAAATTAGACATTTAAGTTTAGGTTTATCTGAACAGGGCAAACAAACCTCACCAAATTCACTGAATACATTATTATATGAAGAAACAATACTCAGAGCCGTAGCTCCATACTACTTGTCTCAGAACTGATACTATGTACTGGTCGTGGGATGGTGTGGGGGGGTCCGTGTCTGTCAGAACTGATACTGTGTACTGGTCGTGGAATGGTGGGGGGGTCCGTGTCTGTCAGAACTGATACTGTGTACTGGTCGTGGGATGGTGGGGGGGTCCGTCTCTGTTAGATCTGATACTGTATACTGGTCGTGGGATGGTGGGGGGGTCCGTGTCTGTCAGATCTGATACTGTATACTGGTCGTGGGATGGTGGGGGGGTCCGTGTCTGTCAGAACTGATACTGTATACTGGTCGTGGGATGGTACGGGGGTCCGTGTCTGTCAGAACTGATACTGTGTACTGGTCGTGGGATGGTGGGGGGGTCCGTGTCTGTCAGAACTAATACTGTGTACTGGTCGTGGGATGGTGGGGGGGTCCGTGTCTGTCAGATCTGATACTGTGTACTGGTCGTGGGATGGTGGGGGGGTCCGTGTCTGTCAGAACTGATACTGTGTACTGGTCGTGGGATGGTGGGGGGGTCCGTGTCTGTCAGAACTGATACTGTGTACTGGTCGTGGGATGGTCCGTGTCTGTCAGAACTGATACTGTGTACTGGTCGTGGGATGGTGGGGGGGGGTTCTGTCAGAACTGATACTGTGTACTGGTCGTGGGATGGTGTGGCGGGTCCTTGAGGGGCTTTTGACCATGTCTTTGGATTCCTCATGTCTTACTCATTGTTTGAAAAACGTTTGGTCCAAATCGGATGTCGGGTACTATATTTATTGAATATGATTTGGATCCTTTAAATTAAAATGGCCAATATGGGTGCAATCAATTAGTATAATTTCTCAGAAATCAAATTGTATCTCAGCAAAATAAAGTTGTAGAAATAAATCAGCATTCCTAACTACAGAAAATATTTCGGAACTCTCTGAAACGCTGGGTGTCATGGTTGAAATGGATCGACCCACATGTCATCAATAAGGGTTACCTCCACTCTATAGTCTTAGTTATGTTCACAACCTCTTGTCTCCTAAATACAGTCTGTTAAATATTATCTGTACACCGTGACCTCAACTGACACCGGCTGTGTTTGAACTTCCATGCTTTTTGGCTACTGTTTTATCTCACAGCCCTGAGGGGGTATCTGTCAACAAGAAGGAATGTTTCTCTTCTGTCTGGATCTGTACATTTTTACTGAAACAGGTTCCTCCCCTCTGGTGTCTCCTCCCCTCTGGTGTCTCCTCCCCTCTGGTGTCTCCTCCCCTCTGGTGTCTCCTCCCCTCTGTCTCCCATTCTGTAGCTGAGCCCCAACCTGAGGACAGCCACGTGGACAGTCAACAGGAGTGACAACAGCAGACGTTTACTGGAAGCTGCAAAGGTACTTTAGATTGTTATTGGAGCTTATGCCATTTACGGTATCAGAAACAATTACGTTTAAATATGAACTCTGAAGAATCTAGTTGTAATATATTGTGTGTGTGTGTGTGTGTGTGTGTGTGTGTGCTTGTTCACAGCATTTGCAGGTGACAGATCGGACATGTTGGCACGGAAATGCGGGTGGAAGATTAAACGCAGACCCCAAAAATGTGGTAAGAAAAATAATACTTCCAAATGTTCAATAACAGAAGCATGTTGTTTTATTAGCTCCATGTAAACAGAGAAAATAGGTGATGATTCATTTTTTTTTCTAACTCAATTCTGCAGGGAAAGAGTCACCTCTACTTTTATAGCCAACTGTTTGTGTTAATTAGTTCCATCAGTAGACCAGCAAAGACAGTTAAAAGTTAAAATACTTTGATGTACTACATAAGTAAAAATACTTTGATGTACTACATAAGTAAAAATACTTTGATGTACTACATAAGTAAAAATACTTTGATGTACTACATAAGTAAAAATACTTTGATGTACTACATAAGTAAAAATACTTTGATGTACTACATAAGTAAAAATACTTTGATGTACTACATAAGTAAAAATACTTTGATGTACTACATAAGTAAAAATACTTTGATGTACCACATAAGAAAAAATACTTTGATGTACCACATAAGAAAAAATACTTTGATGTACTACATATGTAAAAATACTTTGATGTACTACATAAGTTAAAATACTTTGCTGTACTACATAAGTTAAAATACTTTGCTGTACTACATAAGTAAAAATACTTTGCTGTACTACATAAGTAAAAATACTTTGATGTACTACATAAGTAAAAATACTTTGCTGTACTACATAAGTAAAAATACTTTGATGTACTACATAAGTAAAAATACTTTGATGTACTACATAAGTAAAAATACTTTGCTGTACTACATAAGTAAAAATACTTTGCTGTACTACATAAGTAAAAATACTTTGATGTACTACATACGTAAAAATACTTTGATGTACTACATAAGTAAAAATACTTAAGTAAAAATACTTTGCTGTACTACATAAGTAAAAATACTTTGATGTACTACATAAGTAAAAATACTTTGATGTACTACATAAGTAAAAATACTTTGCTGTACTACATAAGTAAAAATACTTTGCTGTACTACATAAGTAAAAATACTTTGATGTACTACATAAGTAAAAATACTTTGATGTACTACATAAGTAAAAATACTTTGATGTACTACATAAGTAAAAATACTTTGATGTACTACATATGTAAAAATACTTTGATGTACTACATAAGTTAAAATACTTTGATGTACTACATAAGTAAAAATACTTTGCTGTACTACATAAGTAAAAATACTTTGATGTACTACATAAGTAAAAATACTTTGCTGTACTACATAAGTAAAAATACTTTGATGTACTACATAAGTAAAAATACTTTGCTGTACTACATAAGTAAAAATACTTTGCTGTACTACATAAGTAAAAATACTTTGCTGTACTACATAAGTAAAAATACTTTGATGTACTACATACGTAAAAATACTTTGATGTACTACATAAGTAAAAATACTTAAGTAAAAATACTTTGCTGTACTACATAAGTAAAAATACTTTGATGTACTACATAAGTAAAAATACTTTGATGTACTACATAAGTAAAAATACTTTGCTGTACTACATAAGTAAAAATACTTTGCTGTACTACATAAGTAAAAATACTTTGATGTACTACATAAGTAAAAATACTTTGATGTACTACATAAGTAAAAATACTTTGATGTACTACATAAGTAAAAATACTTTGATGTACTACATAAGTAAAAATACTTTGATGTACTACTTAAGTTATTTACACCACTGGTGTAAATAAAGTCAGATTTTGTCATAAAGTACACTATTGTTTCGATTCCAGGTTTAGTATCACATGACTTTATACCATTACACTACTCAATACCACAACAAAAGTATTAGCCAAAGTCCCAGAATGACCCTTGATGCTGACCAGTAAAGCTCTGTTCAATCATTGGGCATCTTTCAATATCATTACATTTTAACATTGTAATGTTTTATTCAGCCATGTATTCATTAATGAATCAATTATTCAATCTTGCAATCAATTTGACTTTACCAATATAACTACATAACATAATGGTATTCATTTATTTGAATGGTAAATCTCTTGATAAACTGAGTAAATCAAGATGTAGTCCACGTGTAGTCACAATACAGGTAATATATATTATTCAATAGGTCTCGTTACAATACAGGTGTGTATGTATGCTATGTATGGTATGTATTCAATAGGACTGTCATGCATTAAGTTGAGCTGGTTTTGGCTGATTTCATGGGGCTACAGATGAGTCTATTTCCCTTCCATTTAGAACTTATTTTATTGGCAACTGCTAGATCATATTCTTTTTATTGTACTGATCAACATTTGCATGGAAAAAGCGATCCCTTTTTGTAAAAGTCTGCGCTGTCTCTTTAAGAAAATAATGATGTCATTTGGAGGTAGAATGTGGCTGTGTTACTATTCTAGTGGAAACCCGACGGGAGGCTGAGTACATTTGTTTATGGTGGCAAGGGAGATTAAGTGAATTGATAAAGTTTTGGTGGCAATCAGCTTTGAAAGTTGCATATTTTGCTTCATGAATACGATTTTTTTACCGCCGATACCGATTTATTGGAAGGCCAAAAAAAGCCGATGCCGATTAATCGGGCTACTTTTTTTTGGGGGGGGTTTATATAGATTTGTAATAATGACAGTTACAACAATACTGAATGAACAATTAACATTTTTTTATTTTGACTTAATATAATGCATAAATAAATTCTATTTAGTGTCAAATGAATAATGATACCTCTAGTTTGCGTATTATCATAGACAATGTACCAGGGTAGTGAATTGATGATAGCTTCAGCTGTCAGCTAGCTGGGACATTTGTCCTATAAAGATGGAAGATATCGGTATCTTCTTGCATTGTAAAGGGTTCTTGCCTGTAGGACATTGTTTTGCGAACAATAATGAACAGTTTCAACATTTCTACATGCCCTGTCACATTATACTTGTGTGCAGCATGAGGGGGGAGCAAACAATGCAACCCAGAGAGCTCTAGAAATCAATGAGGAAGTGGAGCACTGCTCTTCGTGCTATAAAGGGGCTGATCTGATACGTGATTGAGAAGGTAAAGTAGGTGTAAGATGCATTGGACAGAAGTACTGAACCTAACCAAAATTCTACTATCAAACCATTTTTTTTTTGTATAGTTAAAAATACCAAAGTTTCAGTATACTGTGCAACACACATTACTGTCATCAAAACACTCCAAGATCGCATAGCAGTTCAGACGTCTTTTGTCCTCGTCTTGTCGTGTCCTGTATATATATATATTTACAACTTTTTTTCACATACATTTTATTTTTATTTTCCATCAACTCATCTTCTAAACACTCTCCTGCAACCAGCCTCACCAATTTATATTTATAAAAAAGTATTATTTACCTCAGATCTGTAATCCTCCAAGAAGCTAGCCAGAAACTAGCCAGAAGCTAGCCAGGAGCTAGCCCAGAAGCTAATCCAGAAGCTAATCAGAAGCTAGTTAGCTTCTTTACTGGCAAATCGTTAGTATTCAGCTAACCACGGTTTGTGGTCATCAGCTATCCTTTAGCTCGAAAATCTATCGCCAGTTTTGTACGGTGCAGCTCGGAACGGAACATACCGGACCAATTTTTCTCTCCATGTCCCTGGATTTCAACTGCTCTCTGGACATTCATACCCGGATCTCACAGCTAGCTAGCTACTATCCGTGTGACAATCGGCTTTCGTCGATTCCGGAGCAAACATCAATTATTCTGGTGCTAGCCAGCTCCGTCAATCACTCCTGAGTTCCATCATTCACTCCTGGGCTGCAGTCACTTATCCGGACCCGTTTTACTGCCTACGCGGAGCCCCACCGGGCCTTCACAACTGGACTGCCGACGTTATCTACCTGAAGGAGATCCGGCTGGCTCCTCCGTCGCGACGTTACCTGAACGCCCATCTGCGGCCTGCTAACCGTTAGCTGTCTTACCGGCTGCTATCTGAATAGACAATCGGACAATTTATTTATTTTTATTATTATTATGTTTTCTTCTCGGGCCTCTATAACTATATCTATTGTTTTTATTTTTGTTGTTGTGTGATTTGGATTAATCTCCTCTACCACACGGAACCCCACTAATCTACTGACGGAACGCAAGAGTTGGCTAACAACATACCTCCATCCTATGCTAGCTTGCTACCGATGGCCTGGCTAGCTGTCTAAATCGCCGTGACCCTCAACCAACCTCTCCACTCACTGGACCCTTTTGATCACTCGACTAAGCATGCCTCTCCTTAATGTCAATATGTCTTGTCCATTGCTGTTCTGGTTAGTGTTTATTGGCTTATTTCACTGTAGAGCCTCTAGTCCTGCTCACTATACCTTATCCAACCTATTAGTTCCACCACCCACACATGCAATGACATCTCCTGGTTTCAATGATGTTTCTAGAGACAATATCTCTCTCTTCATCACTCAATACCTAGGTTTACCTCCACTGTATTCACATCCTACCTTACCTTTGTCTGTACATTATACCTTGATGCTATTTTATCGCCCCCAGAAACCTCCTTTTACTCTCTGTTCCAGACGTTCTAGACGACCAATTCTTATTGCTTTTAGCCGCACCCTTATTCTACTCCTCCTATGTTCCTCTGGCGATGTAGAGGTGAATCCAGGCCCTGCAGTGCCTAGCTCCACTCCTATTCCCCAGGCGCTCTCTTTTGACGACTTCTGTAACCGTAATAGCCTTGGTTTCATGCATGTTAACATTAGAAGCCTCCTCCCTAAGTTTGTTCTATTCACTGCTTTAGCACACTCTGCCAACCCGGATGTTCTAGCTGTGTCTGAATCCTGGCTTAGGAAGACCACCAAAAATTCAGACATTTTAATTCCAAACTACAACATTTTCAGACAAGATAGAACTGCCAAAGGGGGCGGTGTTGCAATCTACTGCAAAGAGAGCCTGCAGAGTTCTGTCCTACTATCCAGGTCTGTACCCAAACAATTTGAACTTCTACTTTTAAAAATCCACCTCTCTAAAAACAAGTCTCTCACCGTTGCCGCCTGCTATAGACCACACTCTGCCCCCAGCTGTGCTCTGGACACCATATGTGAACTGATTGCCCCCCATCTATCTTCCGAGCTCGTGCTGCTAGGCGACCTAAACTGGAACATGCTTAACACCCCAGCCATCCTACAATCTAAACTTGATGCCCTCAATCTCACACACATTATCAATGAACCTACCAGGTACCTCCCCAAAGCCTTAAACACAGGCACCCTCATAGATATCATCCTAACCAACTTCCCCTCTAAATACACCTCTGCTGTCTTCAACCAAGATCTCAGCGATATCTGCCTCATTGCCTGCATCCGTAATGGGTCAGCGGTCAAACGACCTCCTCTCATCACTGTCAAACGCTCCCTGAAACACTTCAGCGAGCAGGCCTTTCTAATCGACCTGGCCGGGGTATCCTGGAAGGATATTGATCTCATCCCGTCAGTAGAGGATGCCTGGATATTTTTTTTAAATGCCTTCCTAACCATCTTAAATAAACATGCCCCATTCAAGAAATTTAGAACCAGGAATAGATATAGCCCTTGGTTCTCCCCAGACCTGACTGCCCTTAACCAACACAAAAACATCTTATGGCGTTCTGCATTAGCATCGAACAGCCCCCGTGATATGCAACTGTTCAGGGAAGCTAGAAACCATTATAACACAGGCAGTTAGAAAAGCCAAGGCTAGCTTTTTCAAGCAGAAATTTGCTTCTTGCAACACTAACTCAAAACAGTTCTGGGACACTGTAAAGTCCATGGAGAATAAGAACACCTCCTCCCAGCTGCCCACTGCACTGAAGATAGGAAACACTGTCACCACTGATAAATCCACCATAATTGAAAATTTCAATAAGCATTTTTCTACTGCTGGCCATGCTTTCCACCTGGCTACTCCTACCCCTGTCAACAGCACTGCACCCCCAACAGCAACTCGCCCAAGCCTTCCCCATTTCTCCTTCTCCCAAATCCATTCAGCTGATGTTCTGAAAGAGCTGCAAAATCTGGACCCCTACAAATCAGCCGGGCTAGACAATCTGGACCCTTTCTTTCTAAAATTATCTGCCGAAATTGTTGCCACCCCTATTACTAGCCTGTTCAACCTCTCTTTCGTGTCGTCTGAGATTCCCAAAGATTGGAAAGCAGCTGCGGTCATCCCCCTCTTCAAAGGGGGGGACACTCTTGACCCAAACTGCTACAGACCTATATCTATCCTACCATGCCTTTCTAAGGTCTTCGAAAGCCAAGTCAACAAACAGATTACCGACCATTTCGAATCTCACCATACCTTCTCTGCTATGCAATATGGTTTCAGAGCTGGTCATGGGTGCACCTCAGCCACGCTCAAGGTCCTAAACGATATCTTAACCGCCATTGATAAGAAACATTACTGTGCAGCCGTATTCATTGATCTGGCCAAGGCTTTCGACTCTGTCAATCACCACATCCTCATCGGTAGACTCAACAGCCTTGGTTTCTCAAATGATTGCCTCGCCTGGTTCAACAACTACTTCTCTGATAGAGTTCAGCGTGTCAAATCGGAGGGTCTGTTTTCCGGACCTCTGGCAGTCTCTATGGGGGTGCCACAGGGTTCAATTCTTGGACCGACTCTCTTCTCTGTATACATCAATGAGGTCGCTCTTGCTGCTGGTGAGTCTCTGATCCACCTCTACGCAGACAACACCATTCTGTATACTTCCGGCCCTTCTTTGGACACTGTGTTAACAACCCTCCAGGCAAGCTTCAATGCCATACAACTCTCCTTCCGTGGCCTCCAATTGCTCTTAAATACAAGTACAACTAAATGCATGCTCTTCAACCGATCGCTACCTGCACCTACCCGCCTGTCCAACATCACTACTCTGGACGGCTCTGACTTAGAATACGTGAACAACTACAAATACTTAGGTGTCTGGTTAAACTGTAAACTCTCCTTCCAGACCCATATCAAACATCTCCAATCCAAAGTTAAATCTAGAATTGGCTTCCTATTTCGCAACAAAGCATCCTTCACTCATGCTGCCAAACATACCCTTGTAAAACTGACCATCCTACCAATCCTCGACTTTGGCGATGTCATTTACAAAATAGCCTCCAATACCCTACTCAACAAATTGGATGCAGTCTATCACAGTGCAATCCGTTTTGTCACCAAAGCCCCATATACTACCCACCATTGCGACCTGTACGCTCTCGTTGGCTGGCCTTCGCTTCATACTCGTCGCCAAACCCACTGGCTCCATGTCATCTACAAGACCCTGCTAGGTAAAGTCCCCCCTTATCTCAGCTCGCTGGTCACCATAGCATCTCCCACCTGTAGCACACGCTCCAGCAGGTATATCTCTCTAGTCACCCCCAAAACCAATTCTTTCTTTGGCCGCCTCTCTTTCCAGTTCTCTGCTGCCAATGACTGGAACGAACTACAAAAATCTCTGAAACTGGAAACACTTATCTCCCTCACTAGCTTTAAGCACCAACTGTCAGAGCAGCTCACAGATTACTGCACCTGTATATAGCCCACCTATAATTTAGCCCAAACAACTACCTCTTTCCCTACTGTATTTCATTTTATTTATTTTGCTCCTTTGCACCCCATTATTTTTATTTCTACTTTGCACATTCTTCCATTGCAAAACTACCATTCCATTGTTTTACTTGCTATATTGTATTTACCTTGCCACCATGGCCTTTTTTGCCTTTACCTCCCTTCTCACCTCATTTGCTCACATTGTATATAGACTTGTTTATACTGTATTATTGACTGTATGTTTGTTTTACTCCATGTGTAACTCTGTGTCGTTGTATCTGTCGAACTGCTTTGCTTTATCTTGGCCAGGTCGCAATTGTAAATGAGAACTTGTTCTCAACTTGCCTATCTGGTTAAATAAAGGTGTTCTCAACTTGCCTACATGGTTAAATAAAGGTGTTCTCAACTAGCCTACCTGGTTAAATAAAGGTGTTCTCAACTAGCCTACCTGGTTAAATAAAGGTGTTCTCAACTAGCCTACCCGGTTAAATAAAGGTGTTCTCAACTAGCCTACCCGGTTAAATAAAGGTGTTCTCAACTAGCCTACCCGGTTAAATAAAGGTGTTCTCAACTAGCCTACCCGGTTAAATAAAGGTGTTCTCAACTAGCCTACCCGGTTAAATAAAGGTGTTCTCAACTAGCCTACCTGGTTAAATAAAGGTGTTCTCAACTAGCCTACCTGGTTAAATAAAGGTGTTCTCAACTAGCCTACCTGGTTAAATAAAGGTGTTCTCAACTAGCCTACCTGGTTAAATAAAGGTGTTCTCAACTAGCCTACCTGGTTAAATAAAGGTGTTCTCAACTAGCCTACCTGGTTAAATAAAGGTGTTCTCAACTAGCCTACCTGGTTAAATAAAGGTGTTCTCAACTGGCCTACCTGGTTAAATAAAGGTGTTCTCAACTGGCCTCCCTGGTTAAATAAAGGTGTTCTCAACTGGCCTACCTGGTTAAATAAAGGTGTTCTCAACTAGCCTACCTGGTTAAATAAAGGTGTTCTCAACTGGCCTACCTGGTTAAATAAAGGTGTTCTCAACTGGCCTACCTGGTTAAATAAAGGTGTTCTCAACTAGCCTACCTGGTTAAATAAAGGTGTTCTCAACTAGCCTACCTGGTTAAATAAAGGTGTTCTCAACTAGCCTACCTGGTTAAATAAAGGTGTTCTCAACTAGCCTACCTGGTTAAATAAAGGTGTTCTCAACTAGCCTACCTGGTTAAATAAAGGTGTTCTCAACTGGCCTACCTGGTTAAATAAAGGTGTTCTCAACTGGCCTCCCTGGTTAAATAAAGGTGTTCTCAACTGGCCTACCTGGTTAAATAAAGGTGTTCTCAACTAGCCTACCTGGTTAAATAAAGGTGTTCTCAACTGGCCTACCTGGTTAAATAAAGGTGTTCTCAACTGGCCTACCTGGTTAAATAAAGGTGTTCTCAACTAGCCTACCTGGTTAAATAAAGGTGTTCTCAACTGGCCTACCTGGTTAAATAAAGGTGTTCTCAACTAGCCTACCTGGTTAAATAAAGGTGTTCTCAACTAACCTACCTGGTTAAATAAAGGTGTTCTCAACTGGCCTACCTGGTTAAATAAAGGTGAAATAAAAAAATAAAATAAAAAACTGTAATCAGCTTGGTGTTGCTGCTCTTCAGCAGCTCTGTCGCTTTAGCCAGGCCTCCGTGGCAGCCGGCTGACAAAGCCACTAGATGGCAGAGATATTGCTTAAAGCTATTTACAAATTATAGGCAATGCAACATGAAGACAATGCTCTGATCATTCATCGGCTGATCGCTCCCCACTCAGATGACTACTTTAAAATTATGGAAGCCCTTGATGACGATGTCCATCTAGAGACCTCTTTCTATCTCTGAGCTGCTGCCCAGCCCTACGGCCCTCTGGGAGATGTAGTGTCAGGCAGGCTATCCGTGTTCACCTGGAGACAGATGGCCAGTCTGCTCCCCGTTTCCCTGGGTGTACACAACCCCACACCAAGCATCAGGTGTCAGAGTGGGTTGCCTGGGGCCTGGAGAGCAGCTACAGGCCAGGGGCCTCTAGTTTTCCCTTCTCTGTCTGTCAAACCAATTGGGAAAGAGAACTACAGGATCCTATTGGACAACTACATTGTCTTGCCATATTGTTATCAAAGAAACCTTGGTCATCAATGGTTGTTAAAATGATCTACACTTTTCCTCTTGGGTGCTGTTATTATTATTATTTGTCAGTGTTTTGGACAAATTAAGCTTTTTCCTTGAGGCGTTACATGTGTTACCTTCCTGTTCTGTGATCACAGTGAGGAGGAACACATTTTAAATGATAACGGATGACATTTAGCAGACGCTTTCATCCCAAGGGACTTTTTTGTGTATGGAAGGCCCCAGCGGGAATCAAACCCACAATCCTTGTCTTTGCAACCTCCATGCTCTACCAACTGAGCCATGTGAATAAGCAATGTTATGTCATCTAACAGTGTTTTTCTTGTGTCCTGGTGGCAGTTGAAGGAGGTGAATTCCCAGACCATCCTGTCTAACATGCTGTCCTACGTGTGGCCCAAGGACCGGCCTGATCTACGGGCTAGAGTTGCCATCGCCCTGGGACTGCTGGCTGGAGCTAAGGTAGTCTGATGACACACACACGCACGCACACACACACGTGTACACACACACACACACACACACACACGTCTGCTGGCTGGAGGTGAGGTAGCCGGGTGGAGGAGGTAGCCGGGTGGAGGAGGTAGCCGGGTGGAGGAGGTAGCCGGGTGGAGGAGGTAGCCGGGTGGAGGAGGTAGCCGGGTGGAGGAGGTAGCCGGGTGGAGGAGGTAGCCGGGTGGGACACATCTGCTGGCTGGAGGTACAGTGCTTATAGAAAGTATACATCTCAACCTTTTCACATTTTGTTCAAATGTGGGATTGAAATATATTTGTCATTTTTTTTTATAAATGATTTACATAATACTCCATAATGTCAAAGTGAAAAAATAATACACATTTTTACAAGTTAATAACTCAAATGTGGCTTAGCAAGTTACATGGACTCACTCTGTTAAATAATAGGGATTGACATGATTTTTGAATGACTAACCCTTCCTCTGTCCCCTCAGTCTAGTAGTGAATGACTACCCCCTTCCTCTGTCCCTCAGTCTAGTAGTGAATGACTACCCCCTTCCTCTGTCCCCTCAGTCTAGTAGTGAATGACTACCCCCTTCCTCTGTCCCCTCAGTCTAGTAGTGAATGACTAACCCTTCCTCTGTCCCTCAGTCTAGTAGTGAATGACTAACCCTTCCTCTGTCCCTCAGTCTAGTAGTGAATGACTACCCCCCTCCTCTGTCCCCTCAGTCTAGTAGTGAATGACTAACCCTTCCTCTGTCCCTCAGTCTAGTAGTGAATGACTACCCCCTTCCTCTGTCCCCTCAGTCTAGTAGTGAATGACTACCCCCTTCCTCTGTCCCCTCAGTCTAGTAGTGAATGACTACCCCTTCCTCTGTCCCCTCAGTCTAGTAGTGAATGACTACCCCCTTCCTCTGTCCTCTCAGTCTAGTAGTGAATGACTACCCCCTTCCTCTGTCCCTCAGTCTAGTAGTGAATGACTACCCCCTTCCTCTGTCCCTCAGTCTAGTAGTGAATGACTAACCCCTTCCTCTGTCCCCCATATATACAACATCTGGAAGGTCCCTCCGTCTAGTAGTGAATTTCAACCACAGATTCAACTACAAAGACCAGGGAGCTTTTCAAAAGCCTCATAAAGAAGGGCAGTGATTGGTCAATGGGTAACAATAACAAATCAGACCTTTATTTGTCTCTTTAAGCATCATGGTGAAGTTAATAATGACGCCGTGGGGGATGTATTAAACAGGGTTTCCCACATGGAGTACCCTGCCAAATAGAAAAAGTAGCCAGCCAGGTCCCCCCTGGGAAACGAGCTCTATTTTGGTGGCCTCTGTATTTGGAACCAGCAACTATCAGAAAGTTCACTCTTTTTACCGTGTTAATTTAAAACAGCTGATGAAACTACGATAGAAAACAAATGAAATACTTAGTTTTGACTGCACTGTGCTCAAATACAAATAGCTTGATGTTTACGCGTGTGGTTTTCAGTGGTTTTCAGTGGTTTTCAGTGGTAGACTGCGACAGAGCAGGTAAATGTTGAACTGGAAAGGAAAAAGCTTTAATGTCGGACCCTGGGCGAGAAGGAAAATAAATGACTCTGCCAGAAAACAATAGGCTAAGTGAGATTTCGACTCATCGTTAACACATTATAGGCTATGGGACATGCAAATTTAACCACCGCGCACAACAGACAGCAGACTGTCAAACTGGCAGTGTTTCTGTGTCACCTTAGTGACTGACAGGCTTCTGTCCTATCAATGCTTATCATTCATTCGAGCTCACCCTTATCGGAGTTTCCCACAACCAGATGTTTCCTTTTTCCGCTGACACCCGGATGTTGGATCTCTGCTCAGGTGTTTCTTTTACGCCTGCTATGTTTTGTTAATTCAAGTAGGAGAGGGCTTGGCAGATAATTTTTTTCTTTTCTGACTAGTGGCGCTAGTACCCAGCTGAAATAAGTATAGCCGACAGGGAAAACCCTGTAAACCACCCAGACACATCAGATGCACTCAACCTTCTGAACTGAGCTGCAGGAGAGGAAGCAAACTGCTTAAGAATGTCACCATGAGGTGATTTTTAAAATGGCTACAGAGTTTAAAATGACTGTAATGGGAGAACTGAGGATGGATGGATCAACAATATTGTAGTGATTCCACAATAATGACCTAAATGAATAAAACATAGATCTGTATATAACAAGGCACTAAAGTAACACCTGCAACAAAACACAGCAAATTAATACACTTTTTAGCCTAAATGCAGAGCCTTATGTTACAGTGCCTTGCGAAAGTATTAGGCCCCCTTGAACTTTGCGACCTTTTGCCACATTTCAGGCTTCAAACATAAAGATATAAAACTGTATTTTTTGTGAAGAATCAACAACAAGTGGGACACAATCCTGAAGTGGAACGACATTTATTGGATATTTCAAACTTTTTTAACAAATCAAAAACTGAAAAATTGGGCGTGCAAAATTATTCAACCTGCATCACCAGGACCCTGGGCATCTTTCTTTTAGTGTTTTTCAGAGTAGAAAGGCCTCTTTAGTTTCCTAAGTTTTCATAACTGTGACCTTAGTTGCTTATCGTCTGTAAGCTGTTAGTGTCTTAGCGACTGTTCCACAGGTGCATGTTCATTAAATCAAATTTTATTTGCCACATACACATGGTTAGCAGATGTTAATACGAGTGTAGCGAAATGCTTGTGCCTCTAGTTCCGACAATGCAGTAATAACCAACAAGTAATCTAACTAACAATTCCAAAACTACTGTCTTGTACACAGTGTAAGGGGATAAAGAATATGTACATAAAGATATATGAATGAGTGATGGTACACACAGTAGATGGTATAGAGTATATACATATGAGATGAGTAATGTAGGGTATTAAACATTAAGTGGCATTGTGATACATTTTTTACATCAATTTCCATTATTAAAGTGGCTGGAGTTGAGTCAGTATGTTGGCAGCAGCCACTCAATGTTAGTGGTGGCTGTTTAACAGTCTGATGGCCTTGAGATAGAAGCTGTTTTTCAGTCTCTCGGTCCCAGCGTTGATGCACCTGTACTGACCTCGCCTTCTGGATGATAGCGGGGTGAACAGGCAGTAGCTCGGGTGGTTGTTGTCCTTGATGATCTTTATGGCCTTCCTGTGACATCGGGTGTTGTAGGTGTCCTGGAGGGCAGGTAGTTTGCCCCCGGTGATGCGTTGTGCAGACCTCACTACCCTCTGGTGAGCCTTACGGTTGAGGGCGGAGCAGTTGCCGTACCAGGCGGTGATACGGCACGACGGGATGCTCTCGATTTTGCATCTGTAAAGGTGTGTGTGCTTTTGGTGACAAGCCGAATTACTTCAGCCTCCTGAGGTTGAAGAGGCGCTGCTGCGCCTTCTTCACGACGCTGTCTGTGTGGGTGGACCAATTCACTTTGTCCGTGATGTGTACGCTGAGGAACTTAGTTCCTCCCGAATGTAATGAAACCTACCTGGGGTAAGAAATAACACGTAAAAAAAACAAAATACTGCACAGTTTCCTTGGAACGCGAGGCGGCCATCTCTGTCGGCGCCGACATGGGTCAAGCATGGGAAACTGTTTAAACGATGAAGATCTGTGAAGTTATTTGGGGTTTTACGAATTCTTTTTTACAATTGTAGAAACATTTCAAGGATAATGAATGGAAACAGGATGCACCTTTAGCTAATTTGAGTCTCATAGCAAAAGGTCTTGAATACTTATGTAAATACATTCGCAAAAATGTTTAAACCTCTTTTCATTTTGTCATTATGTGGTATTGTGTAGATTGAGTAAAAAAAATATAACTAAAGTCTAGTGGTCTGATTACTTTCTGAATGCCACGTAGATATAGAGGTCTATAGATCCTATCTGCAGTCCTGATTTCTGGAACTGTTCGCTTACCTGTGTAGTGTTTACTTTTCCTTGTTTCACTGTCTGGAATTTCAGGGTTCTCCCCATCAGGATAGTAATACAAGCCCACACACAGCCAGCCTTACTGCACCGAGCTTCTACCATCAGAAGAGTGGACATTCCTGTTTTCACCACTCCTGTTTCTCACACTCTCTAGATGACCAACGTGATGGTACCCTTCATGTTTAAGTATGCTGTGGATGAGCTGAATGGCCTGTCAGGACACATGTTGAACCTGAGCGACGCCCCCAACACTGTGGCTACCATGGCAACCGCTGTTCTTATTGGTTGTAAGTCCCAACTACTTTTCTTCACAAACCAGAAAGGCACAAAAAAAAGTGAATATCTTGGAACAGAATATTGTTATCACAGTCCAGGAGTCAGATTCTAGATTATCTGGGAACCGTTAAACTATAAGTATATCAAACCTAGTGTTGGCTCTGGCTCCTCTGGCTCTGTCTTCTCTGGCTCTGTCTCCTCTGGCTCTGGCTCCTCTGGCTCCTCTGGCTCCTCTGGCTCCTCTGTCTCCTCTGGCTCTCACTCTCTCTGCTCCGTCACTCTGTGGCTTGTGAATAGATGTTGTCAACCTCTGTTTTGAATAGAGGTCAGGGTTTGGGTGTCCAGTCCTTCCTGTCAGCCCATGACTGCCTCCATCCTCTGGCTCTGACTGCTGATGAAAACAGCTCTAATGAACTCAGATGTCAATTAAGGCAGCCCCCCGCACCCCTCTGATTCAGAGGGGTGCGGTTGGGTTAAATGCGGAAGACACATTTCAGTTGAATGCGTTGTTGTACAACTGACTAGATACCCTTTCCCTAACTCTGGTGCTGACTGCTGATCAAATTCTGTTGGTCACATACAGTGCATTGCGAAAGTATTCGGCCCCCTTGAACTTTGCTACCTTTTGCCACATTTCAGGCTTCAAACATAAAGATATAAAACTGTATTTCAAAGTTCAAGGGGGCAGAATACTGTCGCAAGGCACTGTACACGTGTTTAGCAGATGTTATTGCGGGTGTTGTGAAATGCTTGTGTTTCTAGCTCAGACAGTGCAGTAATATCTAATAACTTTCACAACATATACACACCTGTGTAAAGTTTCCGCGGTGATGCAGCCCGACAGGTTGCTCTCAATTGTGCATCTGTAAAAGTTTGTCAGGGTTTTGGGTGCCAAGCTACATTTCTTCAGCCTCATGAGGTTGAAGAGGCGCTGTTGCGCTTTCTTCAACACGCTGTCTGTGTGGATGGACCATTTCAGTTTGTCAGTGATGTGTATACCGAGGAACTAAACTTTCTAACTTCAATTAACAGCATTGGTATTAGAGGTCGACCGATTATCATTTTTTAATACCGATACCGATTATTGGAGGACCAAAAAAGCAGATTAATCGGCAGTTTTATGTATGTGTAAAAAATGACAAATATAACAATACTGAATAAACAATGAACCGTTTTATTGACTTAATATAATACATCTATTTAGTCTCAAATTAATGAAACATGTTCAATTTGGTTTAAATAATGCAAAAACAAAGTGTTGGAGAAGAAAGTAAAAGTGCAATATGTGCCATGTTAGAAAGCTAACGTTTCAGTTCCTTGTTCAGAACATGAGAACATATGAAAGCTGGTGGTTCCTTTTAACATGAGTCTTCAATATTCCCAGTTAAGAAGTTTTAGGTTGTAGTTATTATAGGAATTATAGGACTATTTCTCTCTATACTATTTGTATTTCATATACCTTTGACTATTGGATGTTCTTATAGGCACTGTTGTATTGCCAGCCTAATCTCTGGAGTTGATAGGCTTGAAGTCATAAACAGAGCTGTGCTTGCGAAGAGCTGCTTGCAAATGCAGGAAAGTGGTGTTTGAATGAATGCTTACGAGCCTGCTGCTGCCTACCACCGCTCAGACTGCTCTATCAAATCATAGACTTAATTATAATATAATAAACACACAGAAATACGAGCCTTAGGTCACTAATATGGTCAAATCTGTAAACTGTCATTTGGAATACAAGACGTTTATTCTTTCAGTGGTATACGGAACCGTTCCGTATTTTATCTAACAGGTGGCATCCACAAGTCTAAATATTGCTGTTACATTGTAGAACCTTATATGTTACGTCATATTTATGTAAAATTCTGGCAAATTATTTGCGGTGTATGTTAGGGAGTCACACAATTCGCAACGAGCCAGGCGGCCCAAACTGCATAGACTCTGCTTGCACTGAACGCAAGAGAAGTGACACAATTTCCCTGGTTAATATTGCCTGCTAACATGCATTTATTTTTAACTAAATATGCAGGTTTAAAAAAATATATACTTCTGTGTATTGACTTTAAGAAAGGCATTGGTGTTATGTTTAGGTACATTTGTGCAATGAAAGAGCTTTTGTTAAATCATCACCTGTTTGGCGAAGTTGAAAAAGGCTGTGATTCGATGATAAATTAACAGGCACCACTTTGATTATATGCAACGCAGGACAAGCTAGTTAACCTAGTAATATCATCAACCATGTGTAGTTAACTAGTGATTATTTTAAGATTGATTGACTTTTATAAGATAAGTTTAATGCAACTTACCTTGCCTCCTTGCAGCCATAAGGCGCTTTTGACGCTGCTCTCGAGTAACAGGTGGTCAGCCTGCCACGTACTTTCCTCGTGGATTGCAATGTCATCGGCGTTTACCGATTTTACATTACCGATTTTTGTTATGAAAACTTGAAATTGGCCCAAATTCATCGGTCGACCTCTAATAGGTATTCCTCTTGTCCAGATGGGGTTGGGCAGTGGGATTGCATTGTCTGTGGATCTATTGGGGCGGTATGCAAATTGAAGTGGGTCTAGTGTGACCGGGAAGGTAGAGATGGCCTTCATGAAGTCCGCTCTAATGAACTGAGCCAACCCAAACCATCGCTCTGACTGCTGCTGTCAGCTCTAATGAACTGAGCCAACCCAAACCATCGCTCTGACTGCTGCTGTCAGCTCTAATGAACTGAGCCAACCCAAACCATCACTCTGACTGCTGCTGTCCGCTCTAATGAACTGAGCCAACCCAAACCATCACTCTGAATGCTGCTGCTGTCAGCTCTAATGAACTGAGCCAACCCAAACCATCACTCTGACTGCTGCTGTCAGCTCTAATTAACTGAGCCAACCCAAACCATCACTCTGAATGCTGCTGTCAGCTCTAATGAACTGAACCAACCCAAACCATCACTCTGACTGCTGCTGTCAGCTCTAATTAACTGAGCCAACCCAAACCATCACTCTGACTGCTGCTGTCAGCTCTAATTAACTGAGCCAACCCAAACCATCACTCTGACTGCTGCTGTCAGCTCTAATGAACTGAACCAACCCAAACCATCTCTAGTCTCTCTCTCACACACTCACACACTCTCTCTCACACACACACACACACACACACACACACACACACACACACACACACACACACACACACACACAAACAGCTAGCCTGACACTAGCCTCTGCTGTCTCTGGCCTTGAGATGAAAGCCCCATCTTGTTCACTGATGTTGCTGCTGGTTTCATTGGCCTGTAGAATACAACTGCAGATCGCTGGATGTCGGATTCAACAACAGGCGAGCTAACTGTCCATCCCTGTGTGTGTAGTGTTGGAATAAAATGTTACTACACAGTCTGGTCTGGGACGGTCTCTGTTACTACACAGTCTGGCCTGGTCTGGGACGGTCTCTGTTACTACACAGCCTGGTCTGGGACGGTCTCTGTTACTACACAGCCTGGTCTGGGACGGTCTCTGTTACTACACAGTCTGGTCTGGGACGGTCTCTGTTACTACACAGCCTGGCCTGGTCTGGGACGGTCTCTGTTACTACACAGTCTGGTCTGGGACGGTCTCTGTTACTACACAGTCTGGTCTGGGACGGTCTCTGTTACTACACAGTCTGGCCTGGTCTGGGACGGTCTCTGTTACTACACAGTCTGGCCTGGTCTGGGACGGTCTCTGTTACTACACAGTCTGGTCTGGTCTGGGACGGTCTCTGTTACTACACAGCCTGGCCTGGTCTGGGACGGTCTCTGTTACTACACAGTCTGGTCTGGTCTGGGACGGTCTCTGTTACTACACAGTCTGGTCTGGTCTGGGACGGTCTCTGTTACTACACAGTCTGGTCTGGTCTGGGACGGTCTCTGTTACTACACAGTCTGGTCTGGTCTGGGACGGTCTCTGTTACTACACAGTCTGGTCTGGTCTGGGACGGTCTCTGTTACTACACAGTCTGGTCTGGGACGGTCTCTGTTACTACACAGCCTGGCCTGGTCTTGGACGGTCTCTGTTACTACACAGCCTGGCCTGGACTGGAAAGTGACTTGCCAAGTACAACCAAATCAATTGATCTCTATATCCCTCTTGTCTGTCTCTGATTGGTATAAAGGCTGGCGTGCTGTTCTCTCTGATGAAATCCTCTTTCTCTTCTCCCAGACGGTGTGTCCCGTGCCGGTTCGGCCCTCTTCAACGAGCTGCGTAACGCCGTGTTTGGGAAGGTGGCCCAGAGTTCCATCCGGCGTATTGCCAAGAACGTGTTCCTGCACCTCCACAGCCTGGACCTGGGTTTCCACCTGTCCCGCCAGACGGGGGCGCTGTCGAAGGCCATTGATAGGGGCACCAGGGGCATCTCCTTCGTCCTCTCTGCCATTGTCTTCAACCTGGGACCCACTGCACTGGAGATGGGGCTGGTCTCTGGTATCCTGGTGGGTAACCCCTAACCCTAGAATAGGGGTGAGGCAGGGGAAGTAGAGGGTGAGGCAGGGGAAGTAGAGGGTGAGGCAGGGGAAGTAGAGGGTGAGGCAGGGGAAGTAGAGGGTGAGGCAGGGGAAGTAGAGGGTGAGGCAGGGGAAGTAGAAGGTGAGGGGTCCTCTGCTACTCAACCTGGGACCCACTGCACTGGAGATGGGGCTGTCCTGGTGGGTAGAGTCCCCCTGCCTCAGTATGGATATATGATCATGCATGGTGAATGTCAGCTTGACAGTAGAGTAGGAGGATATATCACTGTACCAACCCTGTACCAACACTGCCCCTGTACCAACACTGCCCCTGTACCAACACTGCCCCTGTACCAACACTGCCCCGGTACCAACCCTAACCCATGGCTTGGGGGAACAAGTGGTCTCGGAGCCTGTTGGTCTGGACGGTAGCAGAGAGAACAGTCTATGACTAGGGTGGCTGGAGTCTTTGGCAATTCTTCGGGCCTTCCTCTGACACCGCCTGGTATAGAGGTCCTGGATGGCAAGGAGCTGGGCCCCAGTGATGTACTGGGATGTCCACACCACCCTTTGTAGCGCTTTGCGGTTAAGGGTGGTGTAATTTCCATAGCAAGTGGTGATGCAGCCTTTCAAGATGCTCTCGATGGTGCAGCTGTACTCCTTTTTAAATTCACTCAAACTACGCTAGTTCCGGCATACTGATCCTAGCCCAAGTTTATAGGATTTCACCCCGATCATGAAAATTTGTCTGGGTCTGCAAAAACGTTGAGACAGTCATGTTGGGTATGCTCCACAGCCATGGAGACTGTTCTCCATGTTAGCATTAGATAGTGTAGACTCCACAGCCATGGATACTGTTCTCCATGTTAGCATTAGCGTGTAGACTCCACAGCCATGGCGACTGTTCTCCATGTTAGCATTAGATAGTGTAGACTCCACAGCCATGGAGACTGTTCTCCATCTTAGCATTAGATAGTGTAGACTCCACAGCCATGGAGACTGTTCTCCATCTTAGCATTAGTTTGTAGACTCCACAGCCATGGAGACTGTTCTCCATCTTAGCATTAGATAGTGTAGACTCCACAGCCATGGAGACTGTTCTCCATCTTAGCATTAGATAGTGTAGACTCCACAGCCATGGAGACTGTTCTCCATCTTAGCATTAGATAGTGTAGACTCCACAGCCATGGAGACTGTTCTCCATCTTAGCATATGGAAAGGAAGCTGGACCTGTACCGTTGAACCAGGCCGGACCGGCTCCGTTGCCCTTACAGCTAAGGGCAGCGTTAGCAGTAGGAACCAGTCTTACAGTAATAGTTTCCTCTCCAGCAGTCCATTTGATGTTGAAATGAGCAGAAATGTAATATATATTATAATAGTGTTTACCTACCTGGTGAGTCTAATAATGAGTCTGGTTATTCAGACGTGGTTGGTTGACTTCTGTTCTAGCTCCGCTAGTCCGTTGAAGTGATACCTTGATAATGTCTTTATCCACCTCCAGTTTGACGGCTTTCTCCCTCGTTTCTCAGCATTATGTTTCCCTCCTTTCTACAATATTAAAATGTCTCTCTCTCTCCTCAGTATTATAAATGCGGGGTGGAATTTGCTGCGGTGACTTTGGGTACTCTGGGAGCGTATACAGCCTTCACCATTGCTGTCACACAGTGGAGGTACAGTCCACTAGGTTGTTGTTGTTGACAGATGGCCTTCACCTTAGCTACCTGTAGGTTTACATTGTACTAGGCATATATGTGGTTGGCTTGGCTATAGCTAGCAGTATAGAAAAGCTGAAGCTACCTTTTCCTGTGAATTCTTCCCAACTGTGTAACGTTGGCGTCCATCTTGTTCTCTAGGACTCAGTTCAGGATAGAGATGAACAATGCAGACAACGAGGCAGGAAACGCTGCCATTGACTCCTTACTGAACTATGAGACCGTTAAGGTGAGACAGTTTCTCTTTCTCTACCTCTCCTTCTCCGTCTTTCTCTCCCTCTCCTCCTCCTTAATAGTCTGCTGCTCAATGACATGGATAGATATTCATCATCCATTGTTTTCCATTTAAATGTCTGTTCTATAGCCCCCCCTGCCTTGTTCCCATTTAAATGTCTGTTCTATAACCCCCCCTGCCTTGTTCCCATTTAAATGTCTGTTCTATAACCCCCCCTGCCTTGTTCCCATTTAAATGTCTGTTCTATAGCCCCCCCCCCGCCTCTGCTGCTCAATGACATGGATAGATATTCATCATCCATTGTTTTCCATTTAAATGTCTGTTCTATAGCCCCCCCTGCCTTGTTCCCATTTAAATGTCTGTTCTATAACCCCCCCTGCCTTGTTCCCATTTAAATGTCTGTTCTATAACCCCCCCTGCCTTGTTCCCATTTAAATGTCTGTTCTATAGCCCCCCCCCCGCCTCTGCTGCTCAATGACATGGATAGATATTCATCATCCATTGTTTTCCATTTAAATGTCTGTTCTATAGCCCCCCCTGCCTTGTTCTCATTTAAATGTCTGTTCTATAACCCCCCCTGCCTTGTTCCCATTTAAATGTCTGTTCTATAACCCCCCCTGCCTTGTTCCCATTTAAATGTCTGTTCTATAGCCCCCCCCCGCCTTGTTCCCATTTAAATGTCTGTTCTATAACCCCCCCTGCCTTGTTTTCCATTTAAATGTCTGTTCTATAACCCCCCCCCCCCCCCGCCTTGTTTCCATTTAAATGTCTGTTCTATAACCCCCCCCCCGCCTTGTTTCCATTTAAATGTCTGTTCTATAAACCCCCCCCTGCCTTGTTTCCATTTAAATGTCTGTTCTATAAACCCCCCCCCGCCTTGTTTCCATTTAAATGTATTTTCTGTAACCCCCCTGCATTGTTTTCCATTTAAATGTCTGTTCTATAACCCCCCCCCCCCCTTGCCTTGTTTATCATGGCTCGGCCCCTTAGTTCCCTGTGAAGGGAAATCTTAACGCTATAGCATATAATGACATTCTAGATGATTCTGTGCTTCTAACTTTGAAGCAACAGTTTCAGCATGACAATTATTATTTAAATGTAACCTTTATTCAACTAGGCACGTCAGTTAAGAACAAATTCCTATTTATTTACTTATTTACAATGGGCCAATTATGCACCGCCCTATCGGACTCCCAATCACGACCGATGTGATACAGCCTGGATTCGAACCAGGCACTGTGATGCCTCTTGCATTGAGATGCAGTGCCTTAGACCGCTGCGCCACTCGAGAGCCCCCGTGCAGGTCCATAAAGAGATGGTTTGTCGAGATTGTTATGGAAGAACTTGACTGGC
Source organism: Oncorhynchus clarkii lewisi (assembly GCF_045791955.1). Taxonomy (NCBI): domain Eukaryota; kingdom Metazoa; phylum Chordata; class Actinopteri; order Salmoniformes; family Salmonidae; genus Oncorhynchus; species Oncorhynchus clarkii. Next base: position 40,829,885 of record NC_092160.1, read on the forward strand.
CTTGACAGAGCCCTGACCTCAACCCCCATCAAACACCTTTGGGATGAATTGGAACGCCGACTGCGAGCCGGGCCTAATCACCCCCAACATCAGTGACCGACCTCACTAATGCTCTTGGCTGAATGGAAGCAAGTCCCTGCAGCAATGTTCCAACATCTAGTGGAAAGCCTTCCCAGAAGAGTGGAGGCTGTTATAGCAGCAATGTTCCAACATCTAGTGGAAAGCCTTCCCAGAAGAGTGGAGGCTGTTATAGCAGCAATGTTCCAACATCTAGTGGAAAGCCTTCCCAGAAGAGTTGAGGCTGTTATAGCAGCAATGTTCCAACATCTAGTGGAAAGCCTTCCCAGAAGAGTAGAGGCTGTTATAGCAGCAATGTTCCAACATCTAGTGGAAAGCCTTCCCAGAAGAGTAGAGGCTGTTATAGCAGCAATGTTCCAACATCTAGTGGAAAGCCTTCCCAGAAGAGTGGAGGCTGTTATGGCAGCAATGTTCCAACATCTAGTGGAAAACCTTCCCAGAAGAGTGGAGGCTGTTATAGCAGCAATGTTCCAACATCTAGTGGAAAGCCTTCCCAGAAGAGTGGAGGCTGTTATAGCAGCAATGTTCCAACATCTAGTGGAAAGCCTTCCCAGAAGAGTGGAGGCTGTTATAGCAGCAATGTTCCAACATCTAGTGGAAAGCCTTCCCAGAAGAGTGGAGGCTGTTATAGCAGCAAAGGGGGGGACCAACTCCATATTAATGACTTCCCAGACGAGAGGAGGCTGTTATAGCAGCAAAGGGGGGGACCAACTCCATATTAATGCCCCTGATCTTGGAATGAGATGTTGGAAGAGCAGGTGTCCATGTGCAGTGTGCTTTTGACAAAGGTGTTTTCTTTATAATGTGAATACATTTTAGTTGATCAACATTTTTAAGTTTAACGTTCTGATCTGTTGCATCAAACTCCATGTTTAAATTATAATGTATTTAAGTCTACTGGTTGTTTAAACTTGGGGTCTATCGTCCCACAACTGTCCCACAGTCTGTTTGGAAGAGACTGTATTTCTTTCTCCACAAGCTGACCAATACAATAGGTGGCCTAAACTTTTCTACTATAGTAGATTGTGATTCTGACATAGGCTAGTGATTTAGCTGTTCGTTACTCATCTTGTTGGTTGAGGGACAGTAAATGTGGACAATTATTCTGACGTTGTACGATGTTCAAAGTGCACTTCAGAATTCCCTCTCTCTCTGTTCCAGTATTCTATTACACGATACTGTCTGACCTCACCTTAACTCCCTCTCTCTCTGTTCCAGTATTCTACTACACGATACTGTCTGACCTCACCTTACCTCCCTCTCTCTCTGTTCCAGTATTCTACTACACAATACTGTCTGACCTCACCTGATCTTACCTTACCTCCCTCTCTCTCTGTTCCAGTATTCTACTACACAATACTGTCTGACCTCACCTGATCTTACCTTACCTCCCTCTCTCTCTGTTCCAGTATTCTACTACACAATACTGTCTGACCTCACCTTACCTCCCTCTCTCTCTGTTCCAGTATTCTACTACACAATACTGTCTGACCTCACCTTACCTCCCTCTCTCTCTGTTCCAGTATTCTACTACACAATACTGTCTGACCTCACCTTACCTCCCTCTCTCTCTGTTCCAGTATTTCAACAATGAGAAGTATGAAGCAGAGAAGTATGATGGTTATCTGAAGAGCTACGAGTCCTCCTCCCTGAAGACCACCTATACCCTGGCCATGCTCAACTTTGGACAGAGTGCCATCTTTAGTGTGGGCCTCACTGGTATCATGGTGCTAGCCAGCAAGGGCATCATGGCAGGTCAGTCTACCCCTACACCCTAACTAACCCGAATCCCTACACCCTAACTAACCCGAACCCCTACACCCTAACGAACCCCTACACCCTAACGAACCCCTACACCCTAACGAACCCCTACACCCTAACGAACCCCTACACCCTAACGAACCCCTACACCCTAACGAACCCCTACACCCTAACGAACCCCTACACCCTAACGAACCCCTACACCCTAACGAACCCCTACACCCTAACGAACCCCTACACCCTAACGAACCCCTACACCCTAACGAACCCTAACTAACCTGAACCCCTACACCCTAACTAACCCCTACACCCTAACTAACCCCTACACCCTAACTAACCCGAACCCCTACAACCTAACCCCTACACCCTAACGCAATGCAGATAGCCCGGTTAGCCAATGTGCGGGGGCACTGGTTGGTCGGGCCAATTGAGGTAGTATGTACATGAATGTATCGTTAAAGTGACTATGCATATATGATGAACAGAGTAGCAGCAGCGTAAAAGAGGGGTTGGGAAGGAGGCACAATGCAAATAGTCCAGGTAAACATTGGTTACCTGTTCAGGAGTCTTATGGCTTGGGGGTAAAAACTGTTGAGAAGCCTTTTTGTCCTAGACTTGGCCCCAGTGATGTACTGGGCCGTACACAATACCCTCTGAAGTGCCTTGCGGTCGGGGGGCCGAGCAGTTGCCGTACCAGGCAGTGATGCAACCATGCTCTCGATGTTGTAGCTGTAGAACCTTTTGGGGATCTCAGGACCCATGCCAAATCTTTTTAATTTCCTGAGGGGGAATAGGCTTTGACATGCCCTCTTCATGACTGTCTTGGTGTGTTTGGACCATTCTAGTTTGTTGGTGATGATGTGGACACCAAGGAACTTGAAGCTCTCAACCAGCTCTACTACAGCCCCGTCGATGAGAATGGGGGCGTGCTCAGTCCTCCTTTTCCTGTAGTCCACAATCATCTCCTTAGTCTTGGTTACGTTGAGGGATAGGTTGTTATTCTGGCACCACCCGGCCAGGTCTCTGACCTCCCTATAGGCTGTCTCGTCATTGTTGGTGATCAGGTCTACTGTTGTGTTGTCTGCAATTTTTTATTTTTTTTAACCTTTTATTTAACTAGGCAAGTCAGTTAAAGAACAAATTCATATTTTCAATGACGGCCTAGGAACAGTGCCATGTTCAAGGGCAGAACGACAGATTTTTACCTTGTCAGCTCGGGTATTCGATCTTGCAACCTTTCGGTTACTGTCCCAACGCTCTTACCACAAGGCTACCTGCCGCCACTAACAAACTTAATGATGGCGTTGGAGTTGTGCCTGGCCATGCAGTCGTGTGTGTGAACAGGGAGTACAGGAGGGGACTGCACACACACCCCTGGGGAGCTCCAGTGTTGAGGATCAGCGTGGCAGATGTTTCTACCTACCCTCACCACCTGGGGGCGGCCCCCCTAACTGCCCGCTACACCCTGACTGCCCCCCCTGACTGTCCCCCCCTAACTGCCCGCTACACCCTAACTGTCCCCCTAACTGTCCCCTACAACATACAGTTGAAGTCAGAAGTTTACATACACCTCAGCCAAATGCATTTAAACTCAGTTTTTCACAATTCCTAACATTTAATCCCAGTAAAAATTCCCTGTTTTAGGTCAGTTAGGATCACCACTTTATTTTAAGAATGTGAAATGTCCGAATAATATTAGAGATAATTATTTATTTCAGCTTTTACTTCTTTCATCACATTCCCAGTGGGACATACGTTTTCATACACTCAATTAGTATTTAGTAGCATTGCCTTTAACTTGTTTAACTTGGGTCAAACATTTCAGGTAGCCTTCCACAAGCTTCCCACAATAAGGGGTGAATTTTGGCCCATTCCTCCTGACAGAGCTGGTGTAACTGAGTCAGGTTTGTAGGCCTCCTTGCTCGCACATGCTTTTTCAGTTCTGCCCACACATTTTCTATAGGATTGAGGTCAGGGCTTTGTGATGACCACTCCAATACATTGACTTTATTGTCCTTAAGCCATTTTGCCACAACTTTGGAAGTATGCTTGGGGTCATTGTCCATTTGGAAGACCCATTTACAACCAAGCTTTAACTTCCTGACTGATGTCTTGAGATGTTGCTTCAAAATATCCACGTAATTTTCACCCCTCATGATGCCATCTATTTTGAAGTGCACCAGTCCCTCCTGCAGCAAAGCACCCCCACAACATGATGCTGCCACCTCCGTGCTTCACGGTTGGGATGGTGTTCTTCGGCTTGCAAGCCTCCCCCTTTTTCCTAGAAACATAACAATGTACATTATGGCCAAACAGTTATATTTTTGTTTCATCAGACCAGAGGACATTTCTCCAAAAAGTACGATCTTTGTCCCCATGTGCAGTTGCAAACCGTAGTCTGGCTTTTTTATGGCGGTTTTGGAGCAATGGCTTCTTCCTGCTCCCATGGTGTTTATACTTGCGCACTATTGTTTGTACAGATGAATGTGGTACCTTCAGGCGTTTGAAAATTGCTCCCAAGGATGAACCAGACTTGTGGAGGTCTATCATTTTTTGTTCTGAGGTCTTGGCTGATTTATTTGGATTTTCCTATGATGTCAAGCAAAGAGGCACTGAGTTTGAAGGTAGGCCTTGAAATACATCCACAGGTACACCCCCAATTGACTCAATTGATGTCATGGCTTTAAAAGCTTCTGATAGGCTAATTGACATAATTTTCTGAAATTTTCCAAGCTCTTTTAAAGGCATAGTCTAACCCCTACTAACTAACCCTAATAGAAAGATAGAGAACCCTTTAATCGGTGTTGTGATCTGGTTTGAGTCCAAATCAACTGACATTACAAAATCAACATTCCATTCCTGCAGATTCCTCCTTTAAGTAGCTGTGGAAGTTTGACAGTGTGTTGATGTTGTTGACAGGCTTTATGGCAGTAGGAGACCTGGTGATGGTGAATGGTCTGCTTTTCCAGCTCTCTCTGTCTCTTAACTTCCTGTTGTTGTTGACAGGCTCTATGACAGTAGGAGACCTGGTGATGGTGAATGGTCTGCTGTTCCAGCTCTCTCTGTCTCTTAACTTCCTGTTGTTGTTGACAGGCTCTATGACAGTAGGAGACCTGGTGATGGTGAATGGTCTGCTGTTCCAGCTCTCTCTGTCTCTTAACTTCCTGTTGTTGTTGATAGGCTCTATGACAGTAGGAGACCTGGTGATGGTGAATGGTCTGCTGTTCCAGCTCTCTCTGTCTCTTAACTTCCTGTTGTTGTTGACAGGCTCTATGACAGTAGGAGACCTGGTGATGGTGAATGGTCTGCTGTTCCAGCTCTCTCTGCCTCTTAACTTCCTGGGCACCGTGTACAGAGAGACACGCCAGGCCCTGATCGACATGAATACACTCTTCACACTGCTCAGTATTGACACCAAGATCAAGGTAACACATACCAATTGCACCCTTATTCCCTATGTAGTGCACTTCTTTTGACTCAGAGCCCACCTTGTGCTGGGCTAGAGCTAAGATCTATCTAGAACACTGTAATTACTGACTAGCTGTACACAGTGTTCCTAAAGGTTCTATACTTATAGTCCAGTTCTAGAACACTGTAATTACTGACTAGCTGTACACAGTATTCCTAAAGGTTCTATACAAATAGTCCAGTTCTAGAACACTGTAATTACTGACTAGCTGTACAGTGTTCCTAATAGGTTCTGTACTTATAGTCCAGTTCTAGAACACTGTAATTACTGACTAGCTGTACACAGTGTTCCTAAAGGTTCTATACTTATAGTCCAGTTCTAGAACACTGTAATTACTGACTAGCTGTACACAGTATTCCTAAAGGTTCTATACTTATAGTCCAGTTCTAGAACACTGTAATTACTGACTAGCTGTACACAGTGTTCCTAAAGGTTCTATACTTATAGTCCAGTTCTAGAACACTGTAATTACTGACTAGCTGTACACAGTATTCCTGATAGGTTCTGTACTTATAGTCCAGTTCTAGAACACTGTAATTACTGACTAGCTGTACACAGTATTCCTAAAGGTTCTATACAAATAGTCCAGTTCTAGAACACTGTAATTACTGACTAGCTGTACACAGTATTCCTAAAGGTTCTATACAAATAGTCCAGTTCTAGAACACTGTAATTACTGACTAGCTGTACACAGTGTTCCTAAAGGTTCTATACTTATAGTCCAGTTCTAGAACACTGTAATTACTGACTAGCTGTACACAGTATTCCTAAAGGTTCTATACTTATAGTCCAGTTCTAGAACACTGGAATTACTGACCAGCTGCACACAGTATTCCTAATAGGTTCTGTACTTATAGTCCAGTACCAGTTCCTCTCGTGTGTCTGTCTACAGGTGAAGGAGCTGGCCCCTGTCCTCCTTGTGACTCCCCCCCCCCCTAGTCTATAGTAAGTAGTCTATTCTAACTCTCTTGTCTCTCTCTGTTTCTCTACTCTAGGAGACAGATCTGGCCCCTTCTCTCTCCGTCACCCCTCAAGAAGCCACCATCAGGTTTGAGGATGTCTACTTTGAGTACCTGGAAGGACAGAAGGTTCTAGAGGGCGTCTCCTTCCAGGTGCCGGCTGGGAAGAAGGTGGCCATCGTAGGAGGGAGCGGATCAGGGTAGGTACTCGTTTAGAAAGGCCTTGACCTGTCTGAAATGGTCGTATGAAGTGCACTGGTCAGAAATATTTCATAGTTATCTCAGCTTTTCATTTCCTTAAAACTGGTCAAACCAATGACATTGGACATGTTTCTAAGGACCAATATTTCCACTCTTGGAGTTATTGCGTATTCTCTCGGCATCTAAATGAAACAGACAACTTTACCGGTGTTACATTGATAGAATTAAGATGTTGTTCTGCTGAGCACTACTTCATCTGGTGTCATAGGGCTTGACCAGAGAGAAGCTGGATGTATCTAACTACAGTTGACAAACAAATGGCCTACCAAATGTCAGAAATTATAACGTGGCTTTACCAAATGTCAGAACTTGGGACGTGGAACCAGGCTATGAAGGATGACCAGTCCTCTTCTGGCTGTGCCAGGTGAAAATTATAACAGAACATGGCCAAGATGTTCAAATGTTCATAAATGACCAGCAGGGTCAAATAATAATAATCACAGTGGTTGTCGAGGGTGCAACAAGTCAGCACCTCAGGAGTAAATGTCTGTTGGCTTTTCATAGTTGATCATTCAGAGTATCTCTACCGCTCCTGCTGTCTCTAGAGAGTTGAAAGCAGCAGGTCTGGGACAGGTAGCACGTCTGGTGAACAGGTCAGGGTTCCATAGCCGCAGGCAGAACAGTTGAAACTGGAGCAGCAGCACGGCCAGGTGGACTGGGGACAGCAAGGAGTCATCATGCCAGGTAGTCCTGAGGCATGGTCCTAGGGCTCAGGTCCTCCGAGAGAAAGAAAGAAAGAGAGCGAATTAGAGAGAGCACCATAGTAACCATGGTTCTGTGTTGTTTCAGGAAGAGCACCATAATGCGTATGTTGTTCCGGTTTTACGAGCCCCAGAAGGGAAACATCTACATCGCTGGACAGAACATCAGAGACGTTGGACTGGACAGCCTGCGACGGGCCGTAGGGGTGGTACCACAGGTAAAACTGCCTTGATTTGATGAACTTACTGATCCTTTATTAAGTTGAATTGGACAACAATAAACTCGGACAACAATAAACTCTCACAACAATAAACTCGGACAACAAGGGGGCAGATGTTGAAAGAACAGGTTTTCTTTGTTCAGTGTGTTCCATCACTTTATTTTGTCTTCTCCCGTTGTCTTCTCCCGTTGTGTCTTCTCCCGTTGTGTCTTCTCCCGTTGTGTCTTCTCCCGTTGTGTCTTCTCCCGTTGTGTCTTCTCCCGTTGTGTCTCCTCCCGTTGTGTCTTCTCCCGATGTGTCTCCTCCCGATGTGTCTCCTCCCGATGTGTCTCCTCCTCAAGTTGAGCTGACTGTACTGTTTCCTCTTCTCGCTCGCTCTGTCGCTCTCTCTACCCCTCCCTTCCTACCCAGGATGCAGTGCTCTTCCACAACACCATCTTCTACAACCTTCAGTACGGGAACATCAACGCCACGCCAGAGGAGGTGTACCAGGTGGCACGGCTGGCAGGGATCCACGACGCCATCCTCAGGATGCCCCATGGATACGACACTCAGGTCGGCGAGAGGGGACTCAAACTGTCAGGTAGGGACGGGGAGATGCTTGGCACGGCTGTCTTTGGACAGATAACATAGTAATAGACTGCTTGTAAAGCCATAATCATCTTTGTTTGAAATGATTCAACTTTAACCTTGATAATCTTCCAAACACCATTCAAAGACAACGAATTACAGCCGGTGCTTTAGAGAAGACAAAAAGTCAGTTAGTTTAGTGTAGAGGGACCAGGAGATGACTCCAGTCTGGTATCTAGGTGTTGATGAGGACGTGACTGAAGCTAGTTGTCTAGTGTAGAGGGACCAGGAGAGGCCTCCAGTCTGGTATCTAGTGTTGTGAAGCTAGTTGTCTAGTATAGAGGGACCAGGAGAGGACTCCAGTCTGGTATCTAGGTGTTGATGAGGACGTGACTGAAGCTAGTTGTCTAGTGTAGAGGGACCAGGAGAGGACTCCAGTCTGGTATCTAGTGTTGTGAAGCTAGTTGTCTAGTATAGAGGGACCAGGAGAGGACTCCAGTCTGGTATCTAGGTGTTGATGAGGACGTGACTGAAGCTAGTTGACTAGTGTAGAGGGACCAGGAGAGGACTCCAGTCTGGTATCTAGTGTTGTGAAGCTAGTTGTCTAGTATAGAGGGACCAGGAGAGGCCTCCAGTCTGGTATCTAGTGTTGTGAAGCTAGTTGTCTAGTATAGAGGGACCAGGAGAGGCCTCCAGTCTGGTATCTAGTGTTGTGAAGCTAGTTGTCTAGTATAGAGGGACCAGGAGAGGACTCCAGTCTGGTATCTAGGTGTTGATGAGGACGTGACTGAAGCTAGTTGTCTAGTGTAGAGGGACCAGGAGAGGACTCCAGTCTGGTATCTAGTGTTGTGAAGCTAGTTGTCTAGTATAGAGGGACCAGGAGAGGACTCCAGTCTGGTATCTAGTGTTGTGAAGCTAGTTGTCTAGTATAGAGGGACCAGGAGAGGCCTCCAGTCTGGTATCTAGTGTTGTGAAGCTAGTTGTCTAGTGTAGAGGGACCAGGAGAGGCCTCCAGTCTGGTATCTAGTGTTGTGAAGCTAGTTGTCTAGTATAGAGGGACCAGGAGAGGACTCCAGTCTGGTATCTAGGTGTTGATGAGGACGTGACTGAAGCTAGTTGTCTAGTGTATAGGGACCAGGAGAGGCCTCCAGTCTGGTATCTAGTGTTGTGAAGCTAGTTGTCTAGTATAGAGGGACCAGGAGAGGACTCCAGTCTGGTATCTAGTGTTGTGAAGCTAGTTGTCTAGTATAGAGGGACCAGGAGAGGACTCCAGTCTGGTATCTACTAGTGTTGTGAAGCTAGTTGTCTAGTATAGAGGGACCAGGAGAGGCCTCCAGTCTGGTATCTACTAGTGTTGTGAAGCTAGTTGTCTAGTATATAGGGACCAGGAGAGGCCTCCAGTCTGGTATCTAGTGTTGTGAAGCTAGTTGTCTAGTGTAGAGGGACCAGGAGAGGCCTCCAGTCTGGTATCTAGTGTTGTGAAGCTAGTTGTCTAGTATAGAGGGACCAGGAGAGGACTCCAGTCTGGTATCTACTAGTGTTGTGAAGCTAGTTGTCTAGTATAGAGGGACCAGGAGAGGACTCCAGTCTGGTATCTAGTGTTGATGAGTGTGATTGAAGCCAGTTTTCTAGTGTAGAGGGACCAGGAGAGGCCTCCAGTCTGGTATCTAGTGTTGATGAGTGTGATTGAAGCTAGTTGTCTAGTATAGAGGGACCAGGAGAGGACTCCAGTCTGGTATCTACTAGTGTTGTGAAGCTAGTTGTCTAGTATAGAGGGACCAGGAGAGGCCTCCAGTCTGGTATCTAGTGTTGTGAAGCTAGTTGTCTAGTATAGAGGGACCAGGAGAGGACTCCAGTCTGGTATCTAGGTGTTGATGAGGACGTGACTGAAGCTAGTTGTCTAGTGTAGCGGGACCAGGAGAGGACTCCAGTCTGGTATCTAGTGTTGTGAAGCTAGTTGTCTAGTATAGAGGGACCAGGAGAGGACTCCAGTCTGGTATCTAGGTGTTGATGAGGACGTGACTGAAGCTAGTTGTCTAGTGTAGAGGGACCAGGAGAGGACTCCAGTCTGGTATCTAGTGTTGTGAAGCTAGTTGTCTAGTATAGAGGGACCAGGAGAGGCCTCCAGTCTGGTATCTAGTGTTGTGAAGCTAGTTGTCTAGTATAGAGGGACCAGGAGAGGCCTCCAGTCTGGTATCTAGTGTTGTGAAGCTAGTTGTCTAGTATAGAGGGACCAGGAGAGGCCTCCAGTCTGGTATCTAGTGTTGTGAAGCTAGTTGTCTAGTATAGAGGGACCAGGAGAGGCCTCCAGTCTGGTATCTAGTGTTGTGAAGCTAGTTGTCTAGTATAGAGGGACCAGGAGAGGCCTCCAGTCTGGTATCTAGTGTTGTGAAGCTAGTTGTCTAGTATAGAGGGACCAGGAGAGGCCTCCAGTCTGGTATCTAGTGTTGTGAAGCTAGTTCTCTAGTATAGAGGGACCAGGAGAGGACTCCAGTCTGGTATCTAGTGTTGATGAGGATGTGACTGAAGCTAGTTGTCTAGTGTAGAGGGACCAGGAGAGGACTCCAGTCTGGTATCTAGTGTTGATGAGGATGTGACTGAAGCTAGTTGTCTAGTGTAGAGGGACCAGGAGAGGCCTCCAGTCTGGTATCTAGTGTTGATGAGGATGTGACTGAAGCTAGTTGTCTAGTATATAGGGACCAGGAGAGGCCTCCAGTCTGGTTATCTAGTATTGTGAAGCTAGTTGTCTAGTATAGAGGGACTAGGAGAGGCCTCCAGTCTGGTATCTAGTGTTGTGAAGCTAGTTGTCTAGTGTAGAGGGACCAGGAGAGGCCTCCAGTCTGGTATCTACTAGTGTTGTGAAGCTAGTTGTCTAGTAGAGAGGGACCAGGAGAAGCCTCCAGTCTGGTATCTAGTGTTGATGAGGATGTGACTGAAGCTAGTGTTAACATGAGTTCATCAGAGTCCAAGGCTCTGTGGCTCCTAACAGCCAGTCTGTTCTACTGTGCTCTTCTCTTACTGTTACTACTGGGGCTTTCTATATCTACCAGTCTCACCTAGTTCTAGGTATGTTTGCTTTCTGTCCTGTCTGTTGCCGTGTGTGTCAAGACAGCATTATTGATTTGCTGTGTGTGTTTCAGGTGGGGAGAAGCAGCGTGTGGCCATAGCCAGGGCCATACTGAAGAACCCTCCTATCCTGCTGTATGACGAAGCTACCTCCTCACTGGACTCTATCACTGAGGAGGTAACCCCCACACACACACACAGAATCAGCTGTTGTCTCTTCTGCAGCTCAACTCTGTTCACCAATCAGCTGTGTAGATGTTAGGGGATAGAGTTCACTGTGCCCTGAAGTTGGAGAGAACAGGCCACATGTCCTGTTATAGTTTCATACTGAATTACCTGTACTTTTCTTTACTTCCTGTTTCTCTACAACATTCTAGAACTAGTTATAATAGATGCAGTAAAGAGGTCAATGGAACTCGACCAAAACAATGGAATTGCCATGGAAACGTGTGTGGGGGGGGGAAGTGAAGACATCAAAACTATGAAATAACACATATGGAATCATGTAGTAACCAAAAAAAGTGTTAAACAAATCAAAATAGATTTTATATTTGAGATTCTTCAAAAAGCCTCCCTTCACCTTGATGACTGCCAACAGTGTGCAAAGCTTTCACTCAACCAGCTTCACCTGGAATGCTTTTCCAAAAGTCTTGTAGGATATCCCACATATGCTGAGAACTTGTTGGCTGCTTTTCCTTCACTCTGCGTTCCAACTCAAGTATGTATATATATATTACTGTATTCTATACTGTTGGGTTCTAATTTTTCAGAGTAAAGAACTCACTGACACAAGAGAAGCTTAACCAAGTTTAATTCTTCCCAAAGGGTCATCACGGCTGTAATTCAGAACAAAGACATGGCTTCCCCCATGGTGGTATTCATACCCCACTGTGGGTGGAGTCTCCTCCTTATCTCTAAACATTGCATCATTCTTGCTAAGCAGGGAACTAAGTGATATGAGCCTTCAACGGTTTCTCCCCTTATCAGTCCCTTTTCAATACTGTCACGTGCGATTGTTTTCCCTGCACTCAGCCCCTCCCAAGCTTCATTATGCCCCCTCCCCCTGTCTCATTATGCCCCCTCCCCCTGTCTCATTATGCCCCCTCCCCCTGTCTCATTATGCCCCCCCATGTCACCAGCAAAGCACACCCACACCACCACCTCCATGCTTCACGGTGGGAACCACACACCTCTTCCTCCTCCATGCTTCACGGTGGGAACCACACACCTCCTCCTCCTCCATGCTTCACGGTGGGAACCACACATGCTGAGGTCATCCGTTCACCTACTATGCGTCTCACAAAGACACATCGGTTGGAACCAAAAATCAAAGGACAGAATGTCCATCGGTCTGTCCATTGCTTGTTTATCTTGGCCCAAGTAGTGTCTTCTTCTTATTGGTGTCCTTTAGTAGTGGTTTCTTTGTAGCAATTTGACCATGAAGGCCTGGTTCACACAGTCTCCTCTGAACAGTTGATGTTGAGACGTGTCTGTTGAACTCTGAAGCATTTATTTGGGCTGCAATTTCTGAGACTGATAACTAATGAACTTATCCTCTGCAACAGAGGTAACTCTGGGTCTTCCTTTCCTGTGGCGGTCCTCATGAGAGCCAGTTAACTCTAATGAACGTATCCTCTGCAGCAGAGGTAACTCTGGGTCTTCCTTTCCTGTGGCGGTCCTCATGAGAGCCAGTTGCATCATAGGTCTTGATGGATTCCAGGTGACTACCTCATGAAGCTGGTTGAGATAATGCCAAGAGTGTGCAAAGCTGTCAAGGCAAAGGGTGGCTACTTTTGAAGAATCTCAAATACTACAAAATATTTAGATTATTTTTTAACACTTTATTTGTATTTATTTGTATTTTGTTACTACATGATTCCATGTGTAATTCCATAGTTTGTCTTCACTATTATTCTACAATGTAGAACATGATACAAATAAAGAAAAACCCTTGGATGACTTTCATTTCATGTTCCTCTGTTCTGGAACCTTTTAGAACCACTTCATGTTCCTCTGTTCTGGAACCTTCTAGAACCATTTGTAATATTTGATGTTCCTCTGTTCTGGAACCTTCTAGAACCATTTCTAATATTTGATGTTCCTCTGTTCTGGAACCTTCTAGAACCATTTCTAATATTTGATGTTCCTCTGTTCTGGAGCCTTCTAGAACCATTTCTAATATTTGATGTTCCTCTGTTCTGGAACCTTCTACAACCATTTATAATATTTGATGTTCCTCTGTTCTGGAACCTTCTAGAACTATTTCTGATCAAACACTTAATGTCCCTATGTTGTAAGCTGTTTTATAACTATTTCTAACACTTCATGGTGATTCTGTGTACTTCTTCTAGAACATTCTTAATTCCATGAAGGGTCTGGTCCAGAACCGGACGTCGGTGTTCATCGCTCACAGACTGTCCACCATCGTAGACGCAGACGAGATCATCGTACTCAACAAGGTAAGAAGACCTTCTTTCTCAAAGTGATACGTCCAGAGAGGGAGCTTAAAGACGTTCTCCAGCGATCTTCTACTTTTAAAAAAAATACTAAATTACTTTTCCTGTTGAAAAGCGATATCCCAAGTATAAATACAGTAAAGTACACACCTTGAAGGGATAAAACAAAACAATTTTTTTTAATTTTTTTTTTAGATAAACCGAACTTTATGAAGTAGTACTTTCCTGTAATTCCGTACTTGGGATATAATTTATCGACAGGAAAAGTGAAGAAATCACTGGAGGACATGTTTAAGGATTTTGGCTAGTAAACCACGATTTCTTCTACCTCAAATATCATTCAGGTCCCAAATCTGGGCGTCTGCCAACATTTCCCTGTCTTGGTGCATTTGGTTAGTGAGCTAGCTACATTTCCATCAACCAGAACAACCTGCAACACACACACGCACCAGAACGACCTGCGACACACGCACCAGAACGACCTGCGACACACGCACCAGAACGACCTGCGACACACGCACCAGAACGACCTGCGACACACGCACCAGAACGACCTGCGACACACGCACCAGAACAACCTGCGACACACGCACCAGAACAACCTGCGACACACGCACCAGAACAACCTGCGACACACGCACCAGAACAACCTGCGACACACGCACGCTATTTTGCTAATTGTAGACTAGTTTCTGTCATTTTTGCCTCAATATATTTAATGTGTAACGTGGGCAATGATTTAGTGCGTACTTATAGGATAGGCCAAGCATTACAATAAGCTGCCTCAATATTACTTATAGGAGAGGCTGGGGACTGGAAAGGGGAGAGGCTGGGGACTGGAAAGGGGAGAGGCTGGGGACTGGAAAGGGGAGAGGCTGGGGACTGGAAAGGGGAGAGGCTGGGGACTGGAGAGGCTGGAGAGGACTGAGGCTTGGTTTGCTTGTCGTGTGGTGAGTCGTAGCGCTCTGAAAGTTGTTGTTGATGTTTCCTGTGTTCCTACGGGAGCAGAGGCAGTCAGATGGAGAGATCAGAAGGTCATTGTCGCGAGGAGGAGGTCTGTTTTGCCGCATCGCCGTGGTCTCGGCTCATTAAGTCACTGAGTTAGAAACCGTGTCTGTAGAAACAGTTACGAGGAAAGGGAGAGTTGACTCTGTTCACTCTAGACTTGATATTAACATTCATTCTGTATGTCTCCCATTCAATACTTAATTCTGTGTCAAAGTCCTTTTTACATGGGACTTTAGTCTGACTAGATTTTATAATAGTTTAATCCTCTGTCTCCCCTCCTCCTCCAGGGTAAGATAGCAGAGCGAGGGGACCACCACTCTCTCCTGGCTACTCCAGGCTCTCTGTATGCTGACCTGTGGAACACTCAGAACAGTAAGATACTGAACATTAAGAACAGCCCGGCGGAACTGCAGCCAGAGAGACTCAGCCAGAAGGAGGAGGAGAGGAAGAAACTACAGGAGGAGATCATGAACAGTGTCAAGGGCTGTGGGAACTGCTCCTGTTGAGGAGAGACCAGGAGGTGCCACCTCCCTCAATACCTGTCCTCCCTTCCTCCTCCGTCCAGTGACAACCTGCGCTCAGTACTTTACGTTACACCGCTCTCCATCTCACCCCTGCCACGCCAAGCCCCTCCCCCTGCTCCTCCCGGGAAGGTGATTGGTGCCCGAAGAGGAGACTTGAGGAGCAAGGCTGTCTGCCGTTGGCTTATGTCTGCAGAGAGGCAACGTTCGTCTGCCAATCCTCTCCTCAAACCAAGCATAAGAGACCTTGTATAGGATGATGACATCGTGCTGTATAGGATGATGACACCGTGCTGTATAGGATGATGACATCGTGCTGTATAGGATGATGACATCGTGCTGTATAGGATGATGACATCGTGCTGTATAGGATGATGACATCGTGCTGTATAGGATGATGACATCGTGCTGTATAGGATGATGACATCGTGCTGTATAGGATGATGACATCGTGCTGTATAGGATGATGACATGTAAGAACATTACTGATCAACATGAGGAGTCTGTTTCATTCTGAAGATTTGTACCAAATGCCACCCTACGCCCTATAGGCCCTGGTCTGAAGTAGTGCACTATATAGGGAAAAGGGTGCCTTTTGGGATGAAACCGGAGGTATTTGGATTAGGTATTTCTGACCGCGTTCTCCTGTAGGAAGATGGAGGCCTTGACGTTGATTTGAATACATTTTTAACTAGTTCTTCCATATGGTTGGGAAGTCTAGGTGGTTGTTTTATATTAAGGATTTGTATATATCTCTATATCAGGGTTAAAAGGCTTCTGACTCAAACTAGACACACATTGTCCAGGTATATCTATCGCTATAAAAATGACCTTTTCTCAAAATTATCTTTACTTGGTGGGTGGTTCAAGAACAGAAAACACACATGCCTAGCTAAAGATAATTTATTACAAATAATGAATATTAGACTTCATCATTAATAATCCTGTTTTATTGAGTAGAGATCTTTATCAGAGAACATGACTTGTCAGGAACATCAAGTATGTTGAAGACTGGCTGGCTATAGTTTGTTTTTGACTGAAGAGTCCTATCTGTTTTTAATGGAGGGTATATTGGTACGCGTGTTAGGCCAATAGACAATACAATCTCTTTTAACACCGGCTTCCAGGGCATTATCACTTTTATACAACGGGTTACCAACCTATTGAAATAATGATTGACATATTTTCATTAAAAACGTTATTTCGATGAATTCATTCATACTATTTCAAACTTCCATAAGATAAAGTCCCGACACACATCTCGGGTTGCTACCCCAAGCGGACTGGTCGTTCGTTCTATTGGTTCTTATTTCTTGCTAGCTAGCCAACTATGGCTAACTTACTGTCACGTCAAACAGAGCAGACAGAATAACAATTGTAGCTGCATTTGTTTAAGCTGTAACAATGAGCTAATGAGGTGGGATTTCACCTGGCATAGAAAATGTGGTCTCTCAACAACACAGCTTACACAATCACTTAAATGTCGGACAGACAAAGTTTTATACCAATGTCCACTGTTGAAAACTACATTTTAGTCTAAAAGAAATGAGAATGTCTAGATGATTTTTATAGTGGAGATCAAGTATATAAATTGCCTGGCTGGGCTGATGAGACAGTGGATTGCACAGTCAGATGGAACAGAGTAAATAAGCATTTTAACGTCATAGATTTAGCTGGTGGTAACTTCTGGAATAGACACCAGCTGGAATCTGGTTTTAATTTAGGATTAGACCCACCCGTTGTATAGTACTACATTGATCACAGCCTTTTGAGTTTTGAATAAAGCTAGTCTGAAGAAACTGAGGACATTCTATTCACAATTAATTTCTACCTTTTACTTAAATGCACACTTATGGAATCTTTTGGATTGTCTAACAACTATGTTCTAGATTAAAGATTGTCTGACAATGGTCTGATATTCACATGGGTTAGGTATTTTATTGCCTTGTTATTTGAGGGGAGCTTGTTGGTCAGATCAGTGCCCATGTTGCATGATGTCGTCATGTACAGTTTGTTAGAACAGAATACCAGTTGGGCTTGTTGTACAGCAGTAATGTGTATCATTCTATAAAAGCACTGGAGAAAGACATTGGATAACCTGAATAAAGAGCAGTGACGTTCTTGTGCCTATAGTATATTGTTCCTATGATCTGTCAGTCAATAAAGGGGATGTCTTTCTTAATGTTGTGTGTGTGACCGATCATTCAAGACATTTTGGGTCCATGTAGGATTTCCCTTGAAAGAAACGGCTGTTATTTTAATCTGTTTGATCAGGTGACATCATGCCCCCAACATTCTGTCCCTGAATGAACTCTTAACTGTGAGGTGAAAGGTCAGGCTGAGGTTTGTAACTCACATAAAACCTAACCCTCCCTGTCCCCTGCTGAGTGATAATTGGGGGATCTAGCTAATCACCGTATAGAGCAGGGACTCTGACAACGTGGTCCGGAGCCTGCTGCTGGTTTTCTACCTGATCATTATTTGCACCCACCTGGTGTCCTAGGTCTAAATCAGGCCCTGATCAGAGGGGAATCACCTACCTGGTGTCCCAGGTCTAACTCAGTCCCTGATCAGAGGGGAATCACCTACCTGGTGTCCCAGGTCTAACTCAGTCCCTGATCAGAGGGGAATCACCCACCTGGTGTCCCAGGTCTAACTCAGTCCCTGATTAGAAGGGTACAATTTTTAAAAAGCAATGGAACTGGTTTGGAGGTCAAGAGTTTAAGTTTGAGGGGTCTTTCTATTGATAACACCAGCCATCCTGCATGGTTCCTCCTCCCTGCCAGTCAAGTTTACTTGGTGATGCTCAACCCTTCCAATGTGCCTGATTTGATAGTCTACTATATGATAGTCAGTAATAGCTCTGTTTGTTAAATGTTCGTCTCCATAGTCTCCACGTTTTATAGTTCATAGTCTCCACGTTTTATAGTTCAGTCTCCCAATATTCTTCTCAATTTATAGTTCATCTCGTCAGTTTATAGTTAATAGACAGTAGATCTAGCTGGTCTGCCATAATATAATAGAGACAGTAGGTCTAGCTGGTCTGTCATAATACAATAGAGACAGTATGTCTAGCTGGTCTGTCATAATACAATAGAGACAGTAGATCTAGCTGGTGTGCCATAACACAATAGAGACAGTAGATCTAGCTGGTCTTTCGTTATATAATTGAGAGAGTAGATCTAGTTGGTCTGCCATAATATAATTGAGACAGTAAATCTAGCTGGTCTGTAAAAATATAAAAGAGACAGTAGATCTAGCTGGTCTGTCATAATATAGTAGAGACAGTAAATCTAGCTGGTCTTTCGTAATATAATTGAGAGAGTAGATCCAGCTGGTCTGCGATGAAATAATTGAGACAGTAGATCTAGCTGGTCTGTCATAATATAATTGAGACAGTAGATCTAGCTGGTCTGTCAAAATGTAAAAGAGGTAGTAGATCTAGCTGGTCTGTCAAAATGTAATAGAGACAGTAGATCTAGTAGGTCTGTCATAAAATAATTGAGACAGTAGTTCTAGCTGGTCTGTCATAATATAAGAGACAGTAGATATAGCTGGTCTGTCATAATTTAATAGAGACGTTAGATCTAGATGGTCTGTCATAATTGAATAGAGACAGTAGATCTAGCTGGTCTTTCATAATATAATTGAGACAATAGATCTAGGTGGTCTGTCATAATATAATAGGGGCAGTAGATCTAGCTGGTCTGTCACAATATAATAGAGACAGTAGTTCTAGCTGGTCTGTCATAATATAACTGATACAGTAGATCTAGCTGGTCTTTCGTAATATAATTGAGAGAGTAGATCTAGCTGGTCTGCCATAATGTAATTGAGACTGTAGCTCTATCTGGTCTTTCATAATATAATTGAGACAATAGATCTAGCTGGTCTGTCATAATATAATAGACAGTAGATCTAGTTGGTCTGTCATAATACAATAGAGACAGTAGATCTAGCTGGTCTGTCATAATATAATTGAGACAGTAGATCTAGCTGGTCTGTCATAATATAATAGAGGCAGTAGATCGTGCTGGTTTGTCATAATATAATAGACTAGAGACAGTATATCTAGCTGGTCTGTCAGAATTTAATAGAGACAGTAGATCTAGCTGGTCTGTCATAATATAATAGAGACAGTAGATCTAGCTGGTGTGCCATAATATAATTGAGACAGTAGATCTGGCATGTCTATCATAATATATTAGAGACTGTAGATGTAGCTGGTCTGTCATAATATAGTAGAGATATAAGATCTAGCTGGTCTGCCATAATACAACAGAGACAGTAGATCTAGCTGGTCTGTCATAATATAATAGAGACAGATCTAGCTGGTCTGTCATAAATTAGCAGAGAAAGTAGATGTAGCTGGTCTGTGAAAATATAATAGAGACAGTAGATCTAGCTGGTCTGTCATAATTTAATAGAGACAATAGTTTGAGCTGTTCTGTCATAATATAATAGAGACAGTAGATCTAGCTGGTCTGTCAAAATTTAATAGAGACAGTAGTTCTAGCTGTTCTGTCATAATATAATAGAGACAGTAGATCTAGCTGGTCTGTCAAAATGTAATAGAGACAGCAGTTCTAGCTGGTCTGTGATATTATAACAGAGACAGTAGATCTAGCTGGTCTGTCATGATATAAAAGAGGCAGTAGATCTTGCTGGTCTGTCATAATATAATAGAGACAGTAGATATTGCTGGTGTGCCATAATATAATTGAGACATTAGATCTTGCATGTCTATCATAATATATTAGAGACTGTAGATGTAGTTGGTCTGTCATAATATAAAATAGGCAGAAGATCTAGCTGGTCTGTCATAATATAATTTAGAAAGTAGATCTAGGTGGTCTGTCATAATATAATTTAGAAAGTAGATCTAGCTGGTCTGTCATAATATAATTTAGAAAGTAGATCTAGCAGGTCTATCATAATATATTAGAGACTGTAGATGTAGCTGGCCTGTCATAATATAGTAGAGACAGTAAATGTAGCTGGTCTGTCATAATATAATTGAGACAGTAGATCTAGCTGGTCTGTCATAATATAATAGAGACAGTAGATCTAGCTGGTCTGTCATAATATAATAGAGACAGTAGATCTAGCTGGTCTGTCATAATAGAAAAGAGTCAGTAGATCTAGCTGGTCTGTCACAATAGAAAAGAGTCAGTAGATCTAGCTGGTGTGCCATAATATAATAGAGACAGTAGATCTAGCTGGTCTGTCATAATATAATAGAGACAGTAGATCTAGCTGGTGTGCCATAATATGATTGAGACAGTAGATCTAGCTGGTCTGTCATAATATAATAGAGACAGTAGATCTAGCTGGTGTGCCATAATATGATTGAGACAGTAGATCTAGCTGGTCTGTCATAATATAATAGAGACAGTAGATCTAGCTGGTGTGCCATAATATAATTGAGACAGTAGATCTAGCTGTTCTGTCATAATATAATAGAAACAGTAGATCTAGCTGGTGTGCCATAATATAATTGAGATAGTATATATTGCATGTCTATCATAATATATTAGAGACTGTAGATGTAGCTGGTCTGTCATAATATAATTGAGACAGTAGATCTAGCTGGTGTGTCATTATATGATTGAGACAGTAGATCTAGCTGGTCTGTCATAATATAATAGAGACAGTAGATCTAGCTGTTCTGTCAGAATTTAATAGAGACAGTAGATCTAGCTGGTCTGTCATAATATAATATAAACAGTAGATCTAGCTGGTGTGCCATAATATGATTGAGACAGTAGATCTAGCTGGTCTGTCATAATATAATAGAGACAGTAGATCTAGCTGGTCTGTCATAATATAATAGAAACAGTAGATCTAGCTGGTGTGCCATAATATAATTGAGACAGTAGATCTTGCATGTCTATCATAATATATTAGAGACTGTAGATGTAGCTGGTCTCTCATAATCTAATAGAGGCAGTAGATCTAGCTGGTCTGTCATAATCTAATAGAGGCAGTAGATCTAGCTGGTCTGTCATAATATAATAGAAACAGTAGATCTAGCTGGTGTGCCATAATATAATTGAGACAGTAGATCTTGCATGTCTATCATAATATATTAGAGACTGTAGATGTAGCTGGTCTGTCATAATATAGTAGAGACATTAGATCTAGCTAGTCTGTCATAATACAATAGAGAAGGTAGATCTAGCTGGTCTGTCATAACATTAATTAGAATGTAGACCTAGCAAGTCTATCATAATATATTAGAGACTGTAAATGTAGCTGGTCTGTCATAATATAGTAGAGACATTAGATCTAGCTAGTCTGTCATAATACAATAGAGAAGGTAGATCTAGCTGGTCTGTCATAACATTAATTAGAAAGTAGACCTAGCAGGTCTATCATAATATATTAGAGACTGTAGATGTAGCTGGTCTGTCATAATATAGTAGAGACATTAAATGTAGCTGGTCTGTCATAATATTATTGAGACAGTAGATCTAGCTGGTCTATCATAATATAATAGAGACAATAGATCTAGCTGGTCTGTCATAATATAATTGAGAGAGTAGATCTAGCTGGTCTGTCATAATATAAAAGAGTCAGTAGATCTAGCTGGTCTGTCATAATATAATAGAGACAGTAGATCTAGCTGGTGTGCCATAATATAATTGAGACAGTAGATCTAGCTGGTCTGTCATAATATAATAGAGACAGTAGATCTAGCTGGTCTGTCATAATATAATAGAGACAGTAGATCTAGCTGGTCTGTCAGAATTTAATAGAGACATTAGATCTAGCTGGTATGTCATAATATACCAGAGACAGTAGATCTAGCTGGTGTGCCATAATATGATTGAGACTGTAGATGTAGCTGGTCTGTCATAATATAGTAGAGACAGTAAATGTAGCTGGTCTGTCATAATATAATTGAGACAGTAGATCTAGCTGGTCTGTCATAATATAATTGAGAGAGTAGATATAGCTGGTCTGTCATAATATAATAGAGACAGTAGATCTAGCTGCTCTGCCATAATATAATTGAGACAGTAGATCTAGCTGGTCTGTCATAATATAATAGAGACAGTAGATCTAGCTGGTCTGTCATAATATAAAAGAGGCAGTAGATCTTGCTGGTCTGTCATAATATAATAGAGACAGTAGATCTAGCTGGTCTGTCATAATATAACAGAGACAGTAGATCTAGCAGGTCTATCATAATATATTAGAGACTGTAGATGTAGCTGGTCTGTCATAATATAGTAGAGACAGTAAATGTAGCTGGTCTGTCATAATATAATTGAGACAGTAGATCTAGCTGGTCTGTCATAATATAATTGAGAGAGTAGATCTAGCTGGTCTGTCATAATATAACAGAGACAGTAGATCTAGCTGGTCTGTCATAATATAATTGAGACAGTAGATCTAGCTGGTCTGTCATAATATAAAATAGGCAGAGGATCTAGCTGCTCTGTAATAATATAATTGAGACATTGAATCTAGCTAGTCTGTCATAATACAATAGGGAAGGTAGATCTAGCTGGTCTGTCATAACATTAATTAGAAAGTAGACCTAGCAGGTCTATCATAATATATTAGAGACTGTAGATGTAGCTGGTCTGTCATAATATAATAGAGACAGTAGATCTAGCTGGTCTGTCATAATATAATAGACACAGTAGATCTGGCTGGTCTGTCATTATATAATTGAGACAGTAGATCTAGCTGGTGTGCCATAATATAATTGAGACAGTAGATCTAGCTGGTCTGTCATAATATAATAGAGACATTAGATCTAGCTGGTCTGTCATAATATAATAGAGACAGTAGATCTAGCTGGTGTGCCATAACATAATTGAGACAGTAGATCTAGCTGGTCTGTCATAATATAATAGAGACAGTAGATCTAGCTGGTCTGTCGTAATATGATAGAGACAGTAGATCTAGCTGGTCTGTCAGAATTTAATAGAGACAGTAGATCTAGCTGGTCTGTCATAATATAATTGAGACAGTAGATCTAGCTGGTGTGCATAATATGATTGAGACAGTAGATCTAGCTGGTCTGTCATAATATAACAGAGACAGTAGATCTAGCAGGTCTATCATAATATATTAGAGACTGTAGATGTAGCTGGTCTGTCATAATATAGTAGAGACAGTAAATGTAGCTGGTCTGTCATAAAATAATTGAGACAGTAGATCTAGCTGGTCTGTCATAATATAATAGAGACAGTAGATCTAGCTGGTCTGTCATAATATAATTGAGACAGTAGATCTAGCTGGTCTGTCATAATATAATTGAGAGAGTAGATCTAGCTGGTCTGTCATAATATAAAAGAGTCAGCAAATCTAGCTGGTCTGTCATAATATAAAAGAGACAGTAGATCTAGCTGGTGTGCCATAATATGATTGAGACAGTAGATCTAGCTGGTCTGTCATAATATAATAGAGACAGTAGATCTAGCTGGTGTGCCATAATATGATTGAGACAGTAGATCTAGCTGGTCTGTCATAATATAATAGAGACAGTAGATCTAGCTGGTCTGTCATAATATAATAGAGACAGTAGATCTAGCTGGTCTGCCATAATATAATTGAGACAGTAGATCTAGCTGGTCTGCCATAATATAATTGAGACAGTAGATCTAGCTGGTGTGCCATAATATAATAGAAACAGTAGATCTAGCTGGTGTGCCATAATATAATTGAGACAGTAGATATTGCATGTCTATCATAATATAATAGAGACAGTAGATCTAGCTGGACTGTCATAATATAATAGAGACAGTAGATCTAGCTGGTGTGCCATAATATGATTGAGACAGTAGATCTCTGGCATAATATAATTGAGACAGTAGATCTAGCTGGTCTGTCATAATATAATAGAGACAGTAGATCTAGCTGGTCTGTCATAATACAATAGAGACAGTAGATCTAGCTGGTCTGTCAGAATTTAATAGAGACAGTAGATCTAGCTGGTATGTCATAATATACCAGAGACAGTAGATCTAGCTGGTGTGCCATAATATGATTGAGACTGTAGATGTAGCTGGTCTGTCATAATATAGTAGAGACAGTAAATGTAGCTGGTCTGTCATAATATAATTGAGACAGTAGATCTAGCTGGTCTGTCATAATATAATTGAGAGAGTAGATCTAGCTGGTCTGTCATAATATAATAGAGACAGTAGATCTAGCTGGTGTGCCATAATATGATTGAGACAGTAGATCTAGCTGGTCTGTCATAATATAATAGAGACAGTAGATCTAGCTGGTGTGCCATAATATGATTTAGACAGATGAACTAGCTGGTCTGTCATAATATAATAGAGACAGTAGATCTAGCTGGTCTGTCATGATATAATAGAGACAGTAGATCTAGCTGGTCTGCCATAACATAATTGAGACAGTAGATCTAGCTGGTGTGCCATAATATAATAGAAACAAAACAGTAGATCTAGCTGGTGTGCCATAATATAATTGAGACAGTAGATATTGCATGTCTATCATAATATAATAGAGACAGTAGATCTACCTGCTCTGTCATATTATAATAGAAACAGTAGATCTAGCTGGTGTCCCATAATATAATTTAGACAGTAGATATTGCATGTCTATCATAATATATTAGATACTGTAGATGTAGCTGGTCTGTCATAATATAATTGAGACAGTAGATCTAGCTGGTCTGTCATAATACAATAGAGAAGGTATATCTAGCTTTCTGTCATAATATAATAGACACAGTAGATCTAGTTGGTCTGTCATTATATAATTGAGACAGTAGATCTAGCTGGTGTGCCATAATATAATTGAGACAGTAGATCTAGCTGGTCTGTCATAATATAATAGAGACAGTAGATCTAGCTGGTCTGTCATAATATAATAGAGACAGTAGATCTAGCTGGTGTGCCACAATATAATTGAGACAATAGATCTAGCTGGTCTGTCATAATATAATAGAGACAGTAGATCTAGCTGGTCTGTCGTAATATAATTGAGACAGTAGATCTAGCTGGTCTGTCAGAATTGAATAGAGACAGTAGATCTAGCTGGTCTGTCATAATATAATTGAGACAGTAGATCTAGCTGATGTGCATAATATGATTGAGACAGTAGATCTAGCTGGTCTGTCATAATATAATTGAGACAGTAGATCTAGCTGGTCTGTCATAATATAATAGAGACAGTAGATCTAGCTGGTCTGTCATAATATAACAGAGACAGTAGATCTAGCTGGTCTGTCATAATATAATTGAGACAGTAGATCTAGCTGGTCTGTCATAATATAAAATAGGCAGAAGATCTAGCTGCTCTGTCATAATATAATTGAGACATTGAATCTAGCTAGTCTGTCATAATACAATTGAGAAGGTAGATCTAGCTGGTCTGTCATAACATTAATTAGAAAGTAGACCTAGCAGGTCTATCATAATATATTAGAGACTGTAGATGTAGCTGGTCTGTCATAATATAGTAGAGACATTAGATCTAGCTAGTCTGTCATAATACAATAGAGAAGGTAGATCTAGCTGGTCTGTCATAACATTATTTAGAAATTAGACCTAGCAGGTCTATCATAATATATTAGAGGCTGTAGATGTAGCTGGTCTGTCATAATATAGTAGAGACAGTAAATGTAGCTGGTCTGTCATAATATAATTGAGACAGTAGATCTAGCTGGTCTGTCATAATATAATAGAGACAGTAGATCTAGCTGGTCTGTCATAATATAATTGAGAGAGTAGATCTAGCTGGTCTGTCATAATATTAAAAAAGAGACAGTAGATCTAGCTGGTGTGCCATAATATAATTGAGACAGTAGATCTAGCTGGTCTGTCATATCATAGAGACAGTAGATCTAGCTGGTCTGTCATACTATAATAGAGACAGTAGATCTAGCTGGTCTGTCAGAATTTAATACAGACAGTAGATCTAGCTGGTATGTCATAATATACCAGAGACAGTAGATCTAGTTGGTGTGCCATAATATGATTGAGACTGTAGATGTAGCTGGTCTGTCATAATATAGTAGCGACAGTAAATGTAGCTGGTCTGTCATAATATAATTGAGACAGTAGATCTAGCTGGTCTGTCATAATATAATAGAGACAGTAGATCTAGCTGGTCTGCCGTAATATAATAGAGACAGTAGATCTAGCTGGTCTGTCAGAATTTAATAGAGACATTAGATCTAGCTGGTCTGTCATAATATAATTGAGACAGTAGATCTAGCTGGTGTGCATAATATGATTGAGACAGTAGATCTAGCTGGTCTGTCATAATATAACAGAGACAGTAGATCTAGCAGGTCTATCATAATATATTAGAGACTGTAGATCTAGCTGGTCTGTCATAATATAGTAGAGACAGTAAATGTAGCTGGTCTGTCATAATATAATAGAGACAGTAGATCTAGCTGGTCTGTCATAATATAACAGAGACAGTAGATCTAGCTGGTCTGTCATAATATAATTGAGACAGTAGATCTAGCTGGTCTGTCATAATATAAAATAGGCAGAAGATCTAGCTGCTCTGTCATAATATAATTGAGACATTGAATCTAGCTAGTCTGTCATAATACAATTGAGAAGATAGATCTAGCTGGTCTGTCATAACATTAATTAGAAAGTAGACCTAGCAGGTCTATCATAATATATTAGAGACTGTAGATGTAGCTGGTCTGTCATAATATAGTAGAGACATTAGATCTAGCTAGTCTGTCATAATACAATAGAGAAGGTAGATCTAGCTGGTCTGTCATAACATTATTTAGAAAGTAGACCTAGCTGGTCTGTCATAATATAGTAGAGACAGTAAATGTAGCTGGTCTGTCATAATATAATTGAGACAGTAGATCTAGCTGGTCTGTCATAATATAATAGAGACAGTAGATCTAGCTGGTCTGTCATAATATAATTGAGACAGTAGATATTGCATGTCTATCATAATATATTAGATACTGTAGATGTAGCAGGTCTGTCATAATATAATTGAGACAGTAGATCTAGCTGCTCTGTCATAATATAATTGAGTCATTAGATCTAGCTAGTCTGTCATAATACAATAGAGAAGGTATATCTAG
This sequence comes from Oncorhynchus clarkii lewisi, assembly GCF_045791955.1. Classification (NCBI taxonomy): domain Eukaryota; kingdom Metazoa; phylum Chordata; class Actinopteri; order Salmoniformes; family Salmonidae; genus Oncorhynchus; species Oncorhynchus clarkii. Next base: position 40,857,014 of record NC_092160.1, read on the forward strand.
CTTTCTGTCATAATATAATAGACACAGTAGATCTAGTTGGTCTGTCATTATATAATTGAGACAGTAGATCTAGCTGGTGTGCCATAATATAATTGAGACAGTAGATCTAGCTGGTCTGTCAGAATTTAATAGAGACAGTAGATCTAGCTGGTCTGTCATAATATAATTGAGACAGTATATCTAGCTGGTGTGCATAATATGATTGAGACAGTAGATCTAGCTGGTCTGTCATAATATAACAGAGACAGTAGATCTAGCAGGTCTATCATAATATATTAGAGACTGTAGATCTAGCTGGTCTGTCATAATATAGTAGAGACAGTAAATGTAGCTGGTCTGTCATAATATAATTGAGACATTGAATCTAGCTAGTCTGTCATAATACAATTGAGAAGATAGATCTAGCTGGTCTGTCATAACATTAATTAGAAAGTAGACCTAGCAGGTCTATCATAATATATTAGAGACTGTAGATGTAGCTGGTCTGTCATAATATAGTAGAGACATTAGATCTAGCTAGTCTGTCATAATACAATAGAGAAGGTAGATCTAGCTGGTCTGTCATAACATTATTTAGAAAGTAGACCTAGCTGGTCTGTCATAATATAGTAGAGACAGTAAATGTAGCTGGTCTGTCATAATATAATTGAGACAGTAGATCTAGCTGGTCTGTCATAATATAATAGAGACAGTAGATCTAGCTGGTCTGTCATAATATAATTGAGACAGTAGATATTGCATGTCTATCATAATATATTAGATACTGTAGATGTAGCTGGTCTGTCATAATATAATTGAGACAGTAGATCTAGCTGCTCTGTCATAATATAATTGAGTCATTAGATCTAGCTAGTCTGTCATAATACAATAGAGAAGGTATATCTAGCTTTCTGTCATAATATAATAGACACAGTAGATCTAGTTGGTCTGTCATTATATAATTGAGACAGTAGATCTAGCTGGTGTGCCATAATATAATTGAGACAGTAGATCTAGCTGGTCTGTCATAATATAATAGAGACAGTAGATCTAGCTGGTCTGTCATAATATAATAGAGACAGTAGATCTAGCTGGTGTGCCACAATATAATTGAGACAATAGATCTAGCTGGTCTGTCATAATATAATAGAGACAGTAGATCTAGCTGGTCTGTCGTAATATAATTGAGACAGTAGATCTAGCTGGTCTGTCAGAATTTAATAGAGACAGTAGATCTAGCTGGTCTGTCATAATATAATTGAGACAGTAGATCTAGCTGGTCTGTCATAATATTAAAAAAGAGTCAGTAGATCTAGCTGGTCTGTCATAATATAATAGAGACAGTAGATCTAGCTGGTGTGCCATAATATAATTGAGACAGTAGATCTAGCTGGTCTGTCATAATATCATAGAGACAGTAGATCTAGCTGGTCTGTCATACTATAATAGAGACAGTAGATCTAGCTGGTCTGTCAGAATTTAATACAGACAGTAGATCTAGCTGGTATGTCATAATATACCAGAGACAGTAGATCTAGTTGGTGTGCCATAATATGATTGAGACTGTAGATGTAGCTGGTCTCTCATAATATAGTAGAGACAGTAAATGTAGCTGGTCTGTCATAATATAATTGAGACAGTAGATCTAGCTGGTCTGTCATAATATAATAGAGACAGTAGATCTAGCTGGTCTGTCGTAATATAATAGAGACAGTAGATCTAGCTGGTCTGTCAGAATTTAATAGAGACAGTAGATCTAGCTGGTCTGTCATAATATAATTGAGACAGTAGATCTAGCTGGTGTGCATAATATGATTGAGACAGTAGATCTAGCTGGTCTGTCATAATATAACAGAGACAGTAGATCTAGCAGGTCTATCATAATATATTAGAGACTGTAGATCTAGCTGGTCTGTCATAATATAGTAGAGACAGTAAATGTAGCTGGTCTGTCATAATATAATTGAGACAGTAGATCTAGCTGGTCTGTCATAATATAATAGAGACAGTAGATCTAGCTGGTCTGTCATAATATAACAGAGACAGTAGATCTAGCAGGTCTGTCATAATATAATTGAGACAGTAGATCTAGCTGGTCTGTCATAATATAAAATAGGCAGAAGATCTAGCTGCTCTGTCATAATATAATTGAGACATTGAATCTAGCTAGTCTGTCATAATACAATTGAGAAGGTAGATCTAGCTGGTCTGTCATAACATTAATTAGAAAGTAGACCTAGCAGGTCTATCATAATATATTAGAGACTGTAGATGTAGCTGGTCTGTCATAATATAGTAGAGACATTAGATCTAGCTAGTCTGTCATAATACAATAGAGAAGGTAGATCTAGCTGGTCTGTCATAACATTATTTAGAAAGTAGACCTAGCAGGTCTATCATAATATATTAGAGGCTGTAGATGTAGCTGGTCTGTCATAATATAGTAGAGACAGTAAATGTAGCTGGTCTGTCATAATATAATTGAGACAGTAGATCTAGCTGGTCTGTCATAATATAATAGAGACAGTAGATCTAGCTGGTCTGTCGTAATATAATTGAGAGAGTAGATCTAGCTGGTCTGTCATAATATAATAGAGACAGTAGATCTAGCTGGTGTGCCATAATATAATTGAGACAGTAGATCTAGCTGGTCTGTCAGAATTTAATAGAGACAGTAGATCTAGCTGGTATGTCATAATATACCAGAGACAGTAGATCTAGCTGGTCTGTCAGAATTTAATAGAGACAGTAAATCTAGCTGGTATGTCATAATATACCAGAGACAGTAGATCTAGCTGGTGTGCCATAATATGATTGAGACTGTAGATGTAGCTGGTCTTTCATAATATAGTAGAGACAGTAAATGTAGCTGGTCTGTCATAATATAATTGAGACAGTAGATCTAGCTGGTCTGTCATAATATCAGAGACAGTAGATCTAGCTGGTCTGTCATAATATAATAGAGACAGTAGATCTAGCTGGTCTGTCATAATATAATAGAGACAGTAGATCTAGCTGGTCTGTCAGAATTTAATAGAGACAGTAGATCTAGCTGGTATGTCATAATATACCAGAGACAGTAGATCTAGCTGGTGTGCCATAATATGATTGAGACTGTAGATGTAGCTGGTCTGTCATAATATAATAGAGACAGTAGATCTAGCTGGTGTGCCATAATATGATTGAGACCGTAGATCTAGCTGGTCTGTCATAATATAATAGAAACAGTAGATCTAGCTGGTCTGTCATAATATAATAGAGACAGTAGATCTAGCTGGTCTGCCATAATATAATTGAGACAGTAGATCTAGCTGGTCTGCCATAATATCATTGAGACAGTAGATCTAGCTGGTGTGCCATAATAAAATAGAAACAGTTGATCTAGCTGGTGTGCCATAATATAATTGAGAGAGTAGATATTGCATGTCTATCAAAATATAATAGAGACAGTAGATCTAGCTGGTCTGTCATAATATAATAGAGACAGTAGATCTAGCTGGTCTGCCGTAATATAATTGAGACAGTAGATCTATCTGCTCTGTCATATTATAATAGAAACAGTAGATCTAGCTGGTGTGCCATAATATAATTAAAACAGTAGATATTGCATGTCTATCATAATATATTAGATACTGTAGATGTAGCTGGTCTGTCATAATATAATTGAGACAGTAGATCTAGCTGGTCTGTCATAATATAAAATAGCAGAAGATCTAGCTGTTCTGTCATAATATAATTGAGTCATTAGATCTAGCTAGTCTGTCATAATACAATAGAGAAGGTAGATCTAGCTTTCTGTCATAATATAATAGCTAGACACAGTAGATCTAGTTGGTCTGTCATTATATAATTGAGACAGTAGATCTAGCTGGTGTGCCATAATATAATTGAGACAGTAGATCTAGCTGGTCTGTCATAATATAATAGAGACAGTAGATCTAGCTGGTCTGTCATAATATAATAGAGACAGTAGATCTAGCTGGTGTGCCATAATATAATTGAGACAGTAGATCTAGCTGGTCTGTCATAATATAATAGAGAAAGTAGATCTAGCTGGTCTGTCATAATATAATAGAGACAGTAGATCTAGCTGGTCTGTCAGAATTTAATAGAGACAGTAGATCTAGCTGGTCTGTCAGAATTTAATAGAGACAGTAGATCTAGCTGGTATGTCATAATATACCAGAGACAGTAGATCTAGCTGGTGTGCCATAATATGATTGAGACTGTAGATGTAGCTGGTCTGTCATAATATAATAGAGACAGTAGATCTAGCTGGTGTGCCATAATATGATTGAGACCGTAGATCTAGCTGGTCTGTCATAATATAATAGAGACAGTAGATCTAGCTGGTCTGTCATAATATAATAGAGACAGTAGATCTAGCTGGTCTGCCATAATATAATTGAGACAGTAGATCTAGCTGGTCTGCCATAATATCATTGAGACAGTAGATCTAGCTGGTGTGCCATAATAAAATAGAAACAGTTGATCTAGCTGGTGTGGCATAATATAATTGAGACAGTAGATATTGCATGTCTATCATAATATAATAGAGACAGTAGATCTAGCTGGTCTGTCATAATATAATAGAGACAGTAGATCTAGCTGGTCTGCCGTAATATAATTGAGACAGTAGATCTACCTGCTCTGTCATATTATAATAGAAACAGTAGATCTAGCTGGTGTGCCATAATATAATTGAGACAGTAGATATTGCATGTCTATAATAATATATTAGATACTGTAGATGTAGCTGGTCTGTCATAATATAAAATAGCAGAAGATCTAGCTGTTCTGTCATAATATAATTGAGTCATTAGATCTAGCTAGTCTGTCATAATACAATAGAGAAGGTAGATCTAGCTTTCTGTCATAATATAATAGACACAGTAGATCTAGTTGGTCTGTCATTATATAATTGAGACAGTAGATCTAGCTGGTGTGCCATAATATAATTGAGACAGTAGATCTAGCTGGTCTGTCATGATATAATAGAGACAGTAGATCTAGCTGGTCTGTCATAATATAATAGAGACAGTAGATCTAGCTGGTGTGCCATAATATAATTGAGACAGTAGATCTAGCTGGTCTGTCATAATATAATAGAGACAGTAGATCTAGCTGGTCTGTCATAATATAATAGAGACAGTATATCTAGCTGGTCTGTCAGAATTTAATAGAGACAGTAGATCTAGCTGGTCTGTCATAATATAATTGAGACAGTAGATCTAGCTGGTGTGCATAATATGATTGAGACAGTAGATCTAGCTGGTCTGTCATAATATAACAGAGACAGTAGATCTAGCAGGTCTATCATAATATATTAGAGACTGTAGATATAGCTGGTCTGGCATAATAGAGTAGAGACAGTAAATGTAGCTGGTCTGTCATAATATAATTGAGACAGTAGATCTAGTTGGTCTGTCATAATATATTTGAGAGAGTAGATCTAGCTGGTCTGTCATAATATAATAGAGACAGTAGGTCTAGCTAGTGTGCCATAATATAATAGAGACAGTAGATCTAGCTGGTGTGCCATAATATGATTGAGACAGTAGATCTAGCTGGTCTGTCATAATATAATAGAGACAGTAGATCTAGCTGGTGTGCCATAATATGATTAAGACAGCAGATCTAGCTGGTCTGTCATAATATAATAGAGACAGTAGATCTAGCTGGTCTTTCATAATATAATAGAGACAGTAGATCTAGCTGGTCTGCCATAACATAATTGAGACAGGAGATCTAGCTGGTCTGCAATAATATAATTGAGACAGTAGATCTAGCTGGTGTGCCATAATATAATAGAAACAGTAGATCTAGCTGGTGTGCCATAATATAATTGAGACAGTAGATATTGCATGTCTATCATAATATAATAGAGACAGTAGATCTACCTGCTCTGTCATATTATAATAGAAACAGTAGATCTAGCTGGTGTGCCATAATATAATTGAGACAGTAGATATTGCATGTATATCATAATATAATAGAGACAGTAGATCTACCTGCTCTGTCATAATATAATTGAGACAGTAGATCTAGCTGGTCTGTCATAATATAAAATAGCAGAAGATCTAGCTGCTCTGTCATAATATAATTGAGTCATTAGATCTAGCTGGTCTGTCATAATACAATAGAGAAGGTAGATCTAGCTTTCTGTCATACTATAATAGACACAGTAGATCTAGTTGGTCTGTCATTATATAATTGAGACAGTAGATATAGCTGGTGTGCCATAATATAATTGAGACAGTAGATCTAGCTGGTCTGTCATAATATAATAGAGACAGTAGATCTAGCTGGTCTGTCGTAATATAATAGAGACAGTAGATCTAGCTGGTCTGTCAGAATTTAATGGAGACAGTAGATCTAGCTGGTCTGTCATAATATAATTGAGACAGTAGATCTAGCTGGTGTGCATAATATGATTGAGACAGTAGATCTAGCTGGTCTGTCATAATATAACAGAGACAGTAGATCTAGCAGGTCTATCATAATATATTAGAGACTGTAGATGTAGCTGGTCTGTCATAATATAGTAGAGACAGTAAATGTAGCTGGTCTGTCATAATATAATTGAGACAGTAGATCTAGCTAGTCTGGCATAATATAACAGAGACAGTAGATCTAGCTGGTATGTCATAATATAACAGAGACAGTAGATCTAGCTGGTCTGTCATAATATTATTGAGACAGTCGATCTAGCTGGTCTGTCATAATATAATTGAGAGAGTAGATCTAGCTGGTCTGTCATAATATTAAAAAAGAGTCAGATCTAGCTGGTCTGTCATAATATAATAGAGACAGTAGATCTAGCTGGTGTGCCATAATATTATTGAGACAGTAGATCTAGCTGGTCTGTCAGAATTTAATAGAGACAGTAGATCTAGCTGGTCTGTCATAATATACCAGAGACAGTAGATCTAGCTGGTCTGTCAGAATTTAATAGAGACAGTAAATCTAGCTGGTATGTCATAATATACCAGAGACAGTAGATCTAGCTGGTGTGCCATAATATGATTGAGACTGTAGATGTAGCTGGTCTTTCATAATATAGTAGAGACAGTAAATGTAGCTGGTCTGTCATAATATAATTGAGACAGTAGATCTAGCTGGTCTGTCATAATATCAGAGACAGTAGATCTAGCTGGTCTGTCATAATATAATAGAGACAGTAGATCTAGCTGGTCTGTCATAATATAATAGAGACAGTAGATCTAGCTGGTCTGTCAGAATTTAATAGAGACAGTAGATCTAGCTGGTATGTCATAATATACCAGAGACAGTAGATCTAGCTGGTGTGCCATAATATGATTGAGACTGTAGATGTAGCTGGTCTGTCATAATATAATAGAGACAGTAGATCTAGCTGGTGTGCCATAATATGATTGAGACCGTAGATCTAGCTGGTCTGTCATAATATAATAGAGACAGTAGATCTAGCTGGTCTGTCATAATATAATAGAGACAGTAGATCTAGCTGGTCTGCCATAATATAATTGAGACAGTAGATCTAGCTGGTCTGCCATAATATCATTGAGACAGTAGATCTAGCTGGTGTGCCATAATAAAATAGAAACAGTTGATCTAGCTGGTGTGCCATAATATAATTGAGACAGTAGATATTGCATGTCTATCAAAATATAATAGAGACAGTAGATCTAGCTGGTCTGTCATAATATAATAGAGACAGTAGATCTAGCTGGTCTACCGTAATATAATTGAGACAGTAGATCTACCTGCTCTGTCATATTATAATAGAAACAGTAGATCTAGCTGGTGTGCCATAATATAATTGAGACAGTAGATATTGCATGTCTATCATAATATATTAGATACTGTAGATGTAGCTGGTCTGTCATAATATAATTGAGACAGTAGATCTAGCTAGTCTGTCATAATATAAAATAGCAGAAGATCTAGCTGTTCTGTCATAATATAATTGAGTCATTAGATCTAGCTAGTCTGTCATAATACAATAGAGAAGGTAGATCTAGCTTTCTGTCATAATATAATAGACACAGTAGATCTAGTTGGTCTGTCATTATATAATTGAGACAGTAGATCTAGCTGGTGTGCCATAATATAATTGAGACAGTAGATCTAGCTGGTCTGTCATAATATAATAGAGACAGTAGATCTAGCTGGTCTGTCATAATATAATAGAGACAGTAGATCTAGCTGGTGTGCCATAATATAATTGAGACAGTAGATCTAGCTGGTCTGTCATAATATAATAGAGAAAGTAGATCTAGCTGGTCTGTCATAATATAATAGAGACAGTAGATCTAGCTGGTCTGTCAGAATTTAATAGAGACAGTAGATCTAGCTGGTCTGTCAGAATTTAATAGAGACAGTAGATCTAGCTGGTATGTCATAATATACCAGAGACAGTAGATCTAGCTGGTGTGCCATAATATGATTGAGACTGTAGATGTAGCTGGTCTGTCATAATATAATAGAGACAGTAGATCTAGCTGGTGTGCCATAATATGATTGAGACCGTAGATCTAGCTGGTCTGTCATAATATAATAGAGACAGTAGATCTAGCTGGTCTGTCATAATATAATAGAGACAGTAGATCTAGCTGGTCTGCCATAATATAATTGAGACAGTAGATCTAGCTGGTCTGCCATAATATCATTGAGACAGTAGATCTAGCTGGTCTGTCATAATATAATAGAGACAGTAGATCTAGCTGGTCTGTCGTAATATAATAGAGACAGTAGATCTAGCTGGTCTGTCAGAATTTAATAGAGACAGTAGATCTAGCTGTTCTGTCATAATATAATTGAGACAGTAGATCTAGCTGGTGTGCATAATATGATTGAGACAGTAGATCTAGCTGGTCTGTCATAATATAACAGAGACAGTAGATCTAGCAGGTCTATCATAATATATTAGAGACTGTAGATCTAGCTGGTCTGTCATAATATAGTAGAGACAGTAAATGTAGCTGGTCTGTCATAATATAATTGAGACAGTAGATCTAGCTGGTCTGTCATAATATAATAGAGACAGTAGATCTAGCTGGTCTGTCATAATATAACAGAGACAGTAGATCTAGCAGGTCTGTCATAATATAATTGAGACAGTAGATCTAGCTGGTCTGTCATAATATAAAATAGGCAGAAGATCTAGCTGCTCTGTCATAATATAATTGAGACATTGAATCTAGCTAGTCTGTCATAATACAATTGAGAAGGTAGATCTAGCTGGTCTGTCATAACATTAATTAGAAAGTAGACCTAGCAGGTCTATCATAATATATTAGAGACTGTAGATGTAGCTGGTCTGTCATAATATAGTAGAGACATTAGATCTAGCTAGTCTGTCATAATACAATAGAGAAGGTAGATCTAGCTGGTCTGTCATAACATTATTTAGAAAGTAGACCTAGCAGGTCTATCATAATATATTAGAGGCTGTAGATGTAGCTGGTCTGTCATAATATAGTAGAGACAGTAAATGTAGCTGGTCTGTCATAATATAATTGAGACAGTAGATCTAGCTGGTCTGTCACAATATAATAGAGACAGTAGATCTAGCTGGTCTGTCATAATATAATTGAGAGAGTAGATCTAGCTGGTCTGTCATAATATAATAGAGACAGTATATCTAGCTGGTGTGCCATAATATAATAGAGACAGTAAATCTAGCTGGTATGTCATAATATACCAGAGACAGTAGATCTAGCTGGTGTGCCATAATATGATTGAGACTGTAGATGTAGCTGGTCTTTCATAATATAGTAGAGACAGTAAATGTAGCTGGTCTGTCATAATATAATTGAGACAGTAGATCTAGCTGGTCTGTCATAATATCAGAGACAGTAGATCTAGCTGGTCTGTCATAATATAATAGAGACAGTAGATCTAGCTGGTCTGTCATAATATAATAGAGACAGTAGATCTAGCTGGTCTGTCAGAATTTAATAGAGACAGTAGATCTAGCTGGTATGTCATAATATACCAGAGACAGTAGATCTAGCTGGTGTGCCATAATATGATTGAGACTGTAGATGTAGCTGGTCTGTCATAATATAATAGAGACAGTAGATCTAGCTGGTGTGCCATAATATGATTGAGACCGTAGATCTAGCTGGTCTGTCATAATATAATAGAGACAGTAGATCTAGCTGGTCTGTCATAATATAATAGAGACAGTAGATCTAGCTGGTCTGCCATAATATAATTGAGACAGTAGATCTAGCTGGTCTGCCATAATATCATTGAGACAGTAGATCTAGCTGGTGTGCCATAATAAAATAGAAACAGTTGATCTAGCTGGTGTGCCATAATATAATTGAGACAGTAGATATTGCATGTCTATCAAAATATAATAGAGACAGTAGATCTAGCTGGTCTGTCATAATATAATAGAGACAGTAGATCTAGCTGGTCTGCCGTAATATAATTGAGACAGTAGATCTACCTGCTCTGTCATATTATAATAGAAACAGTAGATCTAGCTGGTGTGCCATAATATAATTGAGACAGTAGATATTGCATGTCTATCATAATATATTAGATACTGTAGATGTAGCTGGTCTGTCATAATATAATTGAGACAGTAGATCTAGCTGGTCTGTCATAATATAAAATAGCAGAAGATCTAGCTGTTCTGTCATAATATAATTGAGTCATTAGATCTAGCTAGTCTGTCATAATACAATAGAGAAGGTAGATCTAGCTTTCTGTCATAATATAATAGCTAGACACAGTAGATCTAGTTGGTCTGTCATTATATAATTGAGACAGTAGATCTAGCTGGTCTGTCATAATATAATAGAGACAGTAGATCTAGCTGGTCTGTCATAATATAATAGAGACAGTAGATCTAGCTGGTGTGCCATAATATAATTGAGACAGTAGATCTAGCTGGTCTGTCATAATATAATAGAGAAAGTAGATCTAGCTGGTCTGTCATAATATAATAGAGACAGTAGATCTAGCTGGTCTGTCAGAATTTAATAGAGACAGTAGATCTAGCTGGTCTGTCAGAATTTAATAGAGACAGTAGATCTAGCTGGTATGTCATAATATACCAGAGACAGTAGATCTAGCTGGTGTGCCATAATATGATTGAGACTGTAGATGTAGCTGGTCTGTCATAATATAATAGAGACAGTAGATCTAGCTGGTGTGCCATAATATGATTGAGACCGTAGATCTAGCTGGTCTGTCATAATATAATAGAGACAGTAGATCTAGCTGGTCTGTCATAATATAATAGAGACAGTAGATCTAGCTGGTCTGCCATAATATAATTGAGACAGTAGATCTAGCTGGTCTGCCATAATATCATTGAGACAGTAGATCTAGCTGGTGTGCCATAATAAAATAGAAACAGTTGATCTAGCTGGTGTGGCATAATATAATTGAGACAGTAGATATTGCATGTCTATCATAATATAATAGAGACAGTAGATCTAGCTGGTCTGTCATAATATAATAGAGACAGTAGATCTAGCTGGTCTGCCGTAATATAATTGAGACAGTAGATCTACCTGCTCTGTCATATTATAATAGAAACAGTAGATCTAGCTGGTGTGCCATAATATAATTGAGACAGTAGATATTGCATGTCTATAATAATATATTAGATACTGTAGATGTAGCTGGTCTGTCATAATATAAAATAGCAGAAGATCTAGCTGTTCTGTCATAATATAATTGAGTCATTAGATCTAGCTAGTCTGTCATAATACAATAGAGAAGGTAGATCTAGCTTTCTGTCATAATATAATAGACACAGTAGATCTAGTTGGTCTGTCATTATATAATTGAGACAGTAGATCTAGCTGGTGTGCCATAATATAATTGAGACAGTAGATCTAGCTGGTCTGTCATGATATAATAGAGACAATAGATCTAGCTGGTCTGTCATAATATAATAGAGACAGTAGATCTAGCTGGTGTGCCATAATATAATTGAGACAGTAGATCTAGCTGGTCTGTCATAATATAATAGAGACAGTAGATCTAGCTGGTCTGTCATAATATAATAGAGACAGTATATCTAGCTGGTCTGTCAGAATTTAATAGAGACAGTAGATCTAGCTGGTCTGTCATAATATAATTGAGACAGTAGATCTAGCTGGTGTGCATAATATGATTGAGACAGTAGATCTAGCTGGTCTGTCATAATATAACAGAGACAGTAGATCTAGCAGGTCTATCATAATACATTAGAGACTGTAGATATAGCTGGTCTGGCATAATAGAGTAGAGACAGTAAATGTAGCTGGTCTGTCATAATATAATTGAGACAGTAGATCTAGTTGGTCTGTCATAATATAATTGAGAGAGTAGATCTAGCTGGTCTGTCATAATATAATAGAGACAGTAGGTCTAGCTAGTGTGCCATAATATAATAGAGACAGTAGATCTAGCTGGTGTGCCATAATATGATTGAGACAGTAGATCTAGCTGGTCTGTCATAATATAATAGAGACAGTAGATCTAGCTGGTGTGCCATAATATGATTGAGACAGCAGATCTAGCTGGTCTGTCATAATATAATAGAGACAGTAGATCTAGCTGGTCTTTCATAATATAATAGAGACAGTAGATCTAGCTGGTCTGCCATAACATAATTGAGACAGGAGATCTAGCTGGTCTGCAATAATATAATTGAGACAGTAGATCTAGCTGGTGTGCCATAATATAATAGAAACAGTAGATCTAGCTGGTGTGCCATAATATAATTGAGACAGTAGATATTGCATGTCTATCATAATATAATAGAGACAGTAGATCTACCTGCTCTGTCATATTATAATAGAAACAGTAGATCTAGCTGGTGTGCCATAATATAATTGAGACAGTAGATATTGCATGTCTATCATAATATAATAGAGACAGTAGATCTACCTGCTCTGTCATAATATAATTGAGACAGTAGATCTAGCTGGTCTGTCATAATATAAAATAGCAGAAGATCTAGCTGCTCTGTCATAATATAATTGAGTCATTAGATCTAGCTGGTCTGTCATAATACAATAGAGAAGGTAGATCTAGCTTTCTGTCATAATATAATAGACACAGTAGATCTAGTTGGTCTGTCATTATATAATTGAGACAGTAGATATAGCTGGTGTGCCATAATATAATTGAGACAGTAGATCTAGCTGGTCTGTCATAATATAATAGAGACAGTAGATCTAGCTGGTCTGTCGTAATATAATAGAGACAGTAGATCTAGCTGGTCTGTCAGAATTTAATGGAGACAGTAGATCTAGCTGGTCTGTCATAATATAATTGAGACAGTAGATCTAGCTGGTGTGCATAATATGATTGAGACAGTAGATCTAGCTGGTCTGTCATAATATAACAGAGACAGTAGATCTAGCAGGTCTATCATAATATATTAGAGACTGTAGATGTAGCTGGTCTGTCATAATATAGTAGAGACAGTAAATGTAGCTGGTCTGTCATAATATAATTGAGACAGTAGATCTAGCTGGTCTGGCATAATATAACAGAGACAGTAGATCTAGCTGGTATGTCATAATATTATTGAGACAGTAGATCTAGCTGGTCTGTCATAATATAATTGAGAGAGTAGATCTAGCTGGTCTGTCATAATATTAAAAAAGAGTCAGTAGATCTAGCTGGTCTGTCATAATATAATAGAGACAGTAGATCTAGCTGGTGTGCCATAATATAATTGAGACAGTAGATCTAGCTGGTCTGTCAGAATTTAATAGAGACAGTAGATCTAGCTGGTATGTCATAATATACCAGAGACAGTAGATCTAGCTGGTCTGTCAGAATTTAATAGAGACAGTAAATCTAGCTGGTATGTCATAATGTACCAGAGACAGTAGATCTAGCTGGTGTGCCATAATATGATTGAGACTGTAGATGTAGCTGGTCTTTCATAATATAGTAGAGACAGTAAATGTAGCTGGTCTGTCATAATATAATTGAGACAGTAGAACTAGCTGGTCTGTCATAATATCAGAGACAGTAGATCTAGCTGGTCTGTCATAATATAATAGAGACAGTAGATCTAGCTGGTCTGTCATAATATAATAGAGACAGTAGATCTAGCTGGTCTGTCAGAATTTAATAGAGACAGTAGATCTAGCTGGTATGTCATAATATACCAGAGACAGTAGATCTAGCTGGTGTGCCATAATATGATTGAGACTGTAGATGTAGCTGGTCTGTCATAATATAATAGAGACAGTAGATCTAGCTGGTGTGCCATAATATGATTGAGACCGTAGATCTAGCTGGTCTGTCATAATATAATAGAGACAGTAGATCTAGCTGGTCTGTCATAATATAATAGAGACAGTAGATCTAGCTGGTCTGCCATAATATAATTGAGACAGTAGATCTAGCTGGTCTGCCATAATATCATTGAGACAGTAGATCTAGCTGGTGTGCCATAATAAAATAGAAACAGTTGATCTAGCTGGCGTGCCATAATATAATTGAGACAGTAGATATTGCATGTCTATCAAAATATAATAGAGACAGTAGATCTAGCTGGTCTGTCATAATATAATAGAGACAGTAGATCTAGCTGGTCTGCCGTAATATAATTGAGACAGTAGATCTACCTGCTCTGTCATATTATAATAGAAACAGTAGATCTAGCTGGTGTGCCATAATATCATTGAGACAGTAGATATTGCATGTCTATCATAATATATTAGATACTGTAGATGTAGCTGGTCTGTCATAATATAATTGAGACAGTAGATCTAGCTAGTCTGTCATAATGTAAAATAGCAGAAGATCTAGCTGTTCTGTCATAATATAATTGAGTCATTAGATCTAGCTAGTCTGTCATAATACAATAGAGAAGGTAGATCTAGCTTTCTGTCATAATATAATAGACACAGTAGATCTAGTTGGTCTGTCATTATATAATTGAGACAGTAGATCTAGCTGGTGTGCCATAATATAATTGAGACAGTAGATCTAGCTGGTCTGTCATAATATAATAGAGACAGTAGATCTAGCTGGTCTGTCATAATATAATAGAGACAGTAGATCTAGCTGGTGTGCCATAATATAATTGAGACAGTAGATCTAGTTGGTCTGTCATAATATAATAGAGAAAGTAGATCTAGCTGGTCTGTCATAATATAATAGAGACAGTAGATCTAGCTGGTCTGTCAGAATTTAATAGAGACAGTAGATCTAGCTGGTATGTCATAATATACCAGAGACAGTAGATCTAGCTGGTGTGCCATAATATGATTGAGACTGTAGATGTAGCTGGTCTGTCATAATATAATAGAGACAGTAGATCTAGCTGGTGTGCCATAATATGATTGAGACCGTAGATCTAGCTGGTCTGTCATAATATAATAGAGACAGTAGATCTAGCTGGTCTGTCATAATATAATAGAGACAGTAGATCTAGCTGGTCTGCCATAATATAATTGAGACAGTAGATCTAGCTGGTCTGCCATAATATCATTGAGACAGTAGATCTAGCTGGTGTGCCATAATAAAATAGAAACAGTTGATCTAGCTGGTGTGGCATAATATAATTGAGACAGTAGATATTGCATGTCTATCATAATATAATAGAGACAGTAGATCTAGCTGGTCTGGCATAATATAACAGAGACAGTAGATCTAGCTGGTATGTCATAATATAACAGAGACAGTAGATCTAGCTGGTCTGTCATAATATTATTGAGACAGTAGATCTAGCTGGTCTGTCATAATATAAAATAGGCAGAAGATCTAGCTGCTCTGTAATAATATAATTGAGACATTGAATCTAGCTAGTCTGTCATAATACAATTGAGAAGGTAGATCTAGCTGGTCTGTCATAATATAATAGAGACAGTAGATCTAGCTGGTCTGTCATAATATAATAGAGACAGTAGATCTAGCTGGTGTGCCACAATATAATTGAGACAGTAGATTAGCTGGTCTGTCATAATATAATAGAGACAGTAGATCTAGCTGGTCTGTCGTAATATAATAGAGACAGTAGATCTAGCTGGTCTGTCAGAATTTAATAGAGACAGTAGATCTAGCTGGTCTGTCATAATATAATTGAGACAGTAGATAGAGCTGGTGTGCATAATATGATTGAGACAGTAGATCTAGCTGGTCTGTCATAATATAACAGAGACAGTAGATCTAGCAGGTCTATCATAATATATTAGAGACTGTAGATGTAGATGGTCTGTCATAATATAGTAGAGACAGTAGATCTAGCTGGTCTGTCATAATATAATAGAGACAGTAGATCTAGCTGGTCTGTCATAATATCATTGAGACAGTAGATCTAGCTGGTGTGCCATAATAAAATAGAAACAGTTGATCTAGCTGGTGTGCCATAATATAATTGAGACAGTAGATATTGCATGTCTATCAAAATATAATAGAGACAGTAGATCTAGCTGGTCTGTCATAATATAATAGAGACAGTAGATCTAGCTGGTCTGCCGTAATATAATTGAGACAGTAGATCTACCTGCTCTGTCATATTATAATAGAAACAGTAGATCTAGCTGGTGTGCCATAATATAATTGAGACAGTAGATATTGCATGTCTATCATAATATATTAGATACTGTAGATGTAGCTGGTCTGTCATAATATAATTGAGACAGTAGATCTAGCTGGTCTGTCATAATACAATAGAGAAGGTAGATCTAGCTTTCTGTCATAATATAATAGACACAGTAGATCTAGTTGGTCTGTCATTATATAATTGAGACAGTAGATCTAGCTGGTGTGCCATAATATAATTGAGACAGTAGATCTAGCTGGTCTGTCATAATATAATAGAGACACTAGATCTAGCTGGTCTGTCATAATATAATAGAGACAGTAGATCTAGCTGGTGTGCCATAATATAATTGAGACAGTAGATCTAGCTGGTCTGTCATAATATAATAGAGAAAGTAGATCTAGCTGGTCTGTCATAATATAATAGAGACAGTAAATCTAGCTGGTCTGTCAGAATTTAATAGAGACAGTAGATCTAGCTGGTCTGTCAGAATTTAATAGAGACAGTAGATCTAGCTGGTATGTCATAATATACCAGAGACAGTAGATCTAGCTGGTGTGCCATAATATGATTGAGACTGTAGATGTAGCTGGTCTGTCATAATATAATAGAGACAGTAGATCTAGCTGGTGTGCCATAATATGATTGAGACCGTAGATCTAGCTGGTCTGTCATAATATAATAGAGACAGTAGATCTAGCTGGTCTGTCATAATATAATAGAGACAGTAGATCTAGCTGGTCTGCCATAATATAATTGAGACAGTAGATCTAGCTGGTCTGCCATAATATCATTGAGACAGTAGATCTAGCTGGTGTGCCATAATAAAATAGAAACAGTTGATCTAGCTGGTGTGGCATAATATAATTGAGACAGTAGATATTGCATGTCTATAATAATATATTAGATACTGTAGATGTAGCTGGTCTGTCATAATATAAAATAGCAGAAGATCTAGCTGTTCTGTCATAATATAATTGAGTCATTAGATCTAGCTAGTCTGTCATAATACAATAGAGAAGGTAGATCTAGCTTTCTGTCGTAATATAATAGACACAGTAGATCTAGTTGGTCTGTCATTATATAATTGAGACAGTAGATCTAGCTGGTGTGCCATAATATAATTGAGACAGTAGATCTAGCTGGTCTGTCATGATATAATAGAGACAGTAGATCTAGCTGGTCTGTCATAATATAATAGAGACAGTAGATCTAGCTGGTGTGCCATAATATAATTGAGACAGTAGATCTAGCTGGTCTGTCATAATATAATAGAGACAGTAGATCTAGCTGGTCTGTCATAATATAATAGAGACAGTATATCTAGCTGGTCTGTCAGAATTTAATAGAGACAGTAGATCTAGCTGGTCTGTCATAATATAATTGAGACTGTAGATCTAGCTGGTGTGCATAATATGATTGAGACAGTAGATCTAGCTGGTCTGTCATAATATAACAGAGACAGTAGATCTAGCAGGTCTATCATAATATATTAGAGACAGTAGATCTAGCTGGTCTGTCATAATATAATAGAGACAGTAGATCTAGCTGGTCTGTCATAATATCATTGAGACAGTAGATCTAGCTGGTGTGCCATAATAAAATAGAAACAGTTGATCTAGCTGGTGTGCCATAATATAATTGAGACAGTAGATATTGCATGTCTATCAAAATATAATAGAGACAGTAGATCTAGCTGGTCTGTCATAATATAATAGAGACAGTAGATCTAGCTGGTCTGCCGTAATATAATTGAGACAGTAGATCTACCTGCTCTGTCATATTATAATAGAAACAGTAGATCTAGCTAGTGTGCCATAATATAATTGAGACAGTAGATATTGCATGTCTATCATAATATATTAGATACTGTAGATGTAGCTGGTCTGTCATAATATAATTGAGACAGTAGATCTAGCTGGTCTGTCATAATATAAAATAGCAGAAGATCTAGCTGTTCTGTCATAATATAATTGAGTCATTAGATCTAGCTAGTCTGTCATAATACAATAGAGAAGGTAGATCTAGCTTTCTGTCATAATATAATAGACACAGTAGATCTAGTTGGTCTGTCATTATATAATTGAGACAGTAGATCTAGCTGGTGTGCCATAATATAATTGAGACAGTAGATCTAGCTGGTCTGTCATAATATAATAGAGACACTAGATCTAGCTGGTCTGTCATAATATAATAGAGACAGTAGATCTAGCTGGTGTGCCATAATATAATTGAGACAGTAGATCTAGCTGGTCTGTCATAATATAATAGAGAAAGTAGATCTAGCTGGTCTGTCATAATATAATAGAGACAGTAAATCTAGCTGGTCTGTCAGAATTTAATAGAGACAGTAGATCTAGCTGGTCTGTCAGAATTTAATAGAGACAGTAGATCTAGCTGGTATGTCATAATATAATTGAGACAGTAGATCTAGCTGGTCTGCCATAATATCATTGAGACAGTAGATCTAGCTAGTGTGCCATAATATGATTGAGACCGTAGATCTAGCTGGTCTGTCATAATATAATAGAGACAGTAGATCTAGCTGGTCTGTCATAATATAATAGAGACAGTAGATCTAGCTGGTCTGCCATAATATAATTGAGACAGTAGATCTAGCTGGTCTGCCATAATATCATTGAGACAGTAGATCTAGCTGGTGTGCCATAATAAAATAGAAACAGTTGATCTAGCTGGTGTGGCATAATATAATTGAGACAGTAGATATTGCATGTCTATAATAATATATTAGATACTGTAGATCTAGCTGGTCTGTCATAATATAACAGAGACAGTAGATCTAGCAGGTCTATCATAATATATTAGAGACTGTAGATATAGCTGGTCTGGCATAATAGAGTAGAGACAGTAAATGTAGCTGGTCTGTCATAATATAATTGAGACAGTAGATCTAGTTGGTCTGTCATAATATAATTGAGAGAGTAGATCTAGCTGGTCTGTCATAATATAATAGAGACAGTAGATCTAGCTAGTGTGCCATAATATAATAGAGACAGTAGATCTAGCTGGTGTGCCATAATATGATTGAGACAGTAGATCTAGCTGGTCTGTCATAATATAATAGAGACAGTAGATCTAGCTGGTGTGCCATAATATGATTGAGACAGCAGATCTAGCTGGTCTGTCATAATATAATAGAGACAGTAGATCTAGCTGGTCTTTCATAATATAATAGAGACAGTAGATCTAGCTGGTCTGCCATAACATAATTGAGACAGGAGATCTAGCTGGTCTGCAATAATATAATTGAGACAGTAGATCTAGCTGGTGTGCCATAATATAATAGAAACAGTAGATCTAGCTGGTGTGCCATAATATAATTGAGACAGTAGATATTGCATGTCTATCATAATATAATAGAGACAGTAGATCTACCTGCTCTGTCATATTATAATAGAAACAGTAGATCTAGCTGGTGTGCCATAATATAATTGAGACAGTAGATATTGCATGTCTATCATAATATAATAGAGACAGTAGATCTACCTGCTCTGTCATAATATAATTGAGACAGTAGATCTAGCTGGTCTGTCATAATATAAAATAGCAGAAGATCTAGCTGCTCTGTCATAATATAATTGAGTCATTATATCTAGCTGGTCTGTCATAATACAATAGAGAAGGTAGATCTAGCTTTCTGTCATAATATAATAGACACAGTAGATCTAGTTGGTCTGTCATTATATAATTGAGACAGTAGATATAGCTGGTGTGCCATAATATAATTGAGACAGTAGATCTAGCTGGTCTGTCATAATATAATAGAGACAGTAGATCTAGCTGGTCTGTCGTAATATAATAGAGACAGTAGATCTAGCTGGTCTGTCAGAATTTAATAGAGACAGTAGATCTAGCTGGTCTGTCATAATATAATTGAGACAGTAGATCTAGTTGGTCTGTCATAATATAATTGAGAGAGTAGATCTAGCTGGTCTGTCATAATATAATAGAGACAGTAGATCTAGCTAGTGTGCCATAATATAATAGAGACAGTAGATCTAGCTGGTGTGCCATAATATGATTGAGACAGTAGATCTAGCTGGTCTGTCATAATATAATAGAGACAGTAGATCTAGCTGGTGTGCCATAATATGATTGAGACAGCAGATCTAGCTGGTCTGTCATAATATAATAGAGACAGTAGATCTAGCTGGTCTTTCATAATATAATAGAGACAGTAGATCTAGCTGGTCTGCCATAACATAATTGAGACAGGAGATCTAGCTGGTCTGCAATAATATAATTGAGAAAGTAGATCTAGCTGGTGTGCCATAATATAATAGAAACAGTAGATCTAGCTGGTGTGCCATAATATAATTGAGACAGTAGATATTGCATGTCTATCATAATATAATAGAGACAGTAGATCTACCTGCCCTGTCATATTATAATAGAAACAGTAGATCTAGCTGGTGTGCCATAATATAATTGAGACAGTAGATATTGCATGTCTATCATAATATAATAGAGACAGTAGATCTACCTGCTCTGTCATAATGTAATTGAGACAGTAGATCTAGCTGGTCTGTCATAATATAAAATATCAGAAGATCTAGCTGCTCTGTCATAATATAATTGAGTCATTATATCTAGCTGGTCTGTCATAATACAATAGAGAAGGTAGATCTAGCTTTCTGTCATAATATAATAGACACAGTAGATCTAGTTGGTCTGTCATTATATAATTGAGACAGTAGATATAGCTGGTGTGCCATAATATAATTGAGACAGTAGATCTAGCTGGTCTGTCATAATATAATAGAGACAGTAGATCTAGCTGGTCTGTCGTAATATAATAGAGACAGTAGATCTAGCTGGTCTGTCAGAATTTAATAGAGACAGTAGATCTAGCTGGTCTGTCATAATATAATTGAGACAGTAGATCTAGCTGGTGTGCATAATATAACAGAGACAGTAGATCTAGCTGGTATGTCATAATATAACAGAGACAGTAGATCTAGCTGGTCTGTCATAATATAATTGAGACAGTAGATCTAGCTGGTCTGTCATAATATAAAATAGGCAGAAGATCTAGCTGCTCTGTAATAATATAATTGAGACATTGAATCTAGCTAGTCTGTCATAATACAATTGAGAAGGTAGATCTAGCTGGTCTGTCATAATATAATAGAGACAGTAGATCTAGCTGGTCTGTCATAATATAATAGAGACAGTAGATCTAGCTGGTGTGCCACAATATAATTGAGACAGTAGATCTAGCTGGTCTGTCATAATATAATAGAGACAGTAGATCTAGCTGGTCTGTCGTAATATAATAGAGACAGTAGATCTAGCTGGTCTGTCAGAATTTAATAGAGACAGTAGATCTAGCTGGTCTGTCATAATATAATTGAGACAGTAGATAGAGCTGGTGTGCATAATATGATTGAGACAGTAGATCTAGCTGGTCTGTCATAATATAACAGAGACAGTAGATCTAGCAGGTCTATCATAATATATTAGAGACTGTAAATGTAGATGGTCTGTCATAATATAGTAGAGACAGTAGATCTAGCTGGTCTGTCATAATATAATAGAGACAGTAGATCTAGCTGGTCTGTCATAATATAACAGAGACAGTAGATCTAGCTGGTCTGTCATAATATAATTGAGACAGTAGATCTAGCTGGTCTGTCATAATATAAAATAGGCAGAAGATCTAGCTGCTCTGTCATAATATAATTGAGACATTGAATCTAGCTAGTCTGTCATGATACAATTGAGAAGGTAGATCTAGCTGGTCAGTCATAACATTAATTAGAAAGTAGACCTAGCAGGTCGATCAAAATATATTAGAGACTGTAGATGTAGCTGGTCTGTCATAATATAGTAGAGACATTAGATCTAGCTAGTCTGTCATAATGCAATAGAGAAGGTAGATCTAGCTGGTCTGTCATAACATTAATTAGAAAGTAGACCTAGCAGGTCTATCATAATATATTAGAGACTGTAGATGTAGCTGGTCTGTCATAATATAGTAGAGACATTAAATGTAGCTGGTCTGTCATAATATAATTGAGACAGTAGATCTAGCTGGTCTGTCATAATATAATAGAGACAGTAGATCTAGCTGGTCTGTCATAATATAATTGAGAGAGTAGATCTAGCTGGTCTGTCATAATATTAAAAAAGAGTCAGTAGATCTAGCTGGTCTGTCATAATATAATAGAGACAGTAGATCTAGCTGGTGTGCCATAATATAATTGAGACAGTAGATCTAGCTGGTCTGTCATAATATCATAGAGACAGTAGATCTAGCTGGTCTGTCATAATATAATCGAGACAGTAGATCTAGCTGGTCTGTCAGAATTTAATAGAGACAGTAGATCTAGCTGGTATGTCATAATATACCAGAGACAGTAGATCTAGCTGGTGTGCCATAATATGATTGAGACTGTAGATGTTGCTGGTCTGTCATAATATAGTAGAGACAGTAAATGTAGCTGGTCTGTCATAATATAATTGAGACAGTAGATCTAGCTGGTCTGTCATAATATAATAGAGACAGTAGATCTAGCTGGTCTGTCATAATATAATAGAGACAGTAGATCTAGCTGGTCTGCCATAATATAATTGAGACAGTAGATCTAGCTGGTCTGCCATAATATAATTGAGACAGTAGATCTAGCTGGTCTGTCATAATATAATAGAGACAGTAGATCTAGCTGGTCTGTCATAATATAATAGAGACAGTAGATCTAGCTGGTGTGCGACAATATAATTGAGACAGTAGATCTAGCTGGTCTGTCATAATATAATAGAGACAGTAGATCTAGCTGGTCTGTCGTAATATAATAGAGACAGTAGATCTAGCTGGTCTGTCAGAATTTAATAGAGACAGTAGATCTAGCTGGTCTGTCATAATATAATTGAGACAGTAGATCTAGCTGGTGTGCATAATATGATTGAGACAGTAGATCTAGCTGGTCTGTCATAATATAACAGAGACAGTAGATCTAGCAGGTCTATCATAATATATTAGAGACTGTAGATGTAGCTGGTCTGTCATAATATAGTAGAGACATTAAATGTAGCTGGTCTGTCATAATATAATTGAGACAGTAGATCTAGCTGGTCTGGCATAATATAACAGAGACAGTAGATCTAGCTGGTATGTCATAATATAACAGAGACAGTAGATCTAGCTGGTCTGTCATAATATAATTGAGACAGTAGATCTAGCTGGTCTGTCATAATATAAAATAGGCAGAAGATCTAGCTGCTCTGTCATAATATAATTGAGACATTGAATCTAGCTAGTCTGTCATAGTATAATTGAGGCAGTAGATCTAGCTGGTCTGTCATAATATGAAATAGGCAGAAGATCTAGCTGCTCTGTCATAATATAATTGAGACATTGAATCTAGCTAGTCTGTCATAATACAATTGAGAAGGTAGATCTAGCTGGTCTGTCATAATATAATAGAGACAGTAGATCTAGCTGGTCTGTCATAATATAATAGAGACAGTAGATCTAGCTGGTGTGCCACAATATAATTGAGACAGTAGATCTAGCTGGTCTGTCATAATATAATTGAGACAGTAGATAGAGCTGGTGTGCATAATATGATTGAGACAGTAGATCTAGCTGGTCTGTCATAATATAACAGAGACAGTAGATCTAGCAGGTGTATCATAATATATTAGAGACTGTAGATGTAGCTGGTCTGTCATAATATAGTAGAGACAGTAGATCTAGCTGGTCTGTCATAATATAATAGAGACAGTAGATCTAGCTGGTCTGTCATAATATAACAGAGACAGTAGATCTAGCTGGTCTGTCATAATATAATTGAGACAGTAGATCTAGCTGGTCTGTCATAATATAAAATAGGCAGAAGATCTAGCTGCTCTGTCATAATATAATTGAGACATTGAATCTAGCTAGTCTGTCATGATACAATTGAGAAGGAAGATCTGGTCTGTCATAACATTAATTAGAAAGTAGACCTAGCAGGTCGATCAAAATATATTAGAGACTGTAGATGTAGCTGGTCTGTCATAATATAGTAGAGACATTAGATCTAGCTAGTCTGTCATAATACAATAGAGAAGGTAGATCTAGCTGGTCTGTCATAACATTAATTAGAAAGTAGACCTAGCAGGTCTATCATAATATATTAGAGACTGTAGATGTAGCTGGTCTGTCATAATATAGTAGAGACATTAAATGTAGCTGGTCTGTCATAATATAATTGAGACAGTAGATCTAGCTGGTCTGTCATAATATAATAGAGACAGTAGATCTAGCTGGTCTGTCATAATACAATTGAGAGAGTAGATCTAGCTGGTCTGTCATAATATTAAAAAAGAGTCAGTAGATCTAGCTGGTCTGTCATAATATAATAGAGACAGTAGATCTAGCTGGTGTGCCATAATATAATTGAGACAGTAGATCTAGCTGGTCTGTCATAATATCATAGAGACAGTAGATCTAGCTGGTCTGTCATAATATAATCGAGACAGTAGATCTAGCTGGTCTGTCAGAATTTAATAGAGACAGTAGATCTAGCTGGTATGTCATAATATACCAGAGACAGTAGATCTAGCTGGTGTGCCATAATATGATTGAGACTGTAGATGTTGCTGGTCTGTCATAATATAGTAGAGACAGTAAATGTAGCTGGTCTGTCATAATATAATTGAGACAGTAGATCTAGCTGGTCTGTCATAATATAATAGAGACAGTAGATCTAGCTGGTCTGTCATAATATAATAGAGACAGTAGATCTAGCTGGTCTGCCATAATATAATTGAGACAGTAGATCTAGCTGGTCTGCCATAATATCATTGAGACAGTAGATCTAGCTGGTGTGCCATAATAAAATAGAAACAGTAGATCTAGCTGGTGTGCCATAATATAATTGAGACAGTAGATATTGCATGTCTATCATAATATAATAGAGACAGTAGATCTAGCTGGTCTGTCATAATATAATAGAGACAGTAGATCTAGCTGGTCTGCCGTAATATAATTGAGACAGTAGATCTAGCTGGTCTGCCATAATATGATTGAGACCGTAGATCTAGCTGGTCTGTCATAATACAATAGAGACAGTAGATCTAGCTGGTCTGTCATAATATAATAGAGACAGTAGATCTAGCTGGTCTGCCATAATATAATTGAGACAGTAGATCTAGCTGGTCTGCCATAATATAATTGAGACAGTAGATCTACCTGCTCTGTCATATTATAATAGAAACAGTAGATCTAGCTGGTGTGCCATAATATAATTGAGACAGTAGATCTAGCTGGTCTGTCATAATATAAAATAGCAGAAGATCTATCTGGTCTGTCATAATATAATAGAGACAGTAGATCTAGCTGGTCTGTCGTAATATAATAGAGACAGTAGATCTAGCTGGTCTGTCATAATATAATTGAGACAGTAGATAGAGCTGGTGTGCATAATATGATTGAGACAGTAGATCTAGCTGGTCTGTCATAATATAACAGAGACAGTAGATCTAGCAGGTGTATCATAATATATTAGAGACTGTAGATGTAGCTGGTCTGTCATAATATAGTAGAGACAGTAGATCTAGCTGGTCTGTCATAATATAATAGAGACAGTAGATCTAGCTGGTCTGTCATAATATAACAGAGACAGTAGATGTAGCTGGTCTGTCATAATATAAAATAGGCAGAATATCTAGCTGCTCTGTCATAATATAATTGAGACATTGAATCTAGCTAGTCTGCCATGATACAATTGAGAAGGTAGATCTGGTCTGTCATAACATTAAATAGAAAGTAGACCTAGCAGGTCTATCATAATATATTAGAGACTGTAGATGTAGCTGGTCTGTCATAATATAGTAGAGACATTAAATGTAGCTGGTCTGTCATAATATAATTGAGACAGTAGATCTAGCTGGTCTGTCATAATATAACAGAGACAGTAGATCTAGCAGGTCTATCATAATATATTAGAGACTGTAGATGTAGCTGGTCTGTCATAATATAGTAGAGACATTAAATGTAGCTGGTCTGTCATAATATAATTGAGACAGTAGATCTAGCTGGTCTGGCATAATATAACAGAGACAGTAGATCTAGCTGGTATGTCATAATATAACAGAGACAGTAGATCTAGCTGGTCTGTCATAGTATAATTGAGACAGTAGATCTAGCTGGTCTGTCATAATATGAAATAGGCAGAAGATCTAGCTGCTCTGTCATAATATAATTGAGACATTGAATCTAGCTAGTCTGTCATAATACAATTGAGAAGGTAGATCTAGCTGGTCTGTCATAATATAATAGAGACAGTAGATCTAGCTGGTCTTTCATAATATAATAGAGACAGTAGATCTAGCTGGTGTGCCACAATATAATTGAGACAGTAGATCTAGCTGGTCTGTCATAATATAATTGAGACAGTAGATAGAGCTGGTGTGCATAATATGATTGAGACAGTAGATCTAGCTGGTCTGTCATAATATAACAGAGACAGTAGATCTAGCAGGTGTATCATAAGATATTAGAGACTGTAGATGTAGCTGGTCTGTCATAATATAGTAGAGACAGTAGATCTAGCTGGTCTGTCATAATACAATAGAGACAGTAGATCTAGCTGGTCTGTCATAATATAACAGAGACAGTAGATCTAGCTGGTCTGTCATAATATAATTGAGACAGTAGATCTAGCTGGTCTGTCATAATATAAAATAGGCAGAAGATCTAGCTGCTCTGTCATAATATAATTGAGACATTGAATCTAGCTAGTCTGTCATGATACAATTGAGAAGGTAGATATGGTCTGTCATAACATTAATTAGAAAGTAGACCTAGCAGGTCGATCAAAATATATTAGAGACTGTAGATGTAGCTGGTCTGTCATAATATAGTAGAGACATTAGATCTAGCTAGTCTGTCATAATACAATAGAGAAGGTAGATCTAGCTGGTCTGTCATAACATTATTTAGAAAGTAGACCTAGCAGGTCTATCATAATATATTAGAGACTGTAGATGTAGCTGGTCTGTCATAATATAGTAGAGACATTAAATGTAGCTGGTCTGTCATAATATAATTGAGACAGTAGATCTAGCTGGTCTGTCATAATATAATAGAGACAGTAGATCTAGCTGGTCTGTCATAATATAATTGAGAGAGTAGATCTAGCTGGTCTGTCATAATATTAAAAAAGAGTCAGTAGATCTAGCTGGTCTGTCATAATATAATAGAGACAGTAGATCTAGCTGGTGTGCCATAATATAATTGAGACAGTAGATCTAGCTGGTCTGTCATAATATCATAGAGACAGTAGATCTAGCTGGTCTGTCATAATATAATCGAGACAGTAGATCTAGCTGGTCTGTCAGAATTTAATAGAGACAGTAGATCTAGCTGGTATGTCATAATATACCAGAGACAGTATATCTAGCTGGTGTGCCATAATATGATTGAGACTGTAGATGTTGCTGGTCTGTCATAATATAGTAGAGACAGTAAATGTAGCTGGTCTGTCATAATATAATTGAGACAGTAGATCTAGCTGGTCTGTCATAATATAATAGAGACAGTAGATCTAGCTGGTCTGTCATAATATCATAGAGACAGTAGATCTAGCTGGTCTGCCATAATATAATTGAGACAGTAGATCTAGCTGGTCTGCCATAATATCATTGAGACAGTAGATCTAGCTGGTGTGCCATAATAAAATAGAAACAGTAGATCTAGCTGGTGTGCCATAATATAATTGAGACAGTAGATATTGCATGTCTATCATAATATTATAGAGACAGTAGATCTAGCTGGTCTGTCATAATATAATAGATACAGTAGATCTAGCTGGTCTGCCGTAATATAATTGAGACAGTAGATCTAGCTGGTCTGCCATAATATGATTGAGACCGTAGATCTAGCTGGTCTGTCATAATATAATAGAGACAGTAGATCTAGCTGGTCTGTCATAATATAATAGAGACACTAGATCTAGCTGGTCTGCCATAATATAATTGAGACAGTAGATCTAGCTGGTCTGCCATAATATCATTGAGACAGTAGATCTAGCTGGTGTGCCATAATAAAATAGAAACAGTAGATCTTGCTGGTGTGCCATAATATAATTGAGACAGTAGATATTGCATGTCTATCATAATATAATAGAGACAGTAGATCTAGCTGGTCTGTCATAATATAATAGAGACAGTAGATCTAGCTGGTCTGCCATAATATAATTGAGACAGTAGATCTAGCTGGTCTGCCATAATATAATTGAGACAGTAGATCTACCTGCTCTGTCATATTATAATAGAAACAGTAGATCTAGCTGGTGTGCCATAATATAATTGAGACAGTAGATCTAGCTGGTCTGTCATAATATAAAATAGCAGAAGATCTATCTGGTCTGTCATAATATAATAGAGACAGTAGATCTAGCTGGTCTGTCGTAATATAATAGGGACAGTAGATCTAGCTGGTCTGTCATAATATAATTGAGACAGTAGATAGAGCTGGTGTGCATAATATGATTGAGACAGTAGATCTAGCTGGTCTGTCATAATATAACAGAGACAGTAGATCTAGCAGGTGTATCATAATATATTAGAGACTGTAGATGTAGCTGGTCTGTCATAATATAGTAGAGACAGTAGATCTAGCTGGTCTGTCATAATATAATAGAGACAGTAGATCTAGCTGGTCTGTCATAATATAACAGAGACAGTAGATGTAGCTGGTCTGTCATAATATAAAATAGGCAGAAGATCTAGCTGCTCTGTCATAATATAATTGAGACATTGAATCTAGCTAGTCTGCCATGATACAATTGAGAAGGTAGATCTGGTCTGTCATAACATTAATTAGAAAGTAGACCTAGCAGGTCGATCAAAATATATTAGAGACTGTAGATGTAGCTGGTCTGTCATAATATAGTAGAGACATTAGATCTAGCTAGTCTGTCATAATACAATAGAGAAGGTAGATCTAGCTGGTCTGTCATAAAATTAATTAGAAAGTAGACCTAGCAGGTCTATCATAATATATTAGAGACTGTAGATGTAGCTGGTCTGTCATAATATAGTAGAGACATTAAATGTAGCTGGTCTGTCATAATATAATTGAGACAGTAGATCTAGCTGGTCTGTCATAATATAATAGAGACAGTAGATCTAGCTGGTCTGTCATAATATAATTGAGAGAGTAGATCTAGCTGGTCTGTCATAATATTAAAAAAGAGTCAGTAGATCTAGCTGGTCTGTCATAATATGATAGAGACAGTAGATCTAGCTGGTGTGCCATAATATAATTGAGACAGTAGATCTAGCTGGTCTGTCATAATATCATAGAGACAGTAGATCTAGCTGGTCTGTCATAATATAATCGAGACAGTAGATCTAGCTGGTCTGTCAGAATTCAATAGAGACAGTAGATCTAGCTGGTATGTCATAATATACCAGAGACAGTAGATCTAGCTGGTGTGCCATAATATGATTGAGACTGTAGATGTTGCTGGTCTGTCATAATATAGTAGAGACAGTAAATGTAGCTGGTCTGTCATAATATAATTGAGACAGTAGATCTAGCTGGTCTGTCATAATATAATAGAGACAGTAGATCTAGCTGGTCTGTCATAATATAATAGAGACAGTAGATCTAGCTGGTCTGCCATAATATAATTGAGACAGTAGATCTAGCTGGTCTGCCATAATATCATTGAGACAGTAGATCTAGCTGGTGTGCCATAATATAATTGAGACAGTAGATATTGCATGTCTATCATAATATAATAGAGACAGTAGATCTAGCTGGTCTGTCATAATATAATAGAGACAGTAGATCTAGCTGGTCTGCCGTAATATAATTGAGACAGTAGATCTAGCTGGTCTGCCATAATATGATTGAGACCGTAGATCTAGCTGGTCTGTCATAATATAATAGAGACAGTAGATCTAGCTGGTCTGTCATAATATAATAGAGACACTAGATCTAGCTGTTCTGCCATAATATAATTGAGACAGTAGATCTAGCTGGTCTGCCATAATATCATTGAGACAGTAGATCTAGCTGGTGTGCCATAATAAAATAGAAACAGTAGATCTAGCTGGTGTGCCATAATATAATTGAGACAGTAGATATTGCATGTCTATCATAATATAATAGAGACAGTAGATCTAGCTGGTCTGTCATAATATAATAGAGACAGTAGATCTAGCTGGTCTGCCATAATATAATTGAGACAGTAGATCTAGCTGGTCTGCCATAATATAATTGAGACAGTAGATCTACCTGCTCTGTCATATTATAATAGAAACAGTAGATCTAGCTGGTGTGCCATAATATAATTGAGACAGTAGATCTAGCTGGTCTGTCATAATATAAAATAGCAGAAGATCTATCTGGTCTGTCATAATATAATAGAGACAGTAGATCTAGCTGGTCTGTCGTAATATAATAGAGACAGTAGATCTAGCTGGTCTGTCAGAATTTAATAGAGACAGTAGATCTAGCTGGTCTGTCATAATATAATTGAGACAGTAGATCTAGCTGGTGTGCATAATATGATTGAGACAGTAGATCTAGCTGGTCTGTCATAATATAACAGAGACAGTAGATCTAGCAGGTCTATCATAATATATTAGAGACTTTAGATGTAGCTGGTCTGGCATAATATAGTAGAGACAGTAAATGTAGCTGGTCTGTCATAATATAATTGAGACAGTAGATCTAGCTGGTCTGTCATAATATAATTGAGAGAGTAGATCTAGCTGGTCTGTCATAATATAATAGAGACAGTAGATCTAGCTGGTGTGCCATAATATAATAGAGACAGTAGATCTAGCTGGTGTGCCATAATATGATTGAGACAGTAGATCTAGCTGGTCTGTCATAATATAATTGAGACAGTAGATCTAGCTGGTCTGTCATAATATAATAGAGACAGTAGATCTAGCTGGTCTGTCATAATATAATAGAGACAGTAGATCTAGCTGGTCTGCCATAATATAATTGAGACAGTAGATCTAGCTGGTCTGCCATAATATCATTGAGACAGTAGATCTAGCTGGTGTGCCATAATAAAATAGAAACAGTAGATCTAGCTGGTGTGCCATAATATAATTGAGACAGTAGATATTGCATGTCTATCATAATATAATAGAGACAGTAGATCTAGCTGGTCTGTCATAATATAATAGAGACAGTAGATCTAGCTGGTCTGCCGTAATATAATTGAGACAGTAGATCTAGCTGGTGTGCCATAATATAATTGAGACAGTAGATCTAGCTGGTCTGTCATAATATAAAATAGCAGAAGATCTATCTGGTCTGTCATAATATAATAGAGACAGTAGATCTAGCTGGTCTGTCGTAATATAATAGAGACAGTAGATCTAGCTGGTCTGTCAGAATTTAATAGAGACAGTAGATCTAGCTGGTCTGTCATAATATAATTGAGACAGTAGATCTAGCTGGTGTGCATAATATGATTGAGACAGTAGATCTAGCTGGTCTGTCATAATATAACAGAGACAGTAGATCTAGCAGGTCTATCATAATATATTAGAGACTTTAGATGTAGCTGGTCTGGCATAATATAGTAGAGACAGTAAATGTAGCTGGTCTGTCATAATATAATTGAGACAGTAGATCTAGCTGGTCTGTCATAATATAATTGAGAGAGTAGATCTAGCTGGTCTGTCATAATATAATAGAGACAGTAGATCTAGCTGGTGTGCCATAATATAATAGAGACAGTAGATCTAGCTGGTGTGCCATAATATGATTGAGACAGTAGATCTAGCTGGTCTGTCATAATATAATTGAGACAGTAGATCTAGCTGGTCTGTCATAATATAATAGAGACAGTAGATCTAGCTGGTCTGTCATAATATAATAGAGACAGTAGATCTAGCTGGTCTGCCATAATATAATTGAGACAGTAGATCTAGCTGGTCTGCCATAATATCATTGAGACAGTAGATCTAGCTGGTGTGCCATAATAAAATAGAAACAGTAGATCTAGCTGGTGTGCCATAATATAATTGAGACAGTAGATATTGCATGTCTATCATAATATAATAGAGACAGTAGATCTAGCTGGTCTGTCATAATATAAAAGAGACAGTAGATCTAGCTGGTCTGCCGTAATATAATTGAGACAGTAGATCTAGCTGGTCTGCCATAATATGATTGAGACCGTAGATCTAGCTGGTCTGTCATAATATAATAGAGACAGTAGATCTAGCTGGTCTGTCATAATATAATAGAGACACTAGATC
Source organism: Oncorhynchus clarkii lewisi (assembly GCF_045791955.1). NCBI lineage: Eukaryota > Metazoa > Chordata > Actinopteri > Salmoniformes > Salmonidae > Oncorhynchus > Oncorhynchus clarkii. The sequence goes on from NC_092160.1 coordinate 40,889,745, forward strand.
TAGCTGGTCTGCCATAATATAATTGAGACAGTAGATCTAGCTGGTCTGCCATAATATCATTGAGACAGTAGATCTAGCTGGTGTGCCATAATAAAATAGAAACAGTAGATCTAGCTGGTGTGCCATAATATAATTGAGACAGTAGATATTGCATGTCTATCATAATATAATAGAGACAGTAGATCTAGCTGGTCTGTCATAATATAATAGAGACAGTAGATCTAGCTGGTCTGCCATAATATAATTGAGACAGTAGATCTAGCTGGTCTGCCATAATATAATTGAGACAGTAGATCTACCTGCTCTGTCATATTATAATAGAAACAGTAGATCTAGCTGGTGTGCCATAATATAATTGAGACAGTAGATCTAGCTGGTCTGTCATAATATAAAATAGCAGAAGATCTATCTGGTCTGTCATAATATAATAGAGACAGTAGATCTAGCTGGTCTGTCGTAATATAATAGAGACAGTAGATCTAGCTGGTCTGTCAGAATTTAATAGAGACAGTAGATCTAGCTGGTCTGTCATAATATAATTGAGACAGTAGATCTAGCTGGTGTGCATAATATGATTGAGACAGTAGATCTAGCTGGTCTGTCATAATATAACAGAGACAGTAGATCTAGCAGGTCTATCATATTATATTAGAGACTTTAGATGTAGCTGGTCTGGCATAATATAGTAGAGACAGTAGATCTAGCTGGTCTGCCGTAATATAATTGAGACAGTAGATCTAGCTGGTCTGCCATAATATGATTGAGACCGTAGATCTAGCTGGTCTGTCATAATATAATAGAGACAGTAGATCTAGCTGGTCTGTCATAATATAATAGAGACACTAGATCTAGCTGGTCTGCCATAATATAATTGAGACAGTAGATCTAGCTGGTCTGCCATAATATCATTGAGACAGTAGATCTAGCTGGTGTGCCATAATAAAATAGAAACAGTAGATCTAGCTGGTGTGCCATAATATAATTGAGACAGTAGATATTGCATGTCTATCATAATATAATAGAGACAGTAGATCTAGCTGGTCTGTCATAATATAATAGAGACAGTAGATCTAGCTGGTCTGCCATAATATAATTGAGACAGTAGATCTAGCTGGTCTGCCATAATATAATTGAGACAGTAGATCTACCTGCTCTGTCATATTATAATAGAAACAGTAGATCTAGCTGGTGTGCCATAATATAATTGAGACAGTAGATCTAGCTGGTCTGTCATAATATAAAATAGCAGAAGATCTATCTGGTCTGTCATAATATAATAGAGACAGTAGATCTAGCTGGTCTGTCGTAATATAATAGAGACAGTAGATCTAGCTGGTCTGTCAGAATTTAATAGAGACAGTAGATCTAGCTGGTCTGTCATAATATAATTGAGACAGTAGATCTAGCTGGTGTGCATAATATGATTGAGACAGTAGATCTAGCTGGTCTGTCATAATATAACAGAGACAGTAGATCTAGCAGGTCTATCATATTATATTAGAGACTTTAGATGTAGCTGGTCTGGCATAATATAGTAGAGACAGTAAATGTAGCTGGTCTGTCATAATATAATTGAGACAGTAGATCTAGCTGGTCTGTCATAATATAATTGAGAGAGTAGATCTAGCTGGTCTGTCATAATATAATAGAGACAGTAGATCTAGCTGGTGTGCCATAATATGATTGAGACAGTAGATCTAGCTGGTCTGTCATAATATAATAGAGACAGTAGATCTAGCTGGTGTGCCATAATATGATTGAGACAGTAGATCTAGCTGGTCTGTCATAATATAATAGAGACAGTAGATCTAGCTGGTCTTTCATAATATAATAGAGACAGTAGATCTAGCTGGTCTGCCATAACATAATTGAGACAGTAGATCTAGCTGGTCTGTCATAATATAATTGAGACAGTAGATCTAGCTGGTGTGCATAATATAATTGAGACAGTAGATCTAGCTGGTGTGCCATAATATGATTGAGACAGTAGATCTAGCTGGTCTGTCATAATATAATAGAGACCGTAGATCTAGCTGGTCTTTCATAATATAATTGAGACAGTAGATATTGCATGTCTATCATAATATAATAGAGACAGTAGATCTACCTGCTCTGTCATATTATAATAGAAACAGTAGATCTAGCTGGTGTGCCATAATATAATTGAGACAGTAGATACTGCATGTCTATCATAATATATTAGATACTGTAGATGTAGCTGGTCTGTCATAATATAATTGAGACAGTAGATCTAGCTGGTCTGTCATAATATAAAATAGCAGAAGATCTAGCTGCTCTGTCATAATATAATTGAGTCATTAGATCTAGCTAGTCTGTCATAATACAATAGAGAAGGTAGATCTAGCTTTCTGTCATAATATAATAGACACAGTAGATCTAGTTGGTCTGTCATTATAAAATTGAGACAGTAGATCTAGCTGGTGTGCCATAATATAATTGAGACAGTAGATCTAGCTGGTCTGTCATAATATAATAGAGACAGTAGATCTAGCTGGTGTGCGACAATATAATTGAGACAGTAGATCTAGCTGGTCTGTCATAATATAATAGAGACAGTAGATCTAGCTGGTCTGTCGTAATATAATAGAGACAGTAGATCTAGCTGGTCTGTCAGAATTTAATAGAGACAGTAGATCTAGCTGGTCTGTCATAATATAATTGAGACAGTAGATCTAGCTGGTGTGCATAATATGATTGAGACAGTAGATCTAGCTGGTCTGTCATAATATAACAGAGACAGTAGATCTAGCAGGTCTATCATAATATATTAGAGACTGTAGATGTAGCTGGTCTGTCATAATATAGTAGAGACAGTAAATGTAGCTGGTCTGTCATAATATAATTGAGACAGTAGATCTAGCTGGTCTGTCATAATATAACAGAGACAGTAGATCTAGCTGGTCTATCATAATATAACAGAGACAGTAGATCTAGCAGGTCTGTCATAATATAATAGAGACAGTAGATCTAGCTGGTCTGCCATAATATAATTGAGACAGTAGATCTAGCTGGTCTGCCATAATATCATTGAGACAGTAGATCTAGCTGGTGTGCCATAATAAAATAGAAACAGTAGATCTAGCTGGTGTGCCATAATATAATTGAGACAGTAGATATTGCATGTCTATCATAATATAATAGAGACAGTAGATCTAGCTGGTCTGTCATAATATAATAGAGACAGTAGATCTAGCTGGTCTGCCGTAATATAATTGAGACAGTAGATCTAGCTGGTGTGCCATAATATAATTGAGACAGTAGATCTAGCTGGTCTGTCATAATATAAAATAGCAGAAGATCTATCTGGTCTGTCATAATATAATAGAGACAGTAGATCTAGCTGGTCTGTCGTAATATAATAGAGACAGTAGATCTAGCTGGTCTGTCAGAATTTAATAGAGACAGTAGATCTAGCTGGTCTGTCATAATATAATTGAGACAGTAGATCTAGCTGGTGTGCATAATATGATTGAGACAGTAGATCTAGCTGGTCTGTCATAATATAACAGAGACAGTAGATCTAGCAGGTCTATCATAATATATTAGAGACTTTAGATGTAGCTGGTCTGGCATAATATAGTAGAGACAGTAAATGTAGCTGGTCTGTCATAATATAATTGAGACAGTAGATCTAGCTGGTCTGTCATAATATAATTGAGAGAGTAGATCTAGCTGGTCTGTCATAATATAATAGAGACAGTAGATCTAGCTGGTGTGCCATAATATAATAGAGACAGTAGATCTAGCTGGTGTGCCATAATATGATTGAGACAGTAGATCTAGCTGGTCTGTCATAATATAATTGAGACAGTAGATCTAGCTGGTCTGTCATAATATAATAGAGACAGTAGATCTAGCTGGTCTGTCATAATATAATAGAGACAGTAGATCTAGCTGGTCTGCCATAATATAATTGAGACAGTAGATCTAGCTGGTCTGCCATAATATCATTGAGACAGTAGATCTAGCTGGTGTGCCATAATAAAATAGAAACAGTAGATCTAGCTGGTGTGCCATAATATAATTGAGACAGTAGATATTGCATGTCTATCATAATATAATAGAGACAGTAGATCTAGCTGGTCTGTCATAATATAATAGAGACAGTAGATCTAGCTGGTCTGCCGTAATATAATTGAGACAGTAGATCTAGCTGGTCTGCCATAATATGATTGAGACCGTAGATCTAGCTGGTCTGTCATAATATAATAGAGACAGTAGATCTAGCTGGTCTGTCATAATATAATAGAGACACTAGATCTAGCTGGTCTGCCATAATATAATTGAGACAGTAGATCTAGCTGGTCTGCCATAATATCATTGAGACAGTAGATCTAGCTGGTGTGCCATAATAAAATAGAAACAGTAGATCTAGCTGGTGTGCCATAATATAATTGAGACAGTAGATATTGCATGTCTATCATAATATAATAGAGACAGTAGATCTAGCTGGTCTGTCATAATATAATAGAGACAGTAGATCTAGCTGGTCTGCCATAATATAATTGAGACAGTAGATCTAGCTGGTCTGCCATAATATAATTGAGACAGTAGATCTACCTGCTCTGTCATATTATAATAGAAACAGTAGATCTAGCTGGTGTGCCATAATATAATTGAGACAGTAGATCTAGCTGGTCTGTCATAATATAAAATAGCAGAAGATCTATCTGGTCTGTCATAATATAATAGAGACAGTAGATCTAGCTGGTCTGTCGTAATATAATAGAGACAGTAGATCTAGCTGGTCTGTCAGAATTTAATAGAGACAGTAGATCTAGCTGGTCTGTCATAATATAATTGAGACAGTAGATCTAGCTGGTGTGCATAATATGATTGAGACAGTAGATCTAGCTGGTCTGTCATAATATAACAGAGACAGTAGATCTAGCAGGTCTATCATATTATATTAGAGACTTTAGATGTAGCTGGTCTGGCATAATATAGTAGAGACAGTAAATGTAGCTGGTCTGTCATAATATAATTGAGACAGTAGATCTAGCTGGTCTGTCATAATATAATTGAGAGAGTAGATCTAGCTGGTCTGTCATAATATAATAGAGACAGTAGATCTAGCTGGTGTGCCATAATATGATTGAGACAGTAGATCTAGCTGGTCTGTCATAATATAATAGAGACAGTAGATCTAGCTGGTGTGCCATAATATGATTGAGACAGTAGATCTAGCTGGTCTGTCATAATATAATAGAGACAGTAGATCTAGCTGGTCTTTCATAATATAATAGAGACAGTAGATCTAGCTGGTCTGCCATAACATAATTGAGACAGTAGATCTAGCTGGTCTGTCATAATATAATTGAGACAGTAGATCTAGCTGGTGTGCATAATATAATTGAGACAGTAGATCTAGCTGGTGTGCCATAATATGATTGAGACAGTAGATCTAGCTGGTCTGTCATAATATAATAGAGACCGTAGATCTAGCTGGTCTTTCATAATATAATTGAGACAGTAGATATTGCATGTCTATCATAATATAATAGAGACAGTAGATCTACCTGCTCTGTCATATTATAATAGAAACAGTAGATCTAGCTGGTGTGCCATAATATAATTGAGACAGTAGATACTGCATGTCTATCATAATATATTAGATACTGTAGATGTAGCTGGTCTGTCATAATATAATTGAGACAGTAGATCTAGCTGGTCTGTCATAATATAAAATAGCAGAAGATCTAGCTGCTCTGTCATAATATAATTGAGTCATTAGATCTAGCTAGTCTGTCATAATACAATAGAGAAGGTAGATCTAGCTTTCTGTCATAATATAATAGACACAGTAGATCTAGTTGGTCTGTCATTATAAAATTGAGACAGTAGATCTAGCTGGTGTGCCATAATATAATTGAGACAGTAGATCTAGCTGGTCTGTCATAATATAATAGAGACAGTAGATCTAGCTGGTGTGCGACAATATAATTGAGACAGTAGATCTAGCTGGTCTGTCATAATATAATAGAGACAGTAGATCTAGCTGGTCTGTCGTAATATAATAGAGACAGTAGATCTAGCTGGTCTGTCAGAATTTAATAGAGACAGTAGATCTAGCTGGTCTGTCATAATATAATTGAGACAGTAGATCTAGCTGGTGTGCATAATATGATTGAGACAGTAGATCTAGCTGGTCTGTCATAATATAACAGAGACAGTAGATCTAGCAGGTCTATCATAATATATTAGAGACTGTAGATGTAGCTGGTCTGTCATAATATAGTAGAGACAGTAAATGTAGCTGGTCTGTCATAATATAATTGAGACAGTAGATCTAGCTGGTCTGTCATAATATAACAGAGACAGTAGATCTAGCTGGTCTATCATAATATAACAGAGACATTAGATCTAGCAGGTCTGTCATAATATAATTGAGACAGTAGATCTAGCTGGTCTGTCATAATGTAAAATAGGCAGAAGATCTAGCTGCTCTGTCATAATATAATTGAGACATTGAATCTAGCTAGTCTGTCAAAATACAATTGAGAAGGTAGATCTAGCTGGTCTGTCATAATATAATAGAGACAGTAGATCTAGCTGGTCTGTCATAATATAATAGAGACAGTAGATCTAGCTGGTGTGCCACAATATAATTGAGACAGTAGATCTAGCTGGTCTGTCATAATATAATAGAGACAGTAGATCTAGCTGGTCTTTCGTGATATAATAGAGACAGTAGATCTAGCTGGTCTGTCAGAATTTAATAGAGACAGTAGATCTAGCTGGTCTGTCATAATATAATTGAGACAGTAGATATAGCTGGTGTGCATAATATGATTGAGACAGTAGATCTAGCTGGTCTGTCATAATATAACAGAGACAGTAGATCTAGCAGGTCTATCATAATATATTAGAGACTGTAGATGTAGCTGGTCTGTCATAATATAGTAGAGACAGTAGATCTAGCTGGTCTGTCATAATATAATAGAGACAGTAGATCTAGCTGGTCTGTCATAATATAACAGAGACAGTAGATCTAGCTGGTCTGTCATAATATAATTGAGACAGTAGATCTAGCTGGTCTGTCATAATATAAAATAGGCAGAAGATCTAGCTGCTCTGTCATAATATAATTGAGACATTGAATCTAGCTAGTCTGTCATAATACAATTGAGAAGGTAGATCTAGCTGGTCTGTCATAACATTAATTAGAAAGTAGACCTAGCAGGTCTATCATAATATATTAGAGACTGTAGATGTAGCTGGTCTGTCATAATATAGTAGAGACATTAGATCTAGCTAGTCTGTCATAATACAATAGAGAAGGTAGATCTAGCTGGTCTGTAATAACATTATTTAGAAAGTAGACCTAGCAGGTCTATCATAATATATTAGAGGCTGTAGATGTAGCTGGTCTGTCATAATATAGTAGAGACAGTAAATGTAGCTGGTCTGTCATAATATAATTGAGACAGTAGATCTAGCTAGTCTGTCATAATATAATAGAGACAGTAGATCTAGCTGGTCTGTCAGAATTTAATAGAGACAGTAGATCTAGCTGGTCTGTCATAATATAATTGAGACAGTAGATCTAGCTGGTGTGCATAATATGATTGAGACAGTAGATCTAGCTGGTCTGTCATAATATAACAGAGACAGTAGATCTAGCTTGTCTATCATAATATATTAGAGACTGTAGATGTAGCTGGTCTGTCATAATATAGTAGAGACAGTAAATGTAGCTGGTCTGTCATAATATAATTGAGACAGTAGATCTAGCTGGTCTGTCATAATATAATAGAGACAGTAGATCTAGCTGGTCTGTCATAATATAACAGAGACAGTAGATCTAGCTGGTCTGTCATAATATAATTGAGACAGTAGATCTAGCTGGTCTGTCATAATATAAAATAGGCAGAAGATCTAGCTGCTCTGTCATAATATAATTGAGACATTGAATCTAGCTAGTCTGTCAAAATACAAATGAGAAGGTAGATTTAGCTGGTCTGTCATAATATAATAGAGACAGTAGATCTAGCTGGTCTGTCATAATATAATAGAGACAGTAGATCTAGCTGGTGTGCCACAATATAATTGAGACAGTAGATCTAGCTGGTCTGTCATAATATAATAGAGACAGTAGATCTAGCTGGTCTGTCATAATATAATAGAGACAGTAGATCTAGCTGGTTTGCGACAATATAATTTAGACAGTAGATCTAGCTGGTCTGTCATAATATAATAGAGACAGTAGATCTAGCTGGTCTGTCGTAATATAATAGAGACAGTAGATCTAGCTGGTCTGTCAGAATTTAATAGAGACAGTAGATCTAGCTGGTCTGTCATAATATAATTGAGACAGTAGATCTAGCTGGTGTGTCATAATATAATAGAGACAGTAGATCTAGCTGGTCTGTCATAATATAATTGAGAGAGTAGATCTAGCTGGTCTGCCGTAATATAATTGAGACAGTAGATATTGCATGTCTATAATAATATAATAGAGACAGTAGATTTAGCTGGTCTGTCATAATATAAAATAGCAGAAGATCTAGCTGTTCTGTCATAATATAATTGAGTCATTAGATCTAGCTAGTCTGTCATAATACAATAGAGAAGGTAGATCTAGCTTTCTGTCATAATATAATAGACACAGTAGATCTAGTTGGTCTGTCATTATATAATTTAGACAGTAGATCTAGCTGGTGTGCCATAATATAATTGAGACAGTAGATCTAGCTGGTCTGTCATAATATAATAGAGACAGTAGATCTAGCTGGTCTGTCATAATATAATAGAGTCAGTAGATCTAGCTGGTGTGCCATAATATAATTGAGACAGTAGATCTAGCTGGTCTGTCATAATATAATAGAGACAGTAGATCTAGCTGGTCTGTCAGAATTTAATAGAGACAGTAGATCTAGCTGGTCTGTCATAGTATAATTGAGACAGTAGATCTAGCTGGTGTGCATAATATGATTGAGACAGTAGATCTAGCCTGTCTGTCATAATATAACAGAGACAGTAGATCTAGCAGGTCTATCATAATATATTAGAGACTGTAGATATAGCTGGTCTGGCATAATAGAGTAGAGACAGTAAATGTAGCTGGTCTGTCATAATATAATTGAGACAGTAGATCTAGCTGGTCTGTCATAATATCATAGAGACAGTAGATCTAGCTGGTCTGTCATAATATAATAGAGACAGTAGATCTAGCTGGTGTGCCATAATATGATTGAGACAGTAGATCTAGCTGGTCTGTCATAATATAATAGAGACAGTAGATCTAGCTGGTGTGCCATAATTTGATTGAGACAGCAGATCTAGCTGGTCTGTCATAATATAATAGAGACAGTAGATCTAGCTGGTCTTTCATAATATAATAGAGACAGTAGATCTAGCTGGTCTGCCATAACATAATTGAGACAGGAGATCTAGCTGGTCTGCAATAATATAATTGAGACAGTAGATCTAGCTGGTGTGCCATAATATAATAGAAACAGTAGATCTAGCTGGTGTGCCATAATATAATTGAGAAGGTAGATATTGCATGTCTATCATAATATAATAGAGACAGTAGATCTACCTGCTCTGTCATATTATAATAGAAACAGTAGATCTAGCTGGTGTGCCATAATAAAATTGAGACAGTAGATATTGCATGTCTATCATAATATATTAGATACTGTAGATCTAGCTGGTCTGTCATAATATAATTGAGACAGTGGATCTAGCTGGTCTGTCATAATATAAAATAGCAGAAGATCTAGCTGCTCTGTCATAATATAATTGAGTCATTAGATCTAGCTAGTCTGTCATAATACTATAGAGAAGGTAGATCTAGCTTTCGGTCATAATATAATAGACACAGTAGATCTAGTTGGTCTGTCATTATATAATTGAGACAGTAGATATAGCTGTTGTGCCATAATATAATTGAGACAGTAGATCTAGCTGGTCTGTCATAATATAATAGAGACAGTAGATCTAGCTGGTCTGTCATAATATAATAGAGACAGTAGAGCTAGCTGGTGTGCGACAATATAATTGAGACAGTAGATCTAGCTGGTCTGTCATAATATAATAGAGACAGTAGATCTAGCTGGTCTGTCGTAATATAATAGAGACAGTAGATCTAGCTGGTCTGTCAGAATTTAATAGAGACAGTAGATCTAGCTGGTCTGTCATAATATAATTGAGACAGTAGATCTAGCTGGCGTGCATAATATGATTGAGACAGTAGATATAGCTGGTCTGTCATAATATAACAGAGACAGTAGATCTAGCAGGTCTATCATAATATATTAGAGACTGTAGATGTAGCTGGTCTGTCATAATATAGTAGAGACAGTAAATGTAGCTGGTCTGTCATAATATAATTGAGACAGAAGATCTAGCTGGTCTGGCATAATATAACAGAGATAGTAGATCTAGCTGGTATGTCATAATATAACAGAGACAGTAGATCTAGCTGGTATGTCATAATATAACAGAGACAGTAGATCTAGCTGGTCTGTCATATTATAATTGAGACAGTAGATCTAGCTGGTATGTCATAATATAAAATAGGCAGAAGATCTAGCTGCTCTGTCATAATATAATTGAGACATTGAATCTAGCTAGTCTGTCATAATACAATTGAGAAGGTAGATCTAGCTGGTCTGTCATAATATAATAGCAGATCTAGCTGGTCTGTCATAATATAATAGAGACAGTAGATCTAGCTGGTGTGCCACAATATAATTGAGACAGTAGATCTAGCTGGTCTGTCATAATATAATAGAGACAGTAGATCTAGCTGGTCTGTCGTAATATAATAGCGACAGTAGATCTAGCTGGTCTGTCAGAATTTAATAGAGACAGTAGATATAGCTGGTCTGTCATAATATAATTGAGACAGTAGATAGAGCTGGTGTGCATAATATGATTGAGACAGTAGATCTAGCTGGTCTGTCATAATATAACAGAGACAGTAGATCTAGCAGGTGTATCATAATATATTAGAGACTGTAGATGTAGCTGGTCTGTCATAATATAGTAGAGACAGTAGATCTAGCTGGTCTGTCATAATATAATAGAGACAGTAGATCTAGCTGGTCTGTCATAATATAACAGAGACAGTAGATCTAGCTGGTCTGTCATAATATAATTGAGACAGTAGATCTAGCTGGTCTGTCATAATATAAAATAGGCAGAAGATCTAGCTGCTCTGTCATAATATAATTGAGACATTGAATCTAGCTAGTCTGTCATGATACAATTGAGAAGGTAGATCTAGCTGGTCTGTCATAACATTAATTAGAAAGTAGACCTAGCAGGTCGATCAAAATATATTAGAGACTGTAGATGTAGCTGGTCTGTCATAATATAGTAGAGACATTAGATCTAGCTAGTCTGTCATAATACAATAGAGAAGGTAGATCTAGCTGGTCTGTCATAACATTAATTAGAAAGTAGACCTAGCAGGTCTATCATAATATATTAGAGACTGTAGATATAGCTGGTCTGGCATAATATAGTAGAGACATTAAATGTAGCTGGTCTGTCATAATATAATTGAGACAGTAGATCTAGCTGGTCTGTCATAATATAATAGAGACAGTAGATCTAGCTGGTCTGTCATAATATAATTGAGAGAGTAGATCTAGCTGGTCTGTCATAATATTAAAAAAGAGTCAGTAGATCTAGCTGGTCTGTCAGAATTTAATAGAGACAGTAGATCTAGCTGGTATGTCATAATATACCAGAGACAGTAGATCTAGCTGGTGTGCCATAATATGATTGAGACTGTAGATGTTGCTGGTCTGTCATAATATAGTAGAGACAGTAAATGTAGGTGGTCTGTCATAATATAATTGATAGAGTAGATCTAGCTGGTCTGTCATAATATAATAGAGACAGTAGATCTAGCTGGTCTGTCATAATATAATAGAGACAGTAGATCTAGCTGGTCTGCCATAATATAATTGAGACAGTAGATCTAGCTGGTCTGCCATAATATCATTGAGACAGTAGATCTAGCTGGTGTGCCATAATAAAATAGAAACAGTAGATCTAGCTGGTGTGCCATAATATAATTGAGACAGTAGATATTGCATGTCTATCATAATATAATAGAGACAGTAGATCTAGCTGGTCTGTCATAATATAATAGAGACAGTAGATCTAGCTGGTCTGCCGTAATATATTTGAGACAGTAGATCTAGCTGGTCTGCCATAATATGATTGAGACCGTAGATCTAGCTGGTCTGTCATAATATAATAGAGACAGTAGATCTAGCTGGTCTGTCATAATATAATAGAGACAGTAGATCTAGCTGGTCTGCCATAATATAATTGAGACAGTAGATCTAGCTGGTCTGCCATAATATCATTGAGACAGTAGATCTAGCTGGTGTGCCATAATAAAATAGAAACAGTAGATCTAGCTGGTGTGCCATAATATAATTGAGACAGTAGATATTGCATGTCTATCATAATATAATAGAGACAGTAGATCTAGCTGGTCTGTCATAATATAATAGAGACAGTAGATCTAGCTGGTCTGCCGTAATATAATTGAGACAGTAGATCTAGCTGGTCTGCCATAATATAATTGAGACAGTAGATCTACCTGCTCTGTCATATTATAATAGAAACAGTAGATCTAGCTGGTGTGCCATAATATAATTGAGACAGTAGATATTGCATGTCTATCATAATATATTAGATACTGTAGATGTAGCTGGTCTGTCATAATATAATTGAGACAGTAGATCTAGCTGGTCTGTCATAATATAAAATAGCAGAAGATCTATCTGGTCTGTCATAATATAATAGAGACAGTAGATCTAGCTGGTCTGTCGTAATATAATAGAGACAGTAGATCTAGCTGGTCTGTCAGAATTTAATAGAGACAGTAGATCTAGCTGGTCTGTCATAATATAATTGAGACAGTAGATCTAGCTGGTGTGCATAATATGATTGAGACAGTAGTTCTAGCTGGTCTGTCATAATATAACAGAGACAGTAGATCTAGCAGGTCTATCATAATATATTAGAGACTGTAGATGTAGCTGGTCTGGCATAATATAGTAGAGACAGTAAATGTAGCTGGTCTGTCATAATATAATTGAGACAGTAGATCTAGCTGGTCTGTCATAATATAATTGAGAGAGTAGATCTAGCTGGTCTGTCATAATATAATAGAGACAGTAGATCTAGCTGGTGTGCCATAATATGATTGAGACAGTAGATCTAGCTGGTCTGTCATAATATAATAGAGACAGTAGATCTAGCTGGTGTGCCATAATATGATTGAGACAGTAGATCTAGCTGGTCTGTCATAATATAATAGATACAGTAGATCTAGCTGGTCTTTCATAATATAATAGAGACAGTAGATCTAGCTGGTCTGCCATAACATAATTGAGACAGTAGATCTAGCTGGTGTGCCATAATATAATAGAAACAGTAGATCTAGCTGGTGTGCCATAATATAATTGAGACAGTAGATATTGCATGTCTATCATAATATAATAGAGACAGTAGATCTACCTGCTCTGTCATATTATAATAGAAACAGTAGATCTAGCTGGTGTGCCATAATATAATTGAGACAGTAGATATTGCATGTCTATCATAATATATTAGATACTGTAGATGTAGCTGGTCTGTCATAATATAATTGAGACCGTAGATCTAGCTGGTCTGTCATAATATAATAGAGACAGTAGATCTAGCTGGTCTGTCATAATATAATAGAGACAGTAGATCTAGCTGGTCTGCCATAATATAATTGAGACAGTAGATCTAGCTGGTCTGCCATAATATCATTGAGACAGTAGATCTAGCTGGTGTGCCATAATAAAATAGAAACAGTAGATCTAGCTGGTGTGCCATAATATAATTGAGACAGTAGATATTGCATGTCTATCATAATATAATAGAGACAGTAGATCTAGCTGGTCTGTCATAATATAATAGAGACAGTAGATCTAGCTGGTCTGCCGTAATATAATTGAGACAGTAGATCTAGCTGTTCTGTCACAATATAATAGAGACAGTAGATCTAGCTGGTCTGTCGTAATATAATAGAGACAGTAGATCTAGCTGGTCTGTCAGAATTTAATAGAGACAGTAGATCTAGCTGGTCTGTCATAATATAATTGAGACAGTAGATCTAGCTGGTGTGCATAATATGATTGAGACAGTAGTTCTAGCTGGTCTGTCATAATATAACAGAGACAGTAGATCTAGCAGGTCTATCATAATATATTAGAGACTGTAGATGTAGCTGGTCTGGCATAATATAGTAGAGACAGTAAATGTAGCTGGTCTGTCATAATATAATTGAGACAGTAGATCTAGCTGGTCTGTCATAATATAATTGAGAGAGTAGATCTAGCTGGTCTGTCATAATATAATAGAGACAGTAGATCTAGCTGGTGTGCCATAATATGATTGAGAAAGTAGATCTAGCTGGTCTGTCATAATATAATAGAGACAGTAGATCTAGCTGGTGTGCCATAATATGATTGAGACAGTAGATCTAGCTGGTCTGTCATAATATAATAGATACAGTAGATCTAGCTGGTCTTTCATAATATAATAGAGACAGTAGATCTAGCTGGTCTGCCATAACATAATTGAGACAGTAGATCTAGCTGGTGTGCCATAATATAATGGAAACAGTAGATCTAGCTGGTGTGCCATAATATAATTGAGACAGTAGATATTGCATGTCTATCATAATATAATAGAGACAGTAGATCTACCTGCTCTGTCATATTATAATAGAAACAGTAGATCTAGCTGGTGTGCCATAATATAAAATAGCAGAAGATCTAGCTGCTCTGTCATAATATAATTGAGTCATTAGATCTAGCTAGTCTGTCATAATACAATAGAGAAGGTAGATCTAGCTTTCTGTCATAATATAATAGACACAGTAGATCTAGTTGGTCTGTCATTATATAATTGAGACAGTAGATCTAGCTGGTGTGCCATAATATAATTGAGACAGTAGATCTAGCTGGTCTGTCATAATATAATAGAGACAGTAGATCTAGCTGGTGTGCGACAATATAATTGAGACAGTAGATCTAGCTGGTCTGTCATAATATAATAGAGACAGTAGATCTAGCTGGTCTGTCAGAATTTAATAGAGACAGTAGATCTAGCTGGTCTGTCATAATATAATTGACACAGTAGATCTAGCTGGTGTGCGTAATATGATTGAGACAGTAGATCTAGCTGGTCTGTCATAATATAACAGAGACAGTATATCTAGCAGGTCTATCATAATATATTAGAGAGTGTAGATGTAGCTGGTCTGTCATAATATAGTAGAGACAGTAAATGTAGCTGGTCTGTCATAATATAATTGAGACAGTAGATCTAGCTGGTCTGTCATAATATAATAGAGACAGTAGATCTAGCTGGTCTGTCATAATATAACAGAGACAGTAGATCTAGCTGGTCTGTCATAATATAAAATAGGCAGAAGATCTAGCTGCTCTGTCATAATATAATTGAGACATTGAATCTAGCTAGTCTGTCATAATACAATTGAGAAGGTAGATCTAGCTGATCTGTCATAATATAATAGAGACAGTAGATCTAGCTGGTCTGTCATAATATAATAGAGACAGTAGATCTAGCTGGTGTGCCACAATATAATTGAGACAGTAGATCTAGCTGGTCTGTCATAATATAATAGAGACAGTAGATCTAGCTGGTCTTTCGTAATATAATAGAGACAGTAGATCTAGCTGGTCTGTCAGAATTTAATAGAGACAGTAGATCTAGCTGGTCTGTCATAATATAATTGAGACAGTAGATCTAGCAGGTCTATCATAATATATTAGAGACTGTAGATGTAGCTGGTCTGTCATAATATAGTAGAGACAGTAGATCTAGCTGGTCTGTCATAATATAATAGAGACAGTAGATCTAGCTGGTCTGTCATAATATAACAGAGACAGTAGATCTAGCTGGTCTGTCATAATATAATTGAGACAGTAGATCTAGCTGGTCTGTCATAGTATAATTGAGACAGTAGATCTAGCTGGTATGTCACAATATAAAATAGGCAGAAGGTCTAGCTGCTCTGTCATAATATAATTGAGACATTGAATCTAGCTAGTCTGTCATAATACAATTGAGAAGGTAGATCTAGCTGGTCTGTCATAACATTAATTAGAAAGTAGACCTAGCAGGTCTATCAAAATATATTAGAGACTGTAGATGTAGCTGGTCTGTCATAATATAGTAGAGACATTAGATCTAGCTAGTCTGTCATAATACAATAGAGAAGGTAGATCTAGCTTGTCTGTCATAACATTAATTAGAAAGTAGACCTAGCAGGTCTATCATAATATATTAGAGACTGTAGATCTAGCTGGTCTGTCATAATATAGTAAAGACATTAAATGTAGCTGATCTGTCATAATATAATTGAGACAGTAGATCTAGCTGGTCTGTCATAATATAATAGAGACAGTAGATCTAGCTGGTCTGTCATAATATAATTGAGAGAGTAGATCTAGCTGGTCTGTCATAATATTAAAAAAGAGTCAGTAGATCTAGCTGGTCTGTCATAATGTAATAGAGACAGTAGATCTAGCTGGTGTGCCATAATATAATTGAGACAGTAGATCTAGCTGGTCTGTCATAATATCATAGATACAGTAGATCTAGCTGGTCTGTCATAATATAATCGAGACAGTAGATCTAGCTGGTCTGTCAGAATTTAATAGAGACAGTAGATCTAGCTGGTATGTCATAATATACCAGAGACAGTAGATCTAGCTGGTGTGCCATAATATGATTGAGACTGTAGATGTAGCTGGTCTGTCATAATATAGTAGAGACAGTAAATGTAGCTGGTCTGTCATAATATAATTGAGACAGTAGATCTAGCTGGTCTGTCATAATATCATAGAGACAGTAGATCTAGCTGGTCTGTCATAATATAATAGAGACAGTAGATCTAGCTGGTCTGTCATAATATAATTGAGAGAGTAGATCTAGCTGGTCTGTCATAATATTAAAAAAGAGTCAGTAGATCTAGCTGGTCTGTCAGAATTTAATAGAGACAGTAGATCTAGCTGGTATGTCATAATAAACCAGAGACAGTAGATCTAGCTGGTGTGCCATAATATGATTGAGACTGTAGATGTTGCTGGTCTGTCATAATATAGTAGAGACAGTAAATGTAGGTGGTCTGTCATAATATAATTGAGAGAGTAGATCTAGCTGGTCTGTCATAATATAATAGAGACAGTAGATCTAGCTGGTCTGTCATAATATAATAGAGACAGTAGATCTAGCTGGTCTGCCATAATATAATTGAGACAGTAGATCTAGCTGGTCTGCCATAATATCATTGAGACAGTAGATCTAGCTGGTGTGCCATAATAAAATAGAAACAGTAGATCTAGCTGGTGTGCCATAATATAATTGAGACAGTAGATATTGCATGTCTATCATAATATAATAGAGACAGTAGATCTAGCTGGTCTGTCATAATATAATAGAGATAGTAGATCTAGCTGGTCTGCCGTAATATATTTGAGACAGTAGATCTAGCTGGTCTGCCATAATATGATTGAGACCGTAGATCTAGCTGGTCTGTCATAATATAATAGAGACAGTAGATCTAGCTGGTCTGTCATAATATAATAGAGACAGTAGATCTAGCTGGTCTGCCATAATATAATTGAGACAGTAGATCTAGCTGGTCTGCCATAATATCATTGAGACAGTAGATCTAGCTGGTGTGCCATAATAAAATAGAAACAGTAGATCTAGCTGGTGTGCCATAATATAATTGAGACAGTAGATATTGCATGTCTATCATAATATAATAGAGACAGTAGATCTAGCTGGTCTGTCATAATATAATAGAGACAGTAGATCTAGCTGGTCTGCCGTAATATAATTGAGACAGTAGATCTAGCTGGTCTGCCATAATATAATTGAGACAGTAGATCTACCTGCTCTGTCATATTATAATAGAAACAGTAGATCTAGCTGGTGTGCCATAATATAATTGAGACAGTAGATATTGCATGTCTATCATAATATATTAGATACTGTAGATGTAGCTGGTCTGTCATAATATAATTGAGACAGTAGATCTAGCTGGTCTGTCATAATATAAAATAGCAGAAGATCTATCTGGTCTGTCATAATATAATAGAGACAGTAGATCTAGCTGGTCTGTCGTAATATAATAGAGACAGTAGATCTAGCTGGTCTGTCAGAATTTAATAGAGACAGTAGATCTAGCTGGTCTGTCATAATATAATTGAGACAGTAGATCTAGCTGGTGTGCATAATATGATTGAGACAGTAGTTCTAGCTGGTCTGTCATAATATAACAGAGACAGTAGATCTAGCAGGTCTATCATAATATATTAGAGACTGTAGATGTAGCTGGTCTGGCATAATATAGTAGAGACAGTAAATGTAGCTGGTCTGTCATAATATAATTGTGACAGTATATCTAGCTGGTCTGTCATAATATAATTGAGAGAGTAGATCTAGCTGGTCTGTCATAATATAATAGAGACAGTAGATCTAGCTGGTGTGCCATAATATGATTGAGACAGTAGATCTAGCTGGTCTGTCATAATATAATAGAGACAGTAGATCTAGCTGGTGTGCCATAATATGATTGAGACAGTAGATCTAGCTGGTCTGTCATAATATAATAGATACAGTAGATCTAGCTGGTCTTTCATAATATAATAGAGACAGTAGATCTAGCTGGTCTGCCATAACATAATTGAGACAGTAGATCTAGCTGGTGTGCCATAATATAATAGAAACAGTAGATCTAGCTGGTGTGCCATAATATAATTGAGACAGTAGATATTGCATGTCTATCATAATATAATAGAGACAGTAGATCTACCTGCTCTGTCATATTATAATAGAAACAGTAGATCTAGCTGGTGTGCCATAATATAATTGAGACAGTAGATATTGCATGTCTATCATAATATATTAGATACTGTAGATGTAGCTGGTCTGTCATAATATAATTGAGACAGTAGATCTAGCTGGTCTGTCATAATATAAAATAGCAGTAGATCTAGCTGGTCTGTCATAATATAATAGAGACAGTAGATCTAGCTGGTCTGCCGTAATATATTTGAGACAGTAGATCTAGCTGGTCTTCCATAATATGATTGAGACCGTAGATCTAGCTGGTCTGTCATAATATAATAGAGACAGTAGATCTAGCTGGTCTGTCATAATATAATAGAGACAGTAGATCTAGCTGGTCTGCCATAATATAATTGAGACAGTAGATCTAGCTGGTCTGCCATAATATCATTGAGACAGTAGATCTAGCTGGTGTGCCATAATAAAATAGAAACAGTAGATCTAGCTGGTGTGCCATAATATAATTGAGACAGTAGATATTGCATGTCTATCATAATATAATAGAGACAGTAGATCTAGCTGGTCTGTCATAATATAATAGAGACAGTAGATCTAGCTGGTCTGCCGTAATATAATTGAGACAGTAGATCTAGCTGGTCTGCCATAATATAATTGAGACAGTAGATCTACCTGCTCTGTCATATTATAATAGAAACAGTAGATCTAGCTGGTGTGCCATAATATAATTGAGACAGTAGATATTGCATGTCTATCATAATATATTAGATACTGTAGATGTAGCTGGTCTGTCATAATATAATTGAGACAGTAGATCTAGCTGGTCTGTCATAATATAAAATAGCAGAAGATCTATCTGGTCTGTCATAATATAATAGAGACAGTAGATCTAGCTGGTCTGTCGTAATATAATAGAGACAGTAGATCTAGCTGGTCTGTCAGAATTTAATAGAGACAGTAGATCTAGCTGGTCTGTCATAATATAATTGAGACAGTAGATCTAGCTGGTGTGCATAATATGATTGAGACAGTAGTTCTAGCTGGTCTGTCATAATATAACAGAGACAGTAGATCTAGCAGGTCTATCATAATATATTAGAGACTGTAGATGTAGCTGGTCTGGCATAATATAGTAGAGACAGTAAATGTAGCTGGTCTGTCATAATATAATTGAGACAGTAGATCTAGCTGGTCTGTCATAATATAATTGAGAGAGTAGATCTAGCTGGTCTGTCATAATATAATAGAGACAGTAGATCTAGCTGGTGTGCCATAATATGATTGAGACAGTAGATCTAGCTGGTCTGTCATAATATAATAGAGACAGTAGATCTAGCTGGTGTGCCATAATATGATTGAGACAGTAGATCTAGCTGGTCTGTCATAATATAATAGATACAGTAGATCTAGCTGGTCTTTCATAATATAATAGAGACAGTAGATCTAGCTGGTCTGCCATAACATAATTGAGACAGTAGATCTAGCTGGTGTGCCATAATATAATAGAAACAGTAGATCTAGCTGGTGTGCCATAATATAATTGAGACAGTAGATATTGCATGTCTATCATAATATAATAGAGACAGTAGATCTACCTGCTCTGTCATATTATAATAGAAACAGTAGATCTAGCTGGTGTGCCATAATATAATTGAGACAGTAGATATTGCATGTCTATCATAATATATTAGATACTGTAGATGTAGCTGGTTTGTCATAATATAATTGAGACAGTAGATCTAGCTGGTCTGTCATAATATAAAATAGCAGAAGATCTAGCTGCTCTGTCATAATATAATTGAGTCATTAGATCTAGCTAGTCTGTCATAATACAATAGAGAAGGTAGATCTAGCTTTCTGTCATAATATAATAGACACAGTAGATCTAGTTGGTCTGTCATTATATAATTGAGACAGTAGATCTAGCTGGTGTGCCATAATATAATTGAGACAGTAGATCTAGCTGGTCTGTCATAATATAATAGAGACAGTAGATCTAGCTGGTGTGCGACAATATAATTGAGACAGTAGATCTAGCTGGTCTGTCATAATATAATAGAGACAGTATATCTAGCTGGTCTGTCAGAATTTAATAGAGACAGTAGATCTAGCTGGTCTGTCATAATATAATTGACACAGTAGATCTAGCTGGTGTGCGTGATATGATTGAGACAGTAGATCTAGCTGGTCTGTCATAATATAACAGAGACAGTATATCTAGCAGGTCTATCATAATATATTAGAGAGTGTAGATGTAGCTGGTCTGTCATAATATAGTAGAGACAGTAAATGTAGCTGGTCTGTCATAATATAATTGAGACAGTAGATCTAGCTGGTCTGTCATAATATAATAGAGACAGTAGATCTAGCTGGTCTGTCATAATATAACAGAGACAGTATTTCTAGCTGGTCTGTCATAATATAATTGAGACAGTAGATCTAGCTGCTCTGTCATAATATAATTGAGACATTGAATCTAGCTAGTCTGTCATAATACAATTGAGAAGGTAGATCTAGCTGATCTGTCATAATATAATAGAGACAGTAGATCTAGCTGGTCTGTCATAATATAATAGAGACAGTAGATCTAGCTGGTGTGCCACAATATAATTGAGACAGTAGATCTAGCTGGTCTGTCATAATATAATAGAGACAGTAGATCTAGCTGGTCTTTCGTAATATAATAGAGACAGTAGATCTAGCTGGTCTGTCAGAATTTAATAGAGACAGTAGATCTAGCTGGTCTGTCATAATATAATTGAGACAGTAGATATAGCTGGTGTGCATAATATGATTGAGACAGTAGATCTAGCTGGTCTGTCATAATATAACAGAGACAGTAGATCTAGCAGGTCTATCATAATATATTAGAGACTGTAGATGTAGCTGGTCTGTCATAATATAGTAGAGACAGTAGATCTAGCTGGTCTGTCATAATATAATAGAGACAGTAGATCTAGCTGGTCTGTCATAATATAACAGAGACAGTAGATCTAGCTGGTCTGTCATAATATAATTGAGACAGTAGATCTAGCTGGTCTGTCATAATATAATAGAGACAGTAGATCTAGCTGGTCTGTCATAATATAATTGAGACAGTAGATCTAGCTGGTCTGTCATAATATAATTGAGACAGTAGATCTAGCTGGTCTGTCACAATATAAAATAGGCAGAAGATCTAGCTGCTCTGTCATACCTTAAGGGAACATTTCGGCATTTCGTGTATGATCAGTGAGAAAGTCCATATTGCAAATGTACGGTCCCTTACTAGACGTCCGAAATCGTTTGTAAAATTCGTGGTCAGCGTCGGGCCGTGCGGTAGGGCCAGACCTACCGGGAAGTCATCAAATGAACTTTGTCGGACATTCGGTTTCCGTTTTATAAAATAAACAAGTTTTTGACCGTTTTTCCGCTATCCCGGAATTTCCCACAAGAGGGCATACGGAATCATATGGCAATTTGGCAAAACATCACGAATCACGACGGGGCCTTATCTCGAAAACGGAAAATATTTCGAAGCCGAAACTTGGTGAGCGTAGGTTTGGCATAATGGGCAGTTGGCCCCGAACAAGATGGCGTCTAGGCCTCGACGGTTTTTGAGTTATGGCCGTTTTTCTGGGATTAAAGGTCCTAAATGGAAATAGAGAAATTATTTTTCCACTTCAGGTCAAAGTCAAGGAGCCTCCGGTGTCAATAAAAAAAGAACCAGCCATTTATCTATCGTCATTTAAGAGAAACGGAACAATGACAACTTGGCAATGGTCACAAATAGGCGTTTTTTTTTTTCAACGGTTACAGATCCAGTTGCAGGGTGTTCATACGAATCTTTTTAAAGTGTGCTGCGGAGCTCTGCGAGATTTCTGTGATTTTCTATGATTTTCTGAAATAACACACACATACTAAACCCTCCGTAAATAACTCAGTTGTTAACGTAAAGACTTAAAACTCAGGATTCTGTAACAGCATACCCCAATGAGGATATGTGTTGATTTATAGCTTCCTGTGCCAACCGGAAGTGCCATAATTGGTGTCTCAGGGGCTGTTTCAAAGGGTTAAAAAAGTCTGATCTGTCCAAAACTTCATATATGTGATTAGGCAACCCCCATGAACTGTAAATCAGTCATTTTTCCCCAAAAAATTCAAAGGAAAAAAAAATCACACTAAAACACAACTTGAATGGAGGGACGTATTGGGGTGCGTAGAGACAGACAGTGGCTGCAATAGTTAGCTTTGTTCGAGCTAAAAAAGAACCGTCAGACCTAGAGTTCCGAAACTTTAGAAACCTGTTCTAGACCTCCGGTCGATGGTGCGTGGTGAGTTACGTGGCTCTAGAAGGTTCTCGGACCGAGAAACAGCCTCGTACATTTGCAATACCTTCAATTCATTTTGACCATTACGAAAATGACGACGTTTAGAAAAGTCTCAGAGACGCAAGGCTAGGTGCATTGAAACCGGCTCGGCCCATAGAGACAGACCCCAACGTTTCTGTCCGATAGCTCGTTCAAGGACCCCGTAGCAAGGCATGGAAAAAAGTGGATTTTCAGCACCAATTAGGGTTTTTCTCGGACACCAAATGACCTATCGAGCCGAAACTCGGGATTCGGGGTCGCCTCACATAGGACTTCACATAATGTCCGAACTGGACCCGCAGCTAGAACGTAACTATGTGTTTTACCTTTTTATTATGTTTTAAACTAAAGGCGCTGTGAATTATGGGACTGCTCTGACATATGTGATAGTTGGCTTCTAAATGAGTAGTAAAAAGTGGGTTTGGTGTCATAATGACATCTAATTGACTGATGGACACTGACTTGCTAGTTGACTTTTGTGCATTTGCAATATGTTTAAACGGAGAGGGACCATCACCAAAATGTCAGTCTGAAATCAACACAAAAAATGGCATCACCATAGTCTCCAGACTGTGCTGAGTTCAACGAGCTATCCCGCTTGACCGTAGCTCGCTCGGTCTAAGCGCAACGACCATTAGAAAAGTAGGCCCAAAATGAAGCCTGCCCCACAATGTCATTTGCTTTTGAGTGACAGTGAGAGAACCGTTAGGGTGAGAAGAAAAATTCCACCACATGAATGTTCCTAAGGTCCTCCCGATCTGTACAAGCCTAACCTTGACCGTGTGGCATTAACCCTTAAGAGTAAAACAGTGTTTTTTGATCTCACAGATTACAGTGTCATCTCTCCCCATAGGAATACATTGCCTGCACCCCTAATTTCAACCTGAAGTCTATATGGGTTATGAATGCCGTATGAACCTGTCTTCGGTACCAGTCCATCAGGCCACTATGAGGTCTACCTGTGTTGATTCTGAGCTTCCTGGACCAACCGGAAGTGGTTAAAATGCCCCTAAAAGTGTTTACCCATACCCTGCCTGCAGTTTGACAGACATAGTGCATTCAACCCTGTGTAAATCAGTCAGTTCTTAACGTAAGGACTTAAAACTCAGGATTCTGTAACAGCATACCCCAATGGGGATATGTGTTGATTTATAGCTTCCTGTGCCAACCGGAAGTGCCATAACTGGTGTCTCAGGGGCTGTTTCGAGGGGTTAAAAAAGTCTGATCTTTCCAAAACTTCATATGTGTGATTAGGCAACCCCCATGAACTGTAAATCAGTCATTTTTCCCAAAAAAAATCAAAGGAAAAAAAAATCACACTAAAACACACCTTGGATGGAGGGACGTATTGGGGTGCGTAGAGACAGACAGTGGCTGCAATAGTTAGCTTTGTTGGAGCTAAAAAAGAACCGTCAGACCTAGAGTTCCGAAACTTTAGAAACCTGTTCTAGACCTCCGGTTGATGGTGCGTGGTGAGTTACGTGGCTCTAGACGGTTCTCGGACCGAGAAACAGCCTCGTACATTTGCAATACCTTCAATTCATTTTGACCATTACGAAAATGACGACGTTTAGAAAAGTCTCAGAGACGCAAGGCTAGGTGCATTGAAACCGGCTCGGCCCATAGAGACGGACCCCGACGTGCCTGTCCGATAGCTCGTTCAAGGACCCCGTAGCAAGGCATGGAAAAAAGTGGATTTTCAGCACCAATTAGGGTTTTTCTCGGACACCAAATGACCTATCGAGCCGAAACTCGGGATTCGGGGTCGCCTCACATAGGCCTTCACATAATGTCCGAACTGGACCCGCAGCTAGAACGTAACTATGTGTTTTACCTTTTTATTATGTTTTAAACCGAAGGCGCTGTGAATTATGGGACTGCTCTGACATATGTGATAGTTGGCTACTAAATGAGTAGGAAAAAGTGGGTTTGGTGTCAATTGATATCCATTTGGTGTCATAATGACATCTAATTGACTGATGGACACTGACTTGCTAGTTGACTTTTGTACATTTGCAATATGTTTAAACGGAGAGGGACCATCACCAAAATGGCATTCTGAAATCAACACAAAAAATGGCATCACCATAGTCTCCAGACTGTGCCGAGTTCAAGGAGACGCCCCGCTTGACCGTAGCTCGTTCTGAGTGCAGCAAACTTGAAAAAAAGAAGGCCCAAAATGAAGCCTGCACCACAATGTCATTTGATTTTGGGTGGCAGTGAGAGAACCGTTAGGGTGAGAAGCACAATTCCACCACATGAATGTTCCTAAGGTCCTCCCGATCTGAACAAGCCTAACCTTGACCGTGTGGCATTAACCCTTCACAGTAAAACAGGGTTTTTTGATCTCACAGATTACAGTGACATCTCTCCCCATAGGAATACATAGCCTGCACCACAAAATTCAACCTGAAGCCTATATGGGTTATGAATGCCGTATGAACCTGTCTTCGGTACCAGTCCATCAGGCCACTATGAGATCTACCTGTGTCGAATCTAAGCTTCCTGGAGCAACCGGAAGTGGTTAAAATGCCCCTAAAAGTGTTTACCCATACACTGCCTGCAGTTTGATAGACATAGTGCATTCAACCCTGTGTAGATCAGTCAATTCTTAACGTAAAGACTTAAAACTCGGGATTCTGTAAGTGGCTATGTAAATCAAGACATGTGTTTACTTATAGCTTCCTGTGCCAACCGGAAGTGCCTTTAATTGGGTCACACTCTCTGTTTCGAAGGGTTAAAAAAGTCACATCTCTCCAAAACTTCATATGTGTGACTAGGTAACCCTTCTGAACTGTAAATCAGTCATTAATCCCAACAGATGTCAAAGAAAAGCTCCCTCACACACACACAGGAAGGATGGAGTGATAAAGTGCGGTGCTTAAAGACACAGAGAGCAGGAAATGGCATTACCATAATCCCTAGGCCGTACCGAGTTCAGCGAGATATCCCGCTTGACCGTAGCTCGCTCGGTCTAGGCGCAGCGAGCATTAGAATAGTAGGCCCAAAATGAAGCCTGCACCACAATGTCATTTGCTTTTGGGTGACAGTGAGAGAACCGTTAGAGTGAGAAGAAAAATTGCACCACATGAATGTTCCTAAGGTCCTCCCGATCTGAACAAGCCTAACCTTGACCGTGTGGCATTAACCCTTAACAGTAAAACAGTGTTTTTTGATCTCACAGATTACAGTGTCATCTCTCCCCATAGGAATACATTGCCTGCACCCCTAATTTCAACCTGAGGCCTATGTGGGTTATGAATGCCGTATGAACCTGTCTTCGGTACCAGTCCATCAGGCCACTATGAGGTCTACCTGTGTTGATTCTAAGCTTCCTTGACCAACCGGAAGTGGTTAAAATGCCCCTAAAAGTGTTTACCCATACACTGCATGCAGTTTGATAGACATAGTGCATTCAACCCTGTGTAGATCAGTCAATTCTTAACGTAAGGACTTAAAACTCAGGATTCTGTAACAGCATACCCCAATGAGGATATGTGTTGATTTATAACTTCCTGTGCCAACCGGAAGTGCCATAATTGGTGTCTTAGGGGCTGTTTCGAAGGGTTAAAAAAGTCTGATCTTTCCAAAACTTCATATGTGTGATTAGGCAACCCCCATGAACTGTAAATCAGTCATTTTTCCCAAAAAAATTCAAAGGAAAAAAAAATCACACTAAAACACAACTTGGAAGGAGGGACGTATTGGGGTGCGTAGAGACAGACAGTGGCTCCAATAGTTAGCTTTGTTGGAGCTAAAAAAGAACCGTCGGACCTAGAGTTCCGAAACTTTAGAAACCTGTTCTAGACCTCCCGTAGATGGTGCGTGGTGAGTTACGTGGCTCTAGAAGGTTCTCGGACCGAGAAACAGCCTCGTACATTTGAAATAACTTCAATTCATTTTTGCATCACGAAAATGACGACATTTAGAAATGTCCCAGAGTCGCAAGACTAGGTGCATTGCAAACGTCTCGGCCCATATAGACAGACCCCAACGTTTCTGTCCAATAGCTCATTCAAGGACCCCGTAGCAAGTCATGGAAAATAGTGGATTTTCAGCACCAATTAGGGTTTTTCTCGGACACCAAATGACCTATCGAGCCGAAACTTGGGATTCGGGGTCGCCTCAGCTAGGCCAACACATAACATAAGAAATGGACCCGCAGCTAGAACGTAACTACGTGTTTTATGGTTTTTTTATGGTTTGAACCGAAGGGGTTGTGAATTTTGGGCCAGCTCTGAAGTATGTAATAGTTGGCTACTAAACGAGTTGGAAAAAGTGGGTTTGGTGTCAGTTTGTATCAGTTTGGTGGTCAGAATGATATCTAATTGACTGATGGACTCTTGTCCACTTGACTCTTGTACATTTGCAATATGATCCTATAGTGAAAAAACATCACCAAAAGCGACATTCTGAAATCAACCCAAACGAGCGATTGAGATGACCCAGAATCACTGCAAAGCCATCCCGAGTTCATCGGGCCAGTCAATTTCACATTCCTGCAAGATTTTTATAGCATGACAAATTCGTGATGGTACCTGCCCTTTAAAACATATTGCAAATGCACAGTGACTTTGAAAAAGTAAGAAACAAAAAAAAATACATCTAAAAAATTTTGAGCATGACAAATTCGTGATGGTACCTGCCCATTGAAACATATTGCAAATGCACAGTGACTTTGAAAAAGTAAGGAAACATAAACAAAAAAAATCTAAATTTTTTTTGGGGGGATGACCAGTTGCACGTGCATTTGCAATATGATTCTATAGTGAAAAAACATATTGCAAATGCACAGTGACTTTGAAAAAGTAAGGAAACATAAACAAAAAAAATCTAAATTTTTTTGGGGGGGGATGACCAGTTGCATGTGCATTTGCAATATGATTCTATAGTGAAAAAACATATTGCAAATGCACAGTGACTTTGAAAAAGTAAGGAAACATAAAAAAAATCTAAATTTTTTTGGGGGGGATGACCAGTTGCATGTGCATTTGCAATATGATTCTATAGTGAAAAAACATATTGCAAATGCACAGTGACTTTGAAAAAGTAAGGAAAAATAAACAAAAAAAATCTAAAAATTTTTTTGGGGGATGACCAGTTGCACGTGCATTTGCAATATGATTCTATAGTGAAAAAACATATTGCAAATGCACAGTGACTTTGAAAAAGTAAGGAAACATAAACAAAAAAAATCTAAAATTTTTTTGGGGGGATGACCAGTTGCATGTGCATTTGCAATATGATTCTATAGTGAAAAAACATATTGCAAATGCACAGTGACTTTGAAAAAGTAAGGAAACATAAACAAAAAAAATCCATTTTTTTTTTTTTGGGTGACCAGTTGCATGTGCATTTGCAATATGATTCTATAGTGAAAAAACATATTGCAAATGCACAGTGACTTTGAAAAAGTAAGGAAACATAAAAAAAATCTAAATTTTTTTTGGGGGGATGACCAGTTGCATGTGCATTTGCAATATGATTCTATAGTGAAAAAACATATTGCAAATGCACAGTGACTTTGAAAAAGTAAGGAAAAATAAACAAAAAAAATCTAAAATTTTTTTGGGGGGATGACCAGTTGCACGTGCATTTGCAATATGATTCTATAGTGAAAAAACATATTGCAAATGCACAGTGACTTTGAAAAAGTAAGGAAACATAAACAAAAAAAATCTAAAATTTTTTTGGGGGGATGACCAGTTGCATGTGCATTTGCAATATGATTCTATAGTGAAAAAACATATTGCAAATGCACAGTGACTTTGAAAAAGTAAGGAAACATAAACAAAAAAAATCCAATTTTTTTTTTTTGGGTGACCAGTTGCACGTGCATTTGCAATATGATTCTATAGTGAAAAAACATATTGCAAATGCACAGTGACTTTGAAAAAGTAAGGAAACATAAACAAAAAAAATCTAAAATTTTTTGGGGGGGATGACCAGTTGCATGTGCATTTGCAATATGATTCTATAGTGAAAAAACATATTGCAAATGCACAGTGACTTTGAAAAAGTAAGGAAACATAAACAAAAAAAATCTAAATTTTTTTTGGGGGGATGACCAGTTGCATGTGCATTTGCAATATGATTATATAGTGAAAAAACATATTGCAAATGCACAGTGACTTTGAAAAAGTAAGGAAAAATAAACAAAAAAAATCTAAAATTTTTTGGGGGGGATGACCAGTTGCACGTGCATTTGCAATATGATTCTATAGTGAAAAAACATATTGCAAATGCACAGTGACTTTGAAAAAGTAAGAAACAAAAAAAAATACATCTAAAAAATTTTGAGCATGACAAATTCGTGATGGTACCTGCCCATTGAAACATATTGCAAATGCACAGTGACTTTGAAAAAGTAAGGAAACATAAACAAAAAATATCCAAAATTTTTATTTTTGGGTGACCAGTTGCACGTGCATTTGCAATATGATTCTATAGTGAAAAAACATATTGCAAATGCACAGTGACTTTGAAAAAGTAAGGAAACATAAAAAAAATCTAATTTTTTTTGGGGGGGATGACCAGTTGCATGTGCATTTGCAATATGATTCTATAGTGAAAAAACATATTGCAAATGCACAGTGACTTTGAAAAAGTAAGGAAACATAAAAAAAATCTAAATTTTTTTGGGGGGGATGACCAGTTGCATGTGCATTTGCAATATGATTCTATAGTGAAAAAACATATTGCAAATGCACAGTGACTTTGAAAAAGTAAGGAAAAATAAACAAAAAAAATCTAAAATTTTTTTGGGGGGATGACCAGTTGCACGTGCATTTGCAATATGATTCTATAGTGAAAAAACATATTGCAAATGCACAGTGACTTTGAAAAAGTAAGGAAACATAAACAAAAAAAATCTAAATTTTTTTGGGGGGGATGACCAGTTGCATGTGCATTTGCAATATGATTCTATAGTGAAAAAACATATTGCAAATGCACAGTGACTTTGAAAAAGTAAGGAAACATAAACAAAAAAAATCTAAAAATTTTTTGGGGGGATGACCAGTTGCACGTGCATTTGCAATATGATTCTATAGTGAAAAAACATATTGCAAATGCACAGTGACTTTGAAAAAGTAAGGAAACATAAACAAAAAAAATCTAAACATTTTTTTTTTGGGTGAGCAGTTGCACGTGCATTTGCAATATGATTCTATAGTGAAAAAACATCACCAAAAGCGACATTCTGAAATCAACCCAAACGAGCGATTGAGATGACCCAGAATCACTGCAAAGCCATCCCGAGTTCATCGGGCCAGTCAATTTCACATTCCTGCAGGATTTTTATAGCATGACAAATTCGTGATGGTACCTGCCCATTAAAACATATTGCAAATGCACAGTGACTTTGAAAAAGTAAGGAAACATAGAATCAAATAATTTTTTTTTGGGTTACCAGTTGCACATTTCAGATCACCAGTTGCACATTTCAGATCACCAGTTGCACATTTCAGATCACCAGTTGCACGGAGGAAAATCGTTACTTTTGACTTTGACTTTTGACTTCCTATGAAATCATATTCCAAATGGAGAAAACATATGCCTTATGCACTAGTAAAAAAAAAAAAAAAAATGATAATAAAGTATGACTAAAGTATGTTGATAAAGTTCTTATACATGTGTAATTGACATAAAAATTGAAAGAATTTTGAAAAACGGTCCAGAAAGCACTTTTTTAAGGATGTGTGAAGTTTTTTACCAAATTTTGACATTTTTGACTTTTGACTTTTGACTTCCTATGAAATCATATTGCAAATGGACAAAACATATGCCTTATGCGCATGTAATTAAAAAAAAAAAAATTTGATATCAAGATTGGACAAAAGTATATTCATACAGTTCTTACACATGTGTAATTGACAAAAAAAGCGAAAGAAATTCGAAAAAAGGCCCAGAAAGCACTTTTTTAAGGGGTAAAAAGTTTTTGAAAAAAATATCATTTTTTCAAAATTTTTCTTTTGGATGTTGACTTGGGTTGCATTTCCAATATGAAAAACCCAGGTGGAGCGCACTCGCCCCCTGTTGGATTTTTGAGGTGTTACAATTGGCAATTGCCATATGGCATTTGCCATATACTTTGCACGAATCAACGCCGCTTTGGGTGGTATTGGACATCGTGTACATGGTTTGTCCAATGCCAATATTTCGACATTCATTTTTGTACAAATCAGGGGGGTATTCCCTTACATAATATAATTGAGACATTGAATCTAGCTAGTCTGTCATAATACAATTGAGAAGGTAGATCTAGCTGGTCTGTCATAACATTAATTAGAAAGTAGACCTAGCAGGTCTATCAAAATATATTAGAGACTGTAGATGTAGCTGGTCTGTCATAATATAGTAGAGACATTAGATCTAGCTAGTCTGTCATAATACAATAGAGAAGGTAGATCTAGCTTGTCTGTCATAACATTAATTAGAAAGTAGACCTAGCAGGTCTATCATAATATATTAGAGACTGTAGATCTAGCTGGTCTGTCATAATATAGTAGAGACATTAAATGTAGCTGATCTGTCATAATATAATTGAGACAGTAGATCTAGCTGGTCTGTCATAATATAATAGAGACAGTAGATCTAGCTGGTCTGTCATAATATAATTGAGAGAGTAGATCTAGCTGGTCTGTCATAATATTAAAAAAGAGTCAGTAGATCTAGCTGGTCTGTCATAATGTAATAGAGACAGTAGATCTAGCTGGTGTGCCATAATATAATTGAGACAGTAGATCTAGCTGGTCTGTCATAATATCATAGATACAGTAGATCTAGCTGGTCTGTCATAATATAATCGAGACAGTAGATCTAGCTGGTCTGTCAGAATTTAATAGAGACAGTAGATCTAGCTGGTATGTCATAATATACCAGAGACAGTAGATCTAGCTGGTGTGCCATAATATGATTGAGACTGTAGATGTAGCTGGTCTGTCATAATATAGTAGAGACAGTAAATGTAGCTGGTCTGTCATAATATAATTGAGACAGTAGATCTAGCTGGTCTGTCATAATATCATAGAGACAGTAGATCTAGCTGGTCTGTCATAATATAACAGAGACAGTAGATCTAGCTGGTGTGCCATAATATGATTGAGACAGTAGATCTAGCTGGTCTGTCATAATATAATAGAGACAGTAGATCTAGCTGGTGTGCCATAATATGATTGAGACCGTAGATCTAGCTGGTCTGTCATAATATAATAGAGACAGTAGATCTAGCTGGTCTGTCATAATATAATAGAGACAGTAGATCTAGCTGGTCTGCCAAAATATCATTGAGACAGTAGATCTAGCTGGTCTGCCATAATATCATTGAGACAGTAGATCTAGCTGGTCTGTCATAATATAATAGAGACAGTAGATCTAGCTGGTCTGCCGTAATATAATTGAGACAGTAGATCTAGCTGGTCTGCCATAATATAATAGAGACAGTAGATCAAGCTGGTCTGTCATAATATAACAGAGACAGTAGATCTAGCTGGTCTGTCATAATATAATTGAGACAGTAGATCTAGCAGGTATGTCATAATATAAAATAGGCAGAAGATCTAGCTGCTCTGTCATAATATAATTGAGACATTGAATCTAGCTAGTCTGTCATAATACAATTGAGAAAGTAGATCTAGCTGGTCTGTCATAACATTAATTAGAAAGTAGACCTAGCAGGTCTATCATAATATATTAGAGACTGTAGATGTAGCTGGTCTGTCATAATATAGTAGAGACATTAAATGTAGCTGATCTGTCATAATATAATTGAGACAGTAGATCTAGCTTGTCTGTCATAATATAATAGAGACAGTGGATCTAGCTGGTGTGCCATAATATAATTGAGACAGTAGATCTAGCTGGTCTGTCATAATATCATAGAGACAGTAGATCTAGCTGGTCTGTCATAATATAATCGAGACAGTAGATCTAGCTGGTCTGTCAGAATTTAATAGAGACAGTAGATCTAGCTGGTATGTCATAATATACCAGAGACAGTAGATCTAGCTGGTGTGCCATAATATGATTGAGACTGTAGATGTAGCTGGTCTGTCATAATATAGTAGAGACAGTAAATGTAGCTGGTCTGTCATAATATAATTGAGACAGTAGATCTAGCTGGTCTGTCATAATATCATAGAGACAGTAGATCTAGCTGGTCTGTCATAATATAATAGAGACAGTAGATCTAGCTGGTGTGCCATAATATGATTGAGACAGTAGATCTAGCTGGTCTGTCATAATATAATAGAGACAGTAGATCTAGCTGGTGTGCCATAATATGATTGAGACCGTAGATCTAGCTGGTCTGTCATAATATAATAGAGACAGTAGATCTAGCTGGTCTGTCATAATATAATAGAGACAGTAGATCTAGCTGGTCTGTCATAATATAATTGAGAGAGTAGATCTAGCTGGTCTGTCATAATGTAATAGAGACAGTAGATCTAGCTGGTGTGCCATAATATAATTGAGACAGTATATCTAGCTGGTCTGTCATAATATCATAGAGACAGTAGATCTAGCTGGTCTGTCATAATATAATCGAGACAGTAGATCTAGCTGGTCTGTCAGAATTTAATAGAAACAGTAGATCTAGCTGGTATGTCATAATATACCAGAGACAGTAGATCTAGCTGGTGTGCCATAATATGATTGAGACTGTAGATGTAGCTGGTCTGTCATAATATAGTAGAGACAGTAAATGTAGCTGGTCTATCATAATATAATTGAGACAGTAGATCTAGCTGGTCTGTCATAATATCATAGAGACAGTAGATCTAGCTGGTCTGTCATAATATAATAGAGACACTAGATATAGCTGGTGTGCCATAATATGATTGAGACAGTAGATCTAGCTGGTCTGTCATAATATAATAGAGACAGTAGATCTAGCTGGTGTGCCATAATATGATTGAGACCGTAGATCTAGCTGGTCTGTCATAATATAATAGAGACAGTAGATCTAGCTGGTCTGCCATAATATAATTGAGACAGTAGATCTAGCTGGTCAGCCATAATATCATTGAGACAGTAGATCTAGCTGGTGTGCCATAATAAAATAGAAACAGTAGATCTAGCTGGTGTGCCATAATATAATTGAGACAGTAGATATTGCATGTCTATCATAATATAATAGAGACAGTAGATCTAGGTGGTCTGTCATAATATAATAGAGACAGTAGATCTAGCTGGTCTGCCGTAATATAATTGAGACAGTAGATCTAGCTGGTCTGCCATAATATAATTGAGACAGTAGATCTACCTGCTCTGTCATATTATAATAGAAACAGTAGATCTAGCTGGTGTGCCATAATATAATTGAGACAGTAGATATTGCATGTCTATCATAATATAGTAGAGACAGTAAATGTAGCTGGTCTGTCATAATATAATTGAGACAGTAGATCTAGCTGGTCTGTCATAATATCATAGAGACAGTAGATCTAGCTGGTCTGTCATAATATAATAGAGACAGTAGATCTAGCTGGTGTGCCATAATATGATTGAGACAGTAGATCTAGCTGGTCTGTCATAATATAATAGAGACAGTAGATCTAGCTGGTTTGCCATAATATGATTGAGACCGTAGATCTAGCTGGTCTGTCATAATATAATAGAGACAGTAGATCTAGCTGGTCTGTCATAATATAATAGAGACAGTAGATCTAGCTGGTCTGCCAAAATATCATTGAGACAGTAGATCTAGCTGGTCTGCCATAATATCATTGAGACAGTAGATCTAGCTGGTCTGTCATAATTTAATAGATACAGTAGATCTAGCTGGTCTGCCGTAATATAATTGAGACAGTAGATCTAGCTGGTCTGCCATAATATAATTGAGACAGTAGATCTACCTGCTCTGTCATATTATAATAGAAACAGTAGATCTAGCTGGTGTGCCATAATATAATTGAGACAGTAGATATTGCATGTCTATCATAATATATTAGATACTGTAGATGTAGCTGGTCTGTCATAATATAATTGAGACAGTAGATCTAGCTGGTCTGTCATAATATAAAATAGCAGAAGATCTAGCTGGTCTGTCATAATATAATAGAGACAGTAGATCTAGCTGGTCTGTCAGAAATTAATAGAGACAGTAGATCTAGCTGGTCTGTCATTAAATAATTGAGACAGTAGATCTAGCTGGTGTGCATAATATGATTGAGACAGTAGATCTAGCTGGTCTGTCATAATATAACAGAGACAGTAGATCTAGCAGGTCTATCATAATATATTAGAGACTGTAGATGTAGCTGGTCTGGCATAATATAGTAGAGACAGTACATGTAGCTGGTCTGTCATAATATAATTGAGACAGTAGATCTAGCTGGTCTGTTATAATATAATTGAGAGAGTAGATCTAGCTGGTCTGTCATAATATAATAGAGACAGTAGATCTAGCTGGTGTGCCATAATATAATTGAGACAGTATATCTAGCTGGTCTGTCATAATATCATAGAGACAGTAGATCTAGCTGGTCTGTCATAATATAATCGAGACAGTAGATCTAGCTGGTCTGTCAGAATTTAATAGAAACAGTAGATCTAGCTGGTCTGTCAGAATTTCATAGAAACAGTAGATCTAGCTGGTATGTCATAATATACCAGAGACAGTAGATCTAGCTGGTGTGCCATAATATGATTGAGACTGTAGATGTAGCTGGTCTGTCATAATATAGTAGAGACAGTAAATGTAGCTGGTCTGTCATAATATAATTGAGACAGTAGAGCTAGCTGGTCTGTCATAATATCATAGAGACAGTAGATCTAGCTGGTCTGTCATAATATAATAGAGACACTAGATCTAGCTGGTGTGCCATAATATGATTTAGACAGTAGATCTAGCTGGTCTGTCATAATATAATAGAGACAGTAGATCTAGCTGGTGTGCCATAATATGATTGAGACCGTAGATCTAGCTGGTCTGTCATAATATAATAGAGACAGTAGATCTAGCTGGTCTGTCATAATATAATAGAGACAGTAGATCTAGCTGGTCTGACAAAATATCATTGAGACAGTAGATCTAGCTGGTCTGCCATAATATCATTGAGACAGTAGATCTAGCTGGTCTGTCATAATATAATAGAGACAGTAGATCTAGCTGGTCTGCCGTAATATAATTGAGACAGTAGATCTAGCTGGTCTGCCATAATATAATTGAGACTGTAGATCTACCTGCTCTGTCATATTATAATAGAAACAGTAGATCTAGCTGGTGTGCCATAATATAATTGAGACAGTAGATATTGCATGTCTATCATAATATATTAGATACTGTAGATGTAGCTGGTCTGTCATAATATAATTGAGACAGTAGATCTAGCTGGTCTGTCATAATATAAAATAGCAGAAGATCTAGCTGGTCTGTCATAATATAATAGAGACAGTAGATCTAGCTGGTCTGTCAGAAATTAATAGAGACAGTAGATCTAGCTGGTCTGTCATTAAATAATTGAGACAGTAGATCTAGCTGGTGTGCATAATATGATTGAGACAGTAGATCTAGCTGGTCTGTCATAATATAACAGAGACAGTAGATCTAGCAGGTCTATCATAATATATTAGAGACTGTAGATGTAGCTGGTCTGGCATAATATAGTAGAGACAGTAAATGTAGCTGGTCTGTCATAATATAATTGAGACAGTAGATCTAGCTGGTCTGTCATAATATAATTGAGAGAGTAGATCTAGCTGGTCTGTCATAATGTAATAGAGACAGTAGATCTAGCTGGTGTGCCATAATATAATTGAGACAGTATATCTAGCTGGTCTGTCATAATATAATTGAGACAGTAGATCTAGCTGGTCTGTCATAATATAATCGAGACAGTAGATCTAGCTGGTCTGTCAGAATTTAATAGAAACAGTAGATCTAGCTGGTATGTCATAATATACCAGAGACAGTAGATCTAGCTGGTGTGCCATAATATGATTGAGACTGTAGATGTAGCTGGTCTGTCATAATATAGTAGAGACAGTAAATGTAGCTGGTCTATCATAATATAATTGAGACAGTAGATCTAGCTGGTCTGTCATAATATCATAGAGACAGTAGATCTAGCTGGTCTGTCATAATATAATAGAGACACTAGATATAGCTGGTGTGCCATAATATGATTGAGACAGTAGATCTAGCTGGTCTGTCATAATATAATAGAGACAGTAGATCTAGCTGGTGTGCCATAATATGATTGAGACCGTAGATCTAGCTGGTCTGTCATAATATAATAGAGACAGTAGATCTAGCTGGTCTGCCATAATATAATTGAGACAGTAGATCTAGCTGGTCAGCCATAATATCATTGAGACAGTAGATCTAGCTGGTGTGCCATAATAAAATAGAAACAGTAGATCTAGCTGGTGTGCCATAATATAATTGAGACAGTAGATATTGCATGTCTATCATAATATAATAGAGACAGTAGATCTAGGTGGTCTGTCATAATATAATAGAGACAGTAGATCTAGCTGGTCTGCCGTAATATAATT
Organism: Oncorhynchus clarkii lewisi; assembly: GCF_045791955.1. Lineage (NCBI taxonomy): Eukaryota > Metazoa > Chordata > Actinopteri > Salmoniformes > Salmonidae > Oncorhynchus > Oncorhynchus clarkii. The sequence continues at coordinate 40,927,469 of NC_092160.1, forward strand.
GAGACAGTAGATCTAGCTGGTCTGCCATAATATAATTGAGACAGTAGATCTACCTGCTCTGTCATATTATAATAGAAACAGTAGATCTAGCTGGTGTGCCATAATATAATTGAGACAGTAGATATTGCATGTCTATCATAATATAGTAGAGACAGTAAATGTAGCTGGTCTGTCATAATATAATTGAGACAGTAGATCTAGCTGGTCTGTCATAATATCATAGAGACAGTAGATCTAGCTGGTCTGTCATAATATAATAGAGACAGTAGATCTAGCTGGTGTGCCATAATATGATTGAGACAGTAGATCTAGCTGGTCTGTCATAATATAATAGAGACAGTAGATCTAGCTGGTTTGCCATAATATGATTGAGACCGTAGATCTAGCTGGTCTGTCATAATATAATAGATACAGTAGATCTAGCTGGTCTGTCATAATATAATAGAGACAGTAGATCTAGCTGGTCTGCCAAAATATCATTGAGACAGTAGATCTAGCTGGTCTGCCATAATATCATTGAGACAGTAGATCTAGCTGGTCTGTCATAATTTAATAGATACAGTAGATCTAGCTGGTCTGCCGTAATATAATTGAGACAGTAGATCTAGCTGGTCTGCCATAATATAATTGAGACAGTAGATCTACCTGCTCTGTCATATTATAATAGAAACAGTAGATCTAGCTGGTGTGCCATAATATAATTGAGACAGTAGATATTGCATGTCTATCATAATATATTAGATACTGTAGATGTAGCTGGTCTGTCATAATATAATTGAGACAGTAGATCTAGCTGGTCTGTCATAATATAAAATAGCAGAAGATCTAGCTGGTCTGTCATAATATAATAGAGACAGTAGATCTAGCTGGTCTGTCAGAAATTAATAGAGACAGTAGATCTAGCTGGTCTGTCATTAAATAATTGAGACAGTAGATCTAGCTGGTGTGCATAATATGATTGAGACAGTAGATCTAGCTGGTCTGTCATAATATAACAGAGACAGTAGATCTAGCAGGTCTATCATAATATATTAGAGACTGTAGATGTAGCTGGTCTGGCATAATATAGTAGAGACAGTACATGTAGCTGGTCTGTCATAATATAATTGAGACAGTAGATCTAGCTGGTCTGTTATAATATAATTGAGAGAGTAGATCTAGCTGGTCTGTCATAATATAATAGAGACAGTAGATCTAGCTGGTGTGCCATAATATAATTGAGACAGTATATCTAGCTGGTCTGTCATAATATCATAGAGACAGTAGATCTAGCTGGTCTGTCATAATATAATCGAGACAGTAGATCTAGCTGGTCTGTCAGAATTTAATAGAAACAGTAGATCTAGCTGGTCTGTCAGAATTTAATAGAAACAGTAGATCTAGCTGGTATGTCATAATATACCAGAGACAGTAGATCTAGCTGGTGTGCCATAATATGATTGAGACTGTAGATGTAGCTGGTCTGTCATAATATAGTAGAGACAGTAAATGTAGCTGGTCTGTCATAATATAATTGAGACAGTAGAGCTAGCTGGTCTGTCATAATATCATAGAGACAGTAGATCTAGCTGGTCTGTCATAATATAATAGAGACACTAGATCTAGCTGGTGTGCCATAATATGATTGAGACAGTAGATCTAGCTGGTCTGTCATAATATAATAGAGACAGTAGATCTAGCTGGTGTGCCATAATATGATTGAGACCGTAGATCTAGCTGGTCTGTCATAATGTAATAGAGACAGTAGATCTAGCTGGTCTGTCATAATATAATTGAGACAGTAGATCTAGCTGGTCTGTCATAATATAATTGAGAGAGTAGATCTAGCTGGTCTGTCATAATATAATAGAGACAGTAGATCTAGCAGGTCTATCATAATATATTAGAGACAGTAGATCTAGCTGGTGTGCCATAATATAATTGAGATAGTAGATCTAGCTGGTCTGTCATAATATAATTGAGACAGTAGATCTAGCTGGTCTGTCATAATATCATAGAGACAGTAGATCTAGCTGGTCTGTCATAATATAATCGAGGCAGTAGATCTAGCTGGTCTGTCAGAATTTAATAGAGACAGTAGATCTAGCTGGTATGTCATAATATACCAGAGACAGTAGATCTAGCTGGTGTGCCATAATATGATTGAGACTGTAGATGTAGCTGGTCTGTCATAATATAGTAGAGACAGTAAATGTAGCTGGTCTGTCATAATATAATTGAGACAGTAGATCTAGCTGGTCTGTCATAATATCATAGAGACAGTAGATCTAGCTGGTCTGTCAGAAATTAATAGAGACAGTAGATCTAGCTGGTCTGTCATTAAATAATTGAGACAGTAGATCTAGCTGGTGTGCATAATATGATTGAGACAGTAGATCTAGCTGGTCTGTCATAATATAACAGAGACAGTAGATCTAGCAGGTCTATCATAATATATTAGAGACTGTAGATGTAGCTGGTCTGGCATAATATAGTAGAGACAGTAAATGTAGCTGGTCTGTCATAATATAATTGAGACAGTAGATCTAGCTGGTCTGTCATAATATAATTGAGAGAGTAGATCTAGCTGGTCTGTCATAATATAATAGAGACAGTAGATCTAGCTGGTGTGCCATAATATAATTGAGACAGTATATCTAGCTGGTCTGTCATAATATCATAGAGACAGTAGATCTAGCTGGTCTGTCATAATATAATCGAGACAGTAGATCTAGCTGGTCTGTCAGAATTTAATAGAAACAGTAGATCTAGCTGGTATGTCATAATATACCAGAGACAGTAGATCTAGCTGGTGTGCCATAATATGATTGAGACTGTAGATGTAGCTGGTCTGTCATAATATAGTAGAGACAGTAAATGTAGCTGGTCTGTCATAATATAATTGAGACAGTAGATCTAGCTGGTCTGTCATAATATCATAGAGACAGTAGATCTAGCTGGTCTGTCATAATATAATAGAGACAGTAGATCTAGCTGGTGTGCCATAATATGATTGAGACAGTAGATCTAGCTGGTCTGTCATAATATAATAGAGACAGTAGATCTAGCTGGTGTGCCATAATATGATTGAGACCGTAGATCTAGCTGGTCTGTCATAATATAATAGAGACAGTAGATCTAGCTGGTCTGTCATAATATAATAGAGACAGTAGATCTAGCTGGTCTGCCAAAATATCATTGAGACAGTAGATCTAGCTGGTCTGCCATAATATCATTGAGACAGTAGATCTAGCTGGTCTGTCATAATATAATAGAGAGAGTAGATCTAGCTGGTCTGCCGTAATATAATTGAGACAGTAGATCTAGCTGGTCTGCCATAATATAATTGAGACAGTAGATCTACCTGCTCTGTCATATTATAATAGAAACAGTAGATCTAGCTGGTGTGCCATAATATAATTGAGACAGTAGATATTGCATGTCTATCATAATATATTAGATACTGTAGATGTAGCTGGTCTGTCATAATATAATTGAGACAGTAGATCTAGCTGGTCTGTCATAATATAAAATAGCAGAAGATCTAGCTGGTCTGTCATAATATAATAGAGACAGTAGATCTAGCTGGTCTGTCAGAAATTAATAGAGACAGTAGATCTAGCTGGTCTGTCATTAAATAATTGAGACAGTAGATCTAGCTGGTGTGCATAATATGATTGAGACAGTAGATCTAGCTGGTCTGTCATAATATAACAGAGACAGTAGATCTAGCAGGTCTATCATAATATATTAGAGACTGTAGATGTAGCTGGTCTGGCATAATATAGTAGAGACAGTAAATGTAGCTGGTCTGTCATAATATAATTGAGACAGTAGATCTAGCTGGTCTGTCATAATATAATTGAGAGAGTAGATCTAGCTGGTCTGTCATAATGTAATAGAGACAGTAGATCTAGCTGGTGTGCCATAATATAATTGAGACAGTATATCTAGCTGGTCTGTCATAATATCATAGAGACAGTAGATCTAGCTGGTCTGTCATAATATAATCGAGACAGTAGATCTAGCTGGTCTGTCAGAATTTAATAGAAACAGTAGATCTAGCTGGTTTGTCATAATATACCAGAGACAGTAGATCTAGCTGGTGTGCCATAATATGATTGAGACTGTAGATGTAGCTGGTCTGTCATAATATAGTAGAGACAGTAAATGTAGCTGGTCTATCATAATATAATTGAGACAGTAGATCTAGCTGGTCTGTCATAATATCATAGAGACAGTAGATCTAGCTGGTCTGTCATAATATAATAGAGACACTAGATCTAGCTGGTGTGCCATAATATGATTGAGACAGTAGATCTAGCTGGTCTGTCATAATATAATAGAGACAGTAGATCTAGCTGGTGTGCCATAATATGATTGAGACCGTAGATCTAGCTGGTCTGCCATAATATAATAGAGACAGTAGATCTAGCTGGTCTGCCATAATATAATTGAGACAGTAGATCTAGCTGGTCAGCCATAATATCATTGAGACAGTAGATCTAGCTGGTGTGCCATAATAAAATAGAAACAGTAGATCTAGCTGGTGTGCCATAATATAATTGAGACAGTAGATATTGCATGTCTATCATAATATAATAGAGACAGTAGATCTAGCTGGTCTGTCATAATATAATAGAGACAGTAGATCTAGCTGGTCTGCCGTAATATAATTGAGACAGTAGATCTAGCTGGTCTGCCATAATATAATTGAGACAGTAGATCTACCTGCTCTGTCATATTATAATAGAAACAGTAGATCTAGCTGGTGTGCCATAATATAATTGAGACAGTAGATATTGCATGTCTATCATAATATAGTAGAGACAGTAAATGTAGCTGGTCTGTCATAATATAATTGAGACAGTAGATCTAGCTGGTCTGTCATAATATCATAGAGACAGTAGATCTAGCTGGTCTGTCATAATATAATAGAGACAGTAGATCTAGCTGTTGTGCCATAATATGATTGAGACAGTAGATCTAGCTGGTCTGTCATAATATAATAGAGACAGTAGATCTAGCTGGTTTGCCATAATATGATTGAGACCGTAGATCTAGCTGGTCTGTCATAATATAATAGAGACAGTAGATCTAGCTGGTCTGTCATAATATAATAGAGACAGTAGATCTAGCTGGTCTGCCAAAATATCATTGAGACAGTAGATCTAGCTGGTCTGCCATAATATCATTGAGACAGTAGATCTAGCTGGTCTGTCATAATTTAATAGATACAGTAGATCTAGCTGGTCTGCCGTAATATAATTGAGACAGTAGATCTAGCTGGTCTGCCATAATATAATTGAGACAGTAGATCTACCTGCTCTGTCATATTATAATAGAAACAGTAGATCTAGCTGGTGTGCCATAATATAATTGAGACAGTAGATATTGCATGTCTATCATAATATATTAGATACTGTAGATGTAGCTGGTCTGTCATAATATAATTGAGACAGTAGATCTAGCTGGTCTGTCATAATATAAAATAGCAGAAGATCTAGCTGGTCTGTCATAATATAATAGAGACAGTAGATCTAGCTGGTCTGTCAGAAATTAATAGAGACAGTAGATCTAGCTGGTCTGTCATTAAATAATTGAGACAGTAGATCTAGCTGGTGTGCATAATATGATTGAGACAGTAGATCTAGCTGGTCTGTCATAATATAACAGAGACAGTAGATCTAGCAGGTCTATCATAATATATTAGAGACTGTAGATGTAGCTGGTCTGGCATAATATAGTAGAGACAGTACATGTAGCTGGTCTGTCATAATATAATTGAGACAGTAGATCTAGCTGGTCTGTTATAATATAATTGAGAGAGTAGATCTAGCTGGTCTGTCATAATATAATAGAGACAGTAGATCTAGCTGGTGTGCCATAATATAATTGAGACGGTATATCTAGCTGGTCTGTCATAATATCATAGAGACAGTAGATCTAGCTGGTCTGTCATAATATAATCGAGACAGTAGATCTAGCTGGTCTGTCAGAATTTAATAGAAACAGTAGATCTAGCTGGTCTGTCAGAATTTAATAGAAACAGTAGATCTAGCTGGTATGTCATAATATACCAGAGACAGTAGATCTAGCTGGTGTGCCATAATATGATTGAGACTGTAGATGTAGCTGGTCTGTCATAATATAGTAGAGACAGTAAATGTAGCTGGTCTGTCATAATATAATTGAGACAGTAGATCTAGCTGGTCTGTCATAATATCATAGAGACAGTAGATCTAGCTGGTCTGTCATAATATAATAGAGACACTAGATCTAGCTGGTGTGCCATAATATGATTGAGACAGTAGATCTAGCTGGTCTGTCATAATATAATAGAGACAGTAGATCTAGCTGGTGTGCCATAATATGATTGAGACCGTAGATCTAGCTGGTCTGTCATAATATAATAGAGACAGTAGATCTAGCTGGTCTGTCATAATATAATTGAGACAGTAGATCTAGCTGGTCTGTCATAATATAATTGAGAGAGTAGATCTAGCTGGTCTGTCATAATATAATAGAGACAGTAGATCTAGCAGGTCTATCATAATATATTAGAGACAGTAGATCTAGCTGGTGTGCCATAATATAATTGAGATAGTAGATCTAGCTGGTCTGTCATAATATAATTGAGACAGTAGATCTAGCTGGTCTGTCATAATATCATAGAGACAGTAGATCTAGCTGGTCTGTCATAATATAATCGAGGCAGTAGATCTAGCTGGTCTGTCAGAATTTAATAGAGACAGTAGATCTAGCTGGTATGTCATAATATACCAGAGACAGTAGATCTAGCTGGTGTGCCATAATATGATTGAGACTGTAGATGTAGCTGGTCTGTCATAATATAGTAGAGACAGTAAATGTAGCTGGTCTGTCATAATATAATTGAGACAGTAGATCTAGCTGGTCTGTCATAATATCATAGAGACAGTAGATCTAGCTGGTCTGTCAGAAATTAATAGAGACAGTAGATCTAGCTGGTCTGTCATTAAATAATTGAGACAGTAGATCTAGCTGGTGTGTCATAATATAACAGAGACAGTAGATCTAGCAGGTCTATCATAATATATTAGAGACTGTAGATGTAGCTGGTCTGGCATAATATAGTAGAGACAGTAAATGTAGCTGGTCTGTCATAATATAATTGAGACAGTAGATCTAGCTGGTCTGTCATAATATAATTGAGAGAGTAGATCTAGCTGGTCTGTCATAATATAATAGAGACAGTAGATCTAGCTGGTGTGCCATAATATAATTGAGACAGTATATCTAGCTGGTCTGTCATAATATCATAGAGACAGTAGATCTAGCTGGTCTGTCATAATATAATCGAGACAGTAGATCTAGCTGGTCTGTCAGAATTTAATAGAAACAGTAGATCTAGCTGGTATGTCATAATATACCAGAGACAGTAGATCTAGCTGGTGTGCCATAATATGATTGAGACTGTAGATGGAGCTGGTCTGTCATAATATAGTAGAGACAGTAAATGTAGCTGGTCTGTCATAATATAATTGAGACAGTAGATCTAGCTGGTCTGTCATAATATCATAGAGACAGTAGATCTAGCTGGTCTGTCATAATATAATAGAGACACTAGATCTAGCTGGTGTGCCATAATATGATTGAGACAGTAGATCTAGCTGGTCTGTCATAATATAATAGAGACAGTAGATCTAGCTGGTCATTCATAATATCATAGAGACAGGAGATCTAGCTGGTCTGTCATAATATAATCGAGACAGTAGATCTAGCTGGTCTGTCAGAATTTAATAGAGACAGTAGATCTAGCTGGTATGTCATAATATACCAGAGACAGTAGATCTAGCTGGTGTGCCATAATATAATTGAGACAGTAGATATTGCATGTCTATCATAATATAATAGAGACAGTAGATCTAGCTGGTCTGTCATAATATAATAGAGACAGTAGATCTAGCTGGTCTGCCGTAATATAATTGAGACAGTAGATCTAGCTGGTCTGCCATAATATAATTGAGACAGTAGATCTACCTGCTCTGTCATATTATAATAGAAACAGTAGATCTAGCTGGTGTGCCATAATATAATTGAGACAGTAGATATTGCATGTCTATCATAATATATTAGATACTGTAGATGTAGCTGGTCTGTCATAATATAATTGAGACAGTAGATCTAGCTGGTCTGTCATAATATAAAATAGCAGAAGATCTAGCTGGTCTGTCATAATATAATAGAGACAGTAGATCTAGCTGGTCTGTCAGAATTTAATAGAGACAGTAGATCTAGCTGGTCTGTCATAATATAATTGAGACAGTAGATCTAGCTGGTGTGCATAATATGATTGAGACAGTAGATCTAGCTGGTCTGTCATAATATAACAGAGACAGTAGATCTAGCAGGTCTATCATAATATATTAGAGACTGTAGATGTAGCTGGTCTGGCATAATATAGTAGAGACAGTAAATGTAGCTGGTCTGTCATAATATAATTGAGACAGTAGATCTAGCTGGTCTGTCATAATATAATTGAGACAGTAGATCTAGCTGGTCTGTCATAATATAATTGAGAGAGTAGATCTAGCTGGTCTGTCATAATATTAAAAAAGAGTCAGTATATCTAGCTGGTCTGTCATAATATCATAGAGACAGTAGATCTAGCTGGTCTGTCATAATATAATCGAGACAGTAGATCTAGCTGGTCTGTCAGAATTTAATAGAGACAGTAGATCTAGCTGGTATGTCATAATATACCAGAGACAGTAGATCTAGCTGGTGTGCCATAATATGATTGAGACTGTAGATGTAGCTGGTCTGTCATAATATAGTAGAGACAGTAAATGTAGCTGGTCTGTCATAATATAATTGAGACAGTAGATCTAGCTGGTCTGTCATAATATCATAGAGACAGTAGATCTAGCAGGTCTATCATAATATATTAGAGACAGTAAATGTAGCTGGTCTGTCATAATATAATTGAGATAGTAGATCTAGCTGGTCTGTCATAATATAATTGAGACAGTAGATCTAGCTGGTCTGTCATAATATCATAGAGACAGTAGATCTAGCTGGTCTGTCATAATATAATCGAGGCAGTAGATCTAGCTGGTCTGTCAGAATTTAATAGAGACAGTAGATCTAGCTGGTATGTCATAATATACCAGAGACAGTAGATCTAGCTGGTGTGCCATAATATGATTGAGACTGTAGATGTAGCTGGTCTGTCATAATATAGTAGAGACAGTAAATGTAGCTGGTCTGTCATAATATAATTGAGACAGTAGATCTAGCTGGTCTGTCATAATATCATAGAGACAGTAGATCTAGCTGGTCTGTCAGAAATTAATAGAGACAGTAGATCTAGCTGGTCTGTCATTAAATAATTGAGACAGTAGATCTAGCTGGTGTGCATAATATGATTGAGACAGTAGATCTAGCTGGTCTGTCATAATTTAACAGAGACAGTAGATCTAGCAGGTCTATCATAATATATTAGAGACTGTAGATGTAGCTGGTCTGGCATAATATAGTAGAGACAGTAAATGTAGCTGGTCTGTCATAATATAATTGAGACAGTAGATCTAGCTGGTCTGTCATAATATAATTGAGAGAGTAGATCTAGCTGGTCTGTCATAATATAATAGAGACAGTAGATCTAGCTGGTGTGCCATAATATAATTGAGACAGTATATCTAGCTGGTCTGTCATAATATCATAGAGACAGTAGATCTAGCTGGTCTGTCATAATATAATCGAGACAGTAGATCTAGCTGGTCTGTCAGAATTTAATAGAAACAGTAGATCTAGCTGGTATGTCATAATATACCAGAGACAGTAGATCTAGCTGGTGTGCCATAATATGATTGAGACTGTAGATGTAGCTGGTCTGTCATAATATAGTAGAGACTGTAAATGTAGCTGGTCTGTCATAATATAATTGAGACAGTAGATCTAGCTGGTCTGTCATAATATCATAGAGACAGTAGATCTAGCTGGTCTGTCATAATATAATAGAGACAGTAGATCTAGCTGGTGTGCCATAATATGATTGAGACAGTAGATCTAGCTGGTCTGTCATAATATAATAGAGACAGTAGATCTAGCTGGTCTGTCATAATATAACAGAGACAGTAGATCTAGCAGGTCTATCATAATATATTAGAGACTGTAGATGTAGCTGGTCTGGCATAATATAGTAGAGACAGTAAATGTAGCTGGTCTGTCATAATATAATTGAGACAGTAGATCTAGCTGGTCTGTCATAATATAATTGAGACAGTAGATCTAGCTGGTCTGTCATAATATAATTGAGAGAGTAGATCTAGCTGGTCTGTCATAATATTAAAAAAGAGTCAGTATATCTAGCTGGTCTGTCATAATATCATAGAGACAGTAGATCTAGCTAGTCTGTCATAATATAATCGAGACAGTAGATCTAGCTGGTCTGTCAGAATTTAATAGAGACAGTAGATCTAGCTGGTATGTCATAATATACCAGAGACAGTAGATCTAGCTGGTGTGCCATAATATGATTGAGACTGTAGATGTAGCTGGTCTGTCATAATATAGTAGAGACAGTAAATGTAGCTGGTCTGTCATAATATAATTGAGACAGTAGATCTAGCTGGTCTGTCATAATATCATAGAGACAGTAGATCTAGCTGGTCTGTCATAATATAATAGAGACACTAGATCTAGCTGGTGTGCCATAATATGATTGAGACAGTAGATCTAGCTGGTCTGTCATAATATAATCGAGACAGTAGATCTAGCTGGTCTGTCAGAATTTAATAGAGACAGTAGATCTAGCTGGTATGTCATAATATACCAGAGACAGTAGATCTAGCTGGTGTGCCATAATATGATTGAGACTGTAGATGTAGCTGGTCTGTCATAATATAGTAGAGACAGTAAATGTAGCTGGTCTGTCATAATATAATTGAGACAGTAGATCTAGCTGGTCTGTCATAATATCATAGAGACAGTAGATCTAGCAGGTCTATCATAATATATTAGAGACAGTAAATGTAGCTGGTCTGTCATAATATAATTGAGATAGTAGATCTAGCTGGTCTGTCATAATATAATTGAGACAGTAGATCTAGCTGGTCTGTCATAATATCATAGAGACAGTAGATCTAGCTGGTCTGTCATAATATAATCGAGGCAGTAGATCTAGCTGGTCTGTCAGAATTTAATAGAGACAGTAGATCTAGCTGGTATGTCATAATATACCAGAGACAGTAGATCTAGCTGGTGTGCCATAATATGATTGAGACTGTAGATGTAGCTGGTCTGTCATAATATAGTAGAGACAGTAAATGTAGCTGGTCTGTCATAATATAATTGAGACAGTAGATCTAGCTGGTCTGTCATAATATCATAGAGACAGTAGATCTAGCTGGTCTGTCAGAAATTAATAGAGACAGTAGATCTAGCTGGTCTGTCATTAAATAATTGAGACAGTAGATCTAGCTGGTGTGCATAATATGATTGAGACAGTAGATCTAGCTGGTCTGTCATAATTTAACAGAGACAGTAGATCTAGCAGGTCTATCATAATATATTAGAGACTGTAGATGTAGCTGGTCTGGCATAATATAGTAGAGACAGTAAATGTAGCTGGTCTGTCATAATATAATTGAGACAGTAGATCTAGCTGGTCTGTCATAATATAATTGAGAGAGTAGATCTAGCTGGTCTGTCATAATATTATAGAGACAGTAGATCTAGCTGGTGTGCCATAATATAATTGAGACAGTATATCTAGCTGGTCTGTCATAATATCATAGAGACAGTAGATCTAGCTGGTCTGTCATAATATAATCGAGACAGTAGATCTAGCTGGTCTGTCAGAATTTAATAGAAACAGTAGATCTAGCTGGTATGTCATAATATACCAGAGACAGTAGATCTAGCTGGTGTGCCATAATATGATTGAGACTGTAGATGTAGCTGGTCTGTCATAATATAGTAGAGACAGTAAATGTAGCTGGTCTGTCATGATATAATTGAGACAGTAGATCTAGCTGGTCTGTCATAATATCATAGAGACAGTAGATCTAGCTGGTCTGTCATAATATAATAGAGACAGTAGATCTAGCTGGTGTGCCATAATATGATTGAGACAGTAGATCTAGCTGGTCTGTCATAATATAATAGAGACAGTAGATCTAGCTGGTCTGTCATAATATAACAGAGACAGTAGATCTAGCAGGTCTATCATAATATATTAGAGACTGTAGATGTAGCTGGTCTGGCATAATATAGTAGAGACAGTAAATGTAACTGGTCTGTCATAATATAATTGAGACAGTAGATCTAGCTGGTCTGTCATAATATAATTGAGACAGTAGATCTAGCTGGTCTGTCATAATATAATTGAGAGAGTAGATCTAGCTGGTCTGTCATAATATTAAAAAAGAGTCAGTATATCTAGCTGGTCTGTCATAATATCATAGAGACAGTAGATCTAGCTAGTCTGTCATAATATAATCGAGACAGTAGATCTAGCTGGTCTGTCAGAATTTAATAGAGACAGTAGATCTAGCTGGTATGTCATAATATACCAGAGACAGTAGATCTAGCTGGTGTGCCATAATATGATTGAGACTGTAGATGTAGCTGGTCTGTCATAATATAGTAGAGACAGTAAATGTAGCTGGTCTGTCATAATATAATTGAGACAGTAGATCTAGCTGGTCTGTCATAATATCATAGAGACAGTAGATCTAGCTGGTCTGTCATAATATAATAGAGACACTAGATCTAGCTGGTGTGCCATAATATGATTGAGACAGTAGATCTAGCTGGTCTGTCATAATATAATCGAGACAGTAGATCTAGCTGGTCTGTCAGAATTTAATAGAGACAGTAGATCTAGCTGGTATGTCATAATATACCAGAGACAGTAGATCTAGCTGGTGTGCCATAATATGATTGAGACTGTAGATGTAGCTGGTCTGTCATAATATAGTAGAGACAGTAAATGTAGCTGGTCTGTCATAATATAATTGAGACAGTAGATCTAGCTGGTCTGTCATAATATCATAGAGACAGTAGATCTAGCAGGTCTATCATAATATATTAGAGACAGTAAATGTAGCTGGTCTGTCATAATATAATTGAGATAGTAGATCTAGCTGGTCTGTCATAATATAATTGAGACAGTAGATCTAGCTGGTCTGTCATAATATCATAGAGACAGTAGATCTAGCTGGTCTGTCATAATATAATCGAGGCAGTAGATCTAGCTGGTCTGTCAGAATTTAATAGAGACAGTAGATCTAGCTGGTATGTCATAATATACCAGAGACAGTAGATCTAGCTGGTGTGCCATAATATGATTGAGACTGTAGATGTAGCTGGTCTGTCATAATATAGTAGAGACAGTAAATGTAGCTGGTCTGTCATAATATAATTGAGACAGTAGATCTAGCTGGTCTGTCATAATATCATAGAGACAGTAGATCTAGCTGGTCTGTCAGAAATTAATAGAGACAGTAGATCTAGCTGGTCTGTCATTAAATAATTGAGACAGTAGATCTAGCTGGTGTGCATAATATGATTGAGACAGTAGATCTAGCTGGTCTGTCATAATATAACAGAGACAGTAGATCTAACAGGTCTATCATAATATATTAGAGACTGTAGATGTAGCTGGTCTGGCATAATATAGTAGAGACAGTAAATGTAGCTGGTCTGTCATAATATAATTGAGACAGTAGATCTAGCTGGTCTGTCATAATATAATTGAGAGAGTAGATCTAGCTGGTCTGTCATAATATAATAGAGACAGTAGATCTAGCTGGTGTGCCATAATATAATTGAGACAGTATATCTAGCTGGTCTGTCATAATATCATAGAGACAGTAGATCTAGCTGGTCTGTCATAATATAATCGAGACAGTAGATCTAGCTGGTCTGTCAGAATTTAATAGAAACAGTAGATCTAGCTGGTATGTCATAATATACCAGAGACAGTAGATCTAGCTGGTGTGCCATAATATGATTGAGACTGTAGATGTAGCTGGTCTGTCATAATATAGTAGAGACAGTAAATGTAGCTGGTCTGTCATAATATAATTGAGACAGTAGATCTAGCTGGTCTGTCATAATATCATAGAGACAGTAGATCTAGCTGGTCTGTCATAATATAATAGAGACACTAGATCTAGCTGGTGTGCAATAATATGATTGAGACAGTAGATCTAGCTGGTCTGTCATAATATAATAGAGACAGTAGATCTAGCTGGTGTGCCATAATATGATTGAGACCGTAGATCTAGCTGGTCTGTCATAATATAATAGAGACAGTAGATCTAGCTGGTCTGTCATAATATAATTGAGACAGTAGATCTAGCTGGTCTGTCATAATATAATTGAGAGAGTAGATCTAGCTGGTCTGTCATAATATAATAGAGACAGTAGATCTAGCTGGTGTGCCATAATATAATAGAGACAGTAGATCTAGCTGGTGTGCCATAATATGATTGAGACAGTAGATCTAGCTTGTCTGTCATAATATAATAGAGACAGTAGATCTAGCTGGTATGCATAATATGATTGAGACAGTAGATCTAGCTGGTCTGTCATAATATAACAGAGACAGTAGATCTAGCAGGTCTATCATAATATATTAGAGACAGTAAATGTAGCTGGTCTGTCATAATATAATTGAGATAGTAGATCTAGCTGGTCTGTCATAATATAATTGAGATAGTAGATCTAGCTGGTCTGTCATAATATAATTGAGACAGTAGATCTAGCTGGTCTGTCATAATATCATAGAGACAGTAGATCTAGCTGGTCTGTCATAATATAATCGAGGCAGTAGATCTAGCTGGTCTGTCAGAATTTAATAGAGACAGTAGATCTAGCTGGTATGTCATAATATACCAGAGACAGTAGATCTAGCTGGTGTGCCATAATATGATTGAGACTGTAGATGTAGCTGGTCTGTCATAATATAGTAGAGACAGTAAATGTAGCTGGTCTGTCATAATATAATTGAGACAGTAGATCTAGCTGGTCTGTCATAATATCATAGAGACAGTAGATCTAGCTGGTCTGTCATAATATAATAGAGACAGTAGATCTAGCTGGTGGGCCATAATATGATTGAGACAGTAGATCTAGCTGGTCTGCCATAATATCATTGAGACAGTAGATCTAGCTGGTGTGCCATAATAAAATAGAGACAGTAGATCTAGCTGGTGTGCCATAATATGATTGAGACCGTAGATCTAGCTGGTCTGTCATAATATAATAGAGACAGAAGATCTAGCTGGTGTGCCATAATATAATAGAGACAGTAGATCTAGCTGGTGTGCCATAATATGATTGAGACAGTAGATCTAGCTGGTCTGTCATAATATAATAGAGACAGTAGATCTAGCTGGTGTGCATAATATGATTGAGACAGTAGATCTAGCTGGTCTGTCATAATATAACAGAGACAGTAGATCTAGCAGGTCTATCATAATATATTAGAGACAGTAAATGTAGCTGGTCTGTCATAATATAATTGAGACAGTAGATCTAGCTGGTCTGTCATAATATAATTGAGACAGTAAATCTAGCTGGTCATTCATAATATCATAGAGACAGTAGATCTAGCTGGTCTGTCATAATATAATCGAGACAGTAGATCTAGCTGGTCTGTCAGAATTTAATAGAGACAGTAGATCTAGCTGGTATGTCATAATATACCAGAGACAGTAGATCTAGCTGGTGTGCCATAATATGATTGAGACTGTAGATGTAGCTGGTGTGCCATAATATAATAGAGACAGTAGATCTAGCTGGTCTGTCATAATATAATAGAGACAGTAGATCTAGCTGGTCTGCCGTAATATAATTGAGACAGTAGATCTAGCTGGTCTGCCATAATATAATTGAGACAGTAGATCTACCTGCTCTGTCATATTATAATAGAAACAGTAGATCTAGCTGGTGTGCCATAATATAATTGAGACAGTAGATATTGCATGTCTATCATAATATATTAGATACTGTAGATGTAGCTGGTCTGTCATAATATAATTGAGACAGTAGATCTAGCTGGTCTGTCATAATATAAAATAGCAGAAGATCTAGCTGGTCTGTCATAATATAATAGAGACAGTAGATCTAGCTGGTCTGTCAGAATTTAATAGACACATTAGATCTAGCTGGTCTGTCATAATATAATTGAGACAGTAGATCTAGCTGGTGTGCATAATATGATTGAGACAGTAGATCTAGCTGGTCTGTCATAATATAACAGAGACAGTAGATCTAGCAGGTCTATCATAATATATTAGAGACTGTAGATGTAGCTGGTCTGGCATAATATAGTAGAGACAGTAAATGTAGCTGGTTTGTCATAATATAATTGAGACAGTAGATCTAGCTGGTCTGTCATAATATAATTGAGACAGTAGATCTAGCTGGTCTGTCATAATATAATTGAGAGAGTAGATCTAGCTGGTCTGTCATAATATTAAAAAAGAGTCAGTATATCTAGCTGGTCTGTCATAATATCATAGAGACAGTAGATCTAGCTGGTCTGTCATAATATAATCGAGACAGTAGATCTAGCTGGTCTGTCAGAATTTAATAGAGACAGTAGATCTAGCTGGTATGTCATAATATACCAGAGACAGTAGATCTAGCTGGTCTGTCATAATATAATTGAGACAGTAGATCTAGCTGGTCTGTCATAATATCATAGAGACAGTAGATCTAGCTGGTCTGTCATAATATAATAGAGACACTAGATCTAGCTGGTGTGCCATAATATGATTGAGACAGTAGATCTAGCTGGTCTGTCATAATATAATCGAGACAGTAGATCTAGCTGGTCTGTCAGAATTTAATAGAGACAGTAGATCTAGCTGGTATGTCATAATATACCAGAGACAGTAGATCTAGCTGGTGTGCCATAATATGATTGAGACTGTAGATGTAGCTGGTCTGTCATAATATAGTAGAGACAGTAAATGTAGCTGGTCTGTCATAATATAATTGAGACAGTAGATCTAGCTGGTCTGTCATAATATCATAGAGACAGTAGATCTAGCTGGTCTGTCATAATATAATAGAGACACTAGATCTAGCTGGTGTGCCATAATATGATTGAGACAGTAGATCTAGCTGGTCTGTCATAATATAATAGAGACAGTAGATCTAGCTGGTGTGCCATAATATGATTGAGACTGTAGATGTAGCTGGTCTGTCATAATATAGTAGAGACAGTAAATGTAGCTGGTCTGTCATAATATAATTGAGACAGTAGATCTAGCTGGTCTGTCATAATATCATAGAGACAGTAGATCTAGCTGGTCTGTCATAATATAATAGAGACACTAGATCTAGCTGGTGTGCCATAATATGATTGAGACAGTAGATCTAGCTGGTCTGTCATAATATAATAGAGACAGTAGATCTAGCTGGTGTGCCATAATATGATTGAGACCGTAGATCTAGCTGGTCTGTCATAATATAATAGAGACAGTAGATCTAGCTGGTCTGTCATAATATAATAGAGACAGTAGATCTAGCTGGTCTGCCATAATATAATTGAGAGAGTAGATCTAGCTGGTCTGTCATAATATTAAAAAAGAGTCAGTATATCTAGCTGGTCTGTCATAATATCATAGAGACAGTAGATCTAGCTGGTCTGTCATAATATAATTGAGACAGTAGATCTAGCTGGTCTGTCATAATATAATTGAGAGAGTAGATCTAGCTGGTCTGTCATAATATTAAAAAAGAGTCAGTATATCTAGCTGGTCTGTCATAATATCATAGAGACAGTAGATCTAGCTGGTCTGTCATAATATAATCGAGACAGTAGATCTAGCTGGTCTGTCAGAATTTAATAGAGACAGTAGATCTAGCTGGTATGTCATAATATACCAGAGACAGTAGATCTAGCTGGTGTGCCATAATATGATTGAGACTGTAGATGTAGCTGGTCTGTCATAATATAGTAGAGACAGTAAATGTAGCTGGTCTGTCATAATATAATTGAGACAGTAGATCTAGCTGGTCTGTCATAATATCATAGAGACAGTAGATCTAGCTGGTCTGTCATAATATAATAGAGAGACTAGATCTAGCTGGTGTGCCATAATATGATTGAGACAGTAGATCTAGCTGGTCTGTCATAATATAATTGAGAGAGTAGATCTAGCTGGTCTGTCATAATATTAAAAAAGAGTCAGTATATCTAGCTGGTCTGTAATAATATCATAGAGACAGTAGATCTAGCTGGTCTGTCATAATATAATTGAGACAGTAGATCTAGCTGGTCTGTCATAATATAATTGAGAGAGTAGATCTAGCTGGTCTGTCATAATATTAAAAAAGAGTCAGTATATCTAGCTGGTCTGTCATAATATCATAGAGACAGTAGATCTAGCTGGTCTGTCATAATATAATCGAGACAGTAGATCTAGCTGGTCTGTCAGAATTTAATAGAGACAGTAGATCTAGCTGGTATGTCATAATATACCAGAGACAGTAGATCTAGCTGGTGTGCCATAATATGATTGAGACTGTAGATCTAGCTGGTCTGTCATAATATCATAGAGACAGTAGATCTAGCTGGTCTGTCATAATATAATAGAGACAGTAGATCTAGCTGGTCTGCCATAATATCATTGAGACAGTAGATCTAGCTGGTCAGCCATAATATCATTGAGACAGTAGATCTAGCTGGTGTGCCATAATAAAATAGAAACAGTAGATCTAGCTGGTGTGCCATAATATAATTGAGACAGTAGATATTGCATGTCTATCATAATATAATAGAGACAGTAGATCTAGCTGGTCTGTCATAATATTATAGAGACAGTAGATCTAGCTGGTCTGCCGTAATATAATTGAGACAGTAGATCTAGCTGGTCTGCCATAATATAATTGAGACAGTAGATCTACCTGCTCTGTCATATTATAATAGAAACAGTAGATCTAGCTGGTGTGCCATAATATAATTGAGACAGTAGATATTGCATGTCTATCATAATATATTAGATACTGTAGATGTAGCTGGTCTGTCATAATATAATTGAGACAGTAGATCTAGCTGGTCTGTCATAATATAAAATAGCAGAAGATCTAGCTGGTCTGTCATAATATAATAGAGACAGTAGATCTAGCTGGTCTGTCAGAATTTAATAGAGACAGTAGATCTAGCTGGTCTGTCATAATATAATTGAGACAGTAGATCTAGCTGGTGTGCATAATATGATTGAGACAGTAGATCTAGCTGGTCTGTCATAATATAACAGAGACAGTAGATCTAGCAGGTCTATCATAATATATTAGAGACTGTAGATGTAGCTGGTCTGGCATAATATAGTAGAGACAGTAAATGTAGCTGGTCTTTCATAATATAATTGAGACAGTAGATCTAGCTGGTCTGTCATAATATAATTGAGAGAGTAGATCTAGCTGGTCTGTCATAATATAATAGAGACAGTAGATCTAGCTGGTGTGCCATAATATGATTGAGACAGTAGATCTAGCTGGTCTGTCATAATATAATAGAGACAGTAGATCTAGCTGGTGTGCCATAATATGATTGAGACAGTAGATCTAGCTGGTCTGTCATAATATAATAGAGACAGTAGATCTAGCTGGTCTTTCATAATATAATAGAGACAGTAGATCTAGCTGGTCTGCCATAACATAATTGAGAGAGTAGATCTAGCTGGTCTGCCATAATATAATAGAAACAGTAGATCTAGCTGGTGTGCCATAATATAATTGAGACAGTAGATATTGCATGTCTTTTATAATATAATAGAGACAGTAGATCTACCTGCTCTGTCATATTATAATAGAAACAGTAGATCTAGCTGGTGTGCCATAATATAATTGAGACAGTAGATATTGCATGTCTATCATAATATATTAGATACTGTAGATGTAGCTGGTCTGTCATAATATAATTGAGACAGTAGATCTAGCTGGTCTGTCATAATATAAAATAGAAGAAGATCTAGCTGCTCTGTCATAATATAATTGAGTCATTAGATCTAGCTAGTCTGTCATAATACAATAGAGAAGGTAGATCTAGCTTTCTGTCATAATATAATAGACACAGTAGATCTAGTTGGTCTGTCATTATATAATTGAGACAGTAGATCTAGCTGGTGTGCCATAATATAATAGAGACAGTAGATCTAGCTGGTCTGTCAGAATTTAATAGAGACAGTAGATCTAGCTGGTCTGTCAGAATTTAATAGAGACAGTAGATCTAGCTGGTCTGTCATAATATAATTGAGACAGTAGATCTAGCTGGAGTGCATAATATAATTGAGACAGTAGATCTAGCTGGTCTGTCATAATATAACAGAGACAGTAGATCTAGCAGGTCTATCATAATATATTAGAGACTGTAGATGTAGCTGGTCTGTCATAATATAGTAGAGACAGTAAATGTAGCTGTTCTGTCATAATATAATTGAGACAGTAGATCTAGCTGGTCTGTCATAATATAATAGAGACAGTAGATCTAGCTGGTCTGTCATAATATAACAGAGACAGTAGATCTAGCTGGTCTGTCATAATATAATTGAGACAGTAGATCTAGCTGGTCTGTCATAATATAAAATGGGCAGAAGATCTAGCTGCTCTGTCATAATATAATTGAGACATTGAATCTAGCTAGTCTGTCATAATACAATAGAGAAGGTAGATCTAGCTGGTCTGTCATAACATTAATTAGAAAGTAGACCTAGCAGGTCTATCATAATATATTAGAGACTGTAGATGTAGCTGGTCTCTCATAATATAGTAGAGACATTAGATCTAGCTAGTCTGTCATAATACAATAGAGAAGGTAGATCTAGCTGGTCTGTCATAACATTAATTAGAAAGTAGACCTAGCAGGTCTATCATAATATATTAGAGACTGTAGATGTAGCTTGTCTGTCATAATATAGTAGAGACAGTAAATGTAGCTGGTCTGTCATAATATAATTGAGACAGTAGATCTAGCTGGTCTGTCATAATATAATAGAGACAGTAGATCTAGCTGGTCTGTCATAATATAATAGAGACAGTAGATCTAGCTGGTGTGCCATATTATAATTGAGACAGTAGATCTAGCTGGTCTGTCAGAATTTAATAGAGACAGTAGATCTAGCTGTTATGTCATAATATAATTGAGACAGTAGATCTAGCTGGTGTGCCATAATATGATTGAGACTGTAGATGTAGCTGGTCTGTCATAATATAGTAGAGACAGTAAATGTAGCTGGTCTGTCATAATATAATTGAGACAGTAGATCTAGCTGGTCTGTCATAATATCATAGAGACAGTAGATCTAGCTGGTGTGTCATAATATAATAGAGACAGTAGATCTAGCTGGTGTGCCATAATATGATTGATACAGTAGATCTAGCTGGTCTGTCATAATATAATAGAGACAGTAGATCTAGCTGGTCTGTCATAATATAACAGAGACAGTAGATCTAGCTGGTCTGTCATAATATAATTGAGACAGTAGATCTAGCTGGTCTGTCATAATATAATTGAGACAGTAGATCTAGCTGGTCTGTCATAATATAATAGAGACATTACATCTAGCTGGTCTGTCATAATATAACAGAGACAGTAGATCTAGCTGGTCTGTCATAATATAATTGAGACAGTAGATCTAGCTGGTCTGTCATAATATAAAATAGGCAGAAGATCTAGCTGCTCTGTCATAATATAATTGAGACATTGAATATAGCTAGTCTGTCATAATACAATTGAGAAGGTAGATCTAGCTGGTCTGTCATAACATTAATTAGAAAGTAGACCTAGCAGGTCTATCATAAATATTAGAGACTGTAGATGTAGCTGGTCTCTCTTAATATAGTAGAGACATTAGATCTAGCTGGTCTGTCATAATACAATAGAGAAGGTAGATCTAGCTGGTCTGTCATAACATACATTACATTACCCCCTCTCACATTTTTCAACATGTTTTTTTTTTTTTACAAAAGGATAGATTTGGAGTTAGATAAACTTGGATTTTTCGGCAGGTACATATTCAGGATGCTACTCTCCACAACATGGCCTTCACTCCAGATCAAAACTCCAAATCTACAACCTATTTTTGACCAAAATTAACCGGAGAGATTACTGCTTCCAAGGTTTCCTTTTTCCAAGCTATACGGAGGTGGGGTGGTGAGGGTACCTCTAGCAAACAAACAGCAGACACCTGGGGACACCATCCAACCTGGAACTGAGTGAGTAGTGTTTGGTCTGATGCTATTTTGAAAGCCAAGAAGAAAACGAAAAAAGAAAAAAAGATAAATCAGTTAGATTACAGTGATATATTTTATTTTATGGGGACTGAATGCTGAGTTAAGGCTCCCAGGCTTGGACAGACCAGATACAAATTCCATCAGCACTACGGTGTGAAGGAATATGTGTCGAGGCCTTTGGGCCCAACAAGTGGCAGGAGTCTTTAAAGAGTCCTCTGACACACCCTCCTGCTGTTCAAAGACCATCCACTGGCATTTTCTACAAGAAATCTGCCTCCAGAAAAAAAAGCTTCGCCCAAGTGGGTGTGACACCTACTCCTGTTGCCTGCTGCACTGCTGCTAGGATTCCACCTGGCGATCTGTTCCCCTTCTGCCCTGGTCTGTCTCCCCCTGTCTGGTACAGGTACCTCCACCACACTCCCCCCTCTCTCCCTGGTCTGTCTCCCCTTGTCTGGTACAGATACCTCCACCACACTCCCCCCTCTCTCCCTGGCCTGTCTCCCCCTGTCTAGTACAGGTACCTCCACCACACTCACCCCTCTCTCCCTGGCCTGTCTCCCCCTGTCTGGTACAGGTAGCCCCACCACACTCACCCCTCTCTCCCTGGCCTGTCTGGTACAGGTACCTCCACCACACTCACCCTCTCTCCCTTGCCTGTCTGGTACAGGTACCTCCACCACACTCACCCCTCTCTCCCTGGCCTGTCTGGTACAGGTACCTCCACCACACTCACCCCTCTCTCCCTGGCCTGTCTGGTACAGGTACCCCCACCACACTCCCCCCTCTCTCCCTGGCTTGTCTGGTACAGGTACCCCCACCACACTCACTCCTCTCTCCCTGGCCTGTCTGGTACAGGTACCTCCACCACACTCGGGACTCTGACTGTCTATTGGTTACACAGACCTTTTGCCTCTCATCCTATTCTATCCACCTCTCACCGGCTTTGTATTCATGTCACCTGATGAAATTGCTGTATAATATGATCTTGTTGCCATCTGATGCACATTCAGATGTTATAAATCAACCCTGCAGAGCTCTCCCTGTCCTCTGCCGTGCCTTGATTGTTTTACTGTTGATGATATATGGAAATGTGGTTTCCACTCAGGTTATGGATGTGTCACTACAATCTTAAAGGTCCTCAATGATGTCACCATTGCCCTTGATTCTAAGCAATGTTGTGCTGACTTGGCCAAAGCTTTTGATACGGTAGACCATTCCATTCTTGTGGGCCGGCTAAGGAGTATTGGTGTCTCTGAGGGGTCTTTGGCCTGGTTTGCTAACTACCTCTCTCAAAGAGTGCAGTGTATAAAGTCAGAAAATCTGCTGTCTCAGCCACTGCCTGTCACCAAGGGAGTACCCCAAAGCTCGATCCTAGGCCCCAAGCTCTTCTCAATTTACATCAACAACATAGCTCAGGCAGTAGGAAACTTTCTCATCCATTTATATGCAGATGATACAGTCTTATACTCAGCTGGCCGCTCCCTGGATTTTGTGTTAAATGCTCTTCAACAAAGCTTTCTTAGTGTCCAACAAGCTTTCTCTGCCTTAGCATTGTTCAGAACACCTCCACAACATATGGTTTGGTAAGAAGAATGGCCCTCTCCCCACAGGTGTGATTACTACCTCTGAGGGTTTAGAGCTTGAGGTAGTCACCTCATACAAGTACTTGGGAGTATGGCTAGACGGTACACTGTCCTTCTCTCAGCACATATCAAAGCTGCAGGCTAAAGTTAAATCTAGACTTGGTTTCCTCTATCGTAATCGCTCCTCTTTCACCCCAGCTGCCAAACTAACCCTGATTCAGATGACCATCCTACCCATGCTAGATTACAGAGACATAATTTATAGATCGGCAGATAAGGGTGCACTCAAGCGGCTAGATGTTCTTTACCAGATTTGCCACCAATGCTCCTCATACATCACTGCATTCTATACTCCTCTGTAAACTGGTTATCTCTGTATACCCGTCACTGGTTGATGCTTATTTATAAAACCCTCTTAGGCCTCACTCCCCCCTATCTGAGATATCTACTGCAGCCCTCATCCTCCTCATACAACACCCGTTCTGCCAGTCATATTCTGTTAAAGGTCCACAAAGCACACACATTCCTGGGTCTCTCGTCTTTTCAGTTCACTGCAGCTAGCGACTGGAACGAGCTCAAAGACTCAATCATGGACTCTCTTACTGATAGTTGTGGCTGCTTTGTGTGATGTATTGTTGTCTCTACCTTCTTGCCCTTTGTGCTGCTATCTGTGCTCAATAATGTTCGTACCATGTTTTGTGCTGCTGCCATATTATTGTCATGTGTTGCTACCATGCTGTGTTGTCATGTGTTGCTACCATGCTGTGTTGTCATGTGTTGCTGCCTTGTTATGTTGTTGTCTTAGGGCTCTCTTTTTGTAGTGTTGTGTTGTCTCTCTTGTTGTGATGTGTGTTTTGTCCTCTATTTATATTGTTGTTGTTTTTTTATCCCAGGCCCCCGTCCCCGCAGGAGGCATTTTTGCCTTTTGGTAGGCTGTCATTGTAAATAAGAATGTGTTCTTAACTGGCTTGCCTAGTTAAATAAAGGTTAAATAAAATGAAATTTAAAAATAATGTTGCATGAATCTGTTTTTGTGAATTCCATCTCTCACCACTACGCGGCGCTGCAGTCAAAGTACAGACCAAAAACAAACATCCTTCTTCCGTCTCATTCTCCCCCAGTTTCCGGAAAATCCCTGAGAAAATGGAATCCTGAGGCCGTACCTAAATAGTTAAGCGAATTTGTTAGAATAAAACTACGAAAGTCCAAAAATAAGGAATAACGACACAAATACAAGACAGGTACTGTAAAAAGGATAACATATTTAGATTTTGTTAACTCGTCTTGAAATATAAAGTGGCTCGTTAAATTGTGCTAACCTGTTATTAGTTAGCTAGCTTTAGCGGTCAGCTAGCAGCGATCGGTCGCAGCGGCGTCGGAAGATGTTCGCTAGCGGACTAGATTGCTTAATCAACTAACTGACCCAAGTAATCCGTGTGGATTATAACGTTAGTTAGATAACAACGTCAAAAACATATATTTTGAAAGGGACCATGTTCACTAGCGAGGCAGCCAACGTTATTTCTAACCTTTACTGGCTTAGTTTCGTGTTGGTGAAAATATTTCGGTCTTCCTTATTCCTGATGTCATGTAGCTAACGGTAGTTAGCATTGTTTCGAGGTTTTCATTTATTTATTTACTTACTAACTAAACTACCCCGTTTGCGCCAGCTACAAACAACACAGACGTCAAGTTTTTATGCGGATGGCATAATCATCATTTTTGGTGTAAGTGGATGTCTGTATTTACACAAAATACACCACAAGAGCTAACTAATGTTAGCTTGCTAATTCCACAAATGACTGCAAATGTAAAAGTTTGTCGTTAGCCTGCTAGCCAACGTTAGCAGGTCTGCTAGCTAGCCAAATGTTTATCTTGCGTTAACTAGCTATTTAGTCTTGCCAATTTGAAATGTTTGCTATGGTCACAACTTAAAATCATAACAATATACTAACGATATAATTATTTTATCTAGCTTTGTCTTTTAAATGGTAAATGTTGGGATGTAACTAGCTAACGGAGTTGTTTGTCCATCTTTTTAGATGCCATTTTCTGCTAAGCTAGTTAGCATGCTAATTGTTAGCTCGCCAGATGATTCCATTTTGATTTTCTCGACTTTAGTCTGACTGGCTAGCTGCTGATTTGTAATCAAAACAAGGGACTCCGTTTTAAATGAGACTTTTAAAGGATGTGACATGTTGTTGCATCGGAGTAAAGGATGATCACCGAGCCATCAATCTTTTTCCTTGATGTCTGAAATGTCCTCATTACGTTAACAGCAGTTTACTGAACGCTAGCTAACTTGGTAGCTAATAAGGTAATCGGTCTAATTCTATTTGTCGATGAATGTAATTTAGCGGTGACTAGCTCTGTTTGCCTTGTATAACAATAACATCAAAAATATTCAATGTTATTAGAATCTACTGACAGTCTCCTGTCTGTGGCCTTCCCCACCACTACCCAGCCAGTGTGTTAGCTCTGCTGACAGTCTCCTGTCCGTGGCCTTCCCCACCACTACCCAGCCAGTGTGTTAGCTCTGCTGACAGTCTCCTGTCCGTGGCCTTCCCCACCACTACCCAGCCAGTGTGTTAGCTCTGCTGACAGTCTCCTGTCCGTGGCCTTCCCCACCACTACCCAGCCAGTGTGTTTGCTCTGCTGACAGTCTCCTGTCCGTGGCCTTCCCCACCACTACCCAGCCAGTGTGTTAGCTCTGCTGACAGTCTCCTGTCCGTGGCCTTCCCCACCACTACCCAGCCAGTGTGTTTGCTCTGCTGACAGTCTCCTGTCCGTGGCCTTCCCCACCACTACCCAGCCAGTGTGTTTGCTCTGCTGACAGTCTCCTGTCCGTGGCCTTCCCCACCACTACCCAGCCAGTGTGTTAGCTCTGCTGACAGTCTCCTGTCCGTGGCCTTCCCCACCACTACCCAGCCAGTGTGTTAGCTCTGCTGACAGTCTCCTGTCCGTGGCCTTCCCCACCACTACCCAGCCAGTGTGTTAGCTCTGCTGACAGTCTCCTGTCCGTGGCCTTCCCCACCACTACCCAGCCAGTGTGTTTGCTCTGCTGACAGTCTCCTGTCCGTGGCCTTCCCCACCACTACCCAGCCAGTGTGTTTGCTCTGCTGACAGTCTCCTGTCCGTGGCCTTCCCCACCCCTACCCAGCCAGTGTGTTAGCTCTGCTGACAGTCTCCTGTCCGTGGCCTTCCCCACCACTACCCAGCCAGTGTGTTAGCTCTGCTGACAGTCTCCTGTCCGTGGCCTTCCCCACCACTACCCAGCCAGTGTGTTAGCTCTGCTGACAGTCTCCTGTCCGTGGCCTTCCCCACCACTACCCAGCCAGTGTGTTTGCTCTGCTGACAGTCTCCTGTCCGTGGCCTTCCCCACCACTACCCAGCCAATGTGTTAGCTCTGCTGACAGTCTCCTGTCCGTGGCCTTCCCCACCACTACCCAGCCAGTGTGTTTGCTCTGCTGACAGTCTCCTGTCCGTGGCCTTCCCCACCACTACCCAGCCAGTGTGTTAGCTCTGCTGACAGTCTCCTGTCCGTGGCCTTCCCCACCACTACCCAGCCAGTGTGTTTGCTCTGCTGACAGTCTCCTGTCCGTGGCCTTCCCCACCACTACCCAGCCAGTGTGTTTGCTCTGCTGACAGTCTCCTGTCCGTGGCCTTCCCCACCACTACCCAGCCAGTGTGTTAGCTCTGCTGACAGTCTCCTGTCCGTGGCCTTCCCCACCACTACCCAGCCAGTGTGTTTGCTCTGCTGACAGTCTCCTGTCCGTGGCCTTCCCCACCACTACCCAGCCAGTGTGTTAGCTCTGCTGACAGTCTCCTGTCCGTGGCCTTCCCCACCACTACCCAGCCAGTGTGTTAGCTCTGCTGACAGTCTCCTGTCCGTGGCCTTCCCCACCACTACCCAGCCAGTGTGTTTGCTCTGCTGACAGTCTCCTGTCCGTGGCCTTCCCCACCACTACCCAGCCAGTGTGTTTGCTCTGCTGACAGTCTCCTGTCCGTGGCCTTCCCCACCACTACCCAGCCAGTGTGTTAGCTCTGCTGACAGTCTCCTGTCCGTGGCCTTCCCCACCACTACCCAGCCAGTGTGTTTGCTCTGCTGACAGTCTCCTGTCCGTGGCCTTCCCCACCACTACCCAGCCAGTGTGTTAGCTCTGCTGACAGTCTCCTGTCCGTGGCCTTCCCCACCACTACCCAGCCAGTGTGTTTGCTCTGCTGACAGTCTCCTGTCCGTGGCCTTCCCCACCACTACCCAGCCAGTGTGTTAGCTCTGCTGACAGTCTCCTGTCCGTGGCCTTCCCCACCACTACCCAGCCAGTGTGTTAGCTCTGCTGACAGTCTCCTGTCCGTGGCCTTCCCCACCACTACCCAGCCAGTGTGTTTGCTCTGCTGACAGTCTCCTGTCCGTGGCCTTCCCCACCACTACCCAGCCAGTGTGTTTGCTCTGCTGACAGTCTCCTGTCCGTGGCCTTCCCCACCACTACCCAGCCAGTGTGTTTGCTCTGCTGACAGTCTCCTGTCCGTGGCCTTCCCCACCACTACCCAGCCAGTGTGTTAGCTCTGCTGACAGTCTCCTGTCCGTGGCCTTCCCCACCACTACCCAGCCAGTGTGTTAGCTCTGCTGACAGTCTCCTGTCCGTGGCCTTCCCCACCACTACCCAGCCAGTGTGTTTGCTCTGCTGACAGTCTCCTGTCCGTGGCCTTCCCCACCACTACCCAGCCAGTGTGTTTGCTCTGCTGACAGTCTCCTGTCCGTGGCCTTCCCCACCACTACCCAGCCAGTGTGTTTGCTCTGCTGACAGTCTCCTGTCCGTGGCCTTCCCCACCACTACCCAGCCAGTGTGTTAGCTCTGCTGACAGTCTCCTGTCTGTGGCCTTCCCCACCACTACCCAGCCAGTGTGTTAGGTCTGCTGACCCTTTGCTGTGTCAGTGTGTTGAAGATGCAGCTGGGCATTTCTATTGTCGACCCGGTACAGCGAGAAGAGGATGGTGATGGCACACTTCTCTGAGCCTGCTTCCTCTCGAGGTTTCTTCCTTCTAGGGACGTTTTCCTGGCTCTTGTGCTCTTGCTTCTGCCTTAATTGTGCTTTGGTGTCTAGGCCGGGCTACTGTAAAAGCACTTTTTCACAATTGCTAATGTTAAAATATATTTGATTATCCCTAGCAGCTGGATCGTGGGGACTCAAAGACAGACAGCGTTTATCTCCAGCTTCTCTCCCTTCGACACCCGATGGAGGGCTCCGACAGTTCCGAGCCGGGCGCCAGTGACCAACCAGAGGCCCAGCGCAGGCGGCAACGGGACCGGCTAGACCGGGAGGAGGCCTTCTACCAGTTTGTCAACAACCTGAGTGAGGCAGACTACCGGCTGATGAGAGACAACAACCTGCTGGGTACCCCAGGTAACTGACTCTCCTTTAATACGCCTGTAGTAACACCTGTTATAAACCTGTAACACGCCTCATTAGACAACAACCTTAACAGAGCAGTGTAGAGATGGATTTTCAATCTCATAGAAAAGTTAGTCTTCACTTTGTTTCATGTAGTCCTTATTTTTCTATTGCAGACTGTGGGTTGAATGACCTTTTCAGTCAGGTTTTTAGATTGGCTCTCTAAGGTCGTTGTCTCAGGTTGAGTTTTTCTTATGATGTGCTGGAAAACCAAAGCCTGCGGACAACTGAAGATACCACATCAGGCCAGTGGAGTGGGAGGTGGGCAGTATTTCCCGTGGAGAGCAGTGAGAGGACAGGGCCTGTCCTGGTAAGTCTGGTTCTCAGTACTGTCCTGTTGCTGTGTAACCAGGAGACAAACTACAGCTTTATGGGCAAATACTTGTGTATTTCCAGTAGTAAATGAAGGCAGTTAGAGCCAGTGTCGGTGTACTGAGTTGTAGTTTCATCCCTCCTAGGTGAGATCACAGCAGAGGAGTTGTTCAGTCGGTTGCAGCAGATTAAGGATGGACCAGAGCAGCAGCAGCCTAGCATCAACACCAGTGAGACTGGAGAAGCTACAGGAGGTAAGGCTCCTTTTCATTGTCTTTCATGCAGAAATTCAAAGTTGGCTGCTTTTAAAAATGTTTTCTTTAATGGTGAAATTGCCAGAACAGTCACTGCAAACAACAGTTTTTTTTCTCCATTAGAATGTTGACGCGTTCTCTCTGTTCCATTTAGAATGTTGACGCGTTCTCTCTGTTCTATTAGAACCGTCTCTAGAATGTTGATATGTTCTGTCTTCTATTAGAACCGACAGAACCGGCGGAAGGTCCAGAGGACCCGTCTAATGGCGACACCCTCTTGGATTGGCTGAACACTGTCAGGCGGACAGGCAACACCACCCGCAGTGGTCACAGAGGCAACCAGTCATGGCGGGCAGTGAGCCGGACCAACCCAAACAGCGGAGACTTCCGGTTCAGTCTGGAGATCAACGTTAACCGTAACCTGGCCGAGCAGCAGGCCCGCGCCGATGTGGAGACGGGGGAGGCTCAAGAGGAAGGCCCAGCAGAAGCACCTGGCGATGGGGTGGAGGCAGTGGTCGGAGTGGAGGTCCAGGCAGGGACTGAGGCAGGGACTGAGGCAGGGACTGAGGCAGGGACTGAGGCAGGGACTGAGGCAGGGACTGAGGCAGGGACTGAGGCAGGGACTGAGGCAGGGACTGAGGCAGGGACTGAGGCAGGGACTGAGGCAGGGACTGAGGCAGGGACTGAGGCAGGGACTGAGGCAGGGACTGGGGCAGGGACTGGGGCAGGGACTGGGGCGCCCATGGAGACAGGAGAAGTGCTCGAGGAACCAGTTGTGGAGGAGATGGCTGTCATAGTGGAACCAGAAGCGGAGATGGAGCCAGAGGCTGAAGTAGAAGCAGAGATGGTCCCAGAATTAGTAGTAGAGGTAGTCCCACAGCCGCCCAGCCCTGTCACCGCCACCCCTCCTGTCTCCAGACCAGCCAGTCCCCTGGTGCAGGCCACCCCGGCCCCCGCCCCCCCCAGCCCGCCCCCTGAGGAGCCTCCCCGACGGGGCCAGAGACGAGCCCGCAGCCGTAGCCCTGAGCAGCGCCGGACCAGGGCTCGCACCACACGGAGCCGTTCCCCTCTCACCCTGGACCGACTGGATGGCCTCCCCCGCCACGTGCCCAACGCCACCCCTTCACACAGCCCCCCCACCCTGCCCCCCCAGGCCCCCGCAGAGGGAAGCTCACGGACTCGACAGCATGTTCTG
Source organism: Oncorhynchus clarkii lewisi (assembly GCF_045791955.1). Taxonomy (NCBI): domain Eukaryota; kingdom Metazoa; phylum Chordata; class Actinopteri; order Salmoniformes; family Salmonidae; genus Oncorhynchus; species Oncorhynchus clarkii. The sequence goes on from NC_092160.1 coordinate 40,958,488, forward strand.
TCCCGGCAAAGCACTGCAGAGTACGATGTCCAGTCAGCCGGAACAGGGTCTGGGAACGCCCCAGAGCCCGTTACCACCCCACCCCAGGAGGGAGAGGCCGCGGGCGCGGAGGGAGCAGCAGGACGACGTCCCCCCACTATCATGCTGGACCTGCAGGTGCGCCGTGTTCGTCCAGGTGAGTACCGCCAGAGGGACAGCATTGCTAACAGAACCCGCTCACGCTCCCAGAACTCCAACAACACCTTCCTGTACGAGAGTGAGAGGGGGGGGTTCCGCAGGACCTTCTCCCGGTCCGAGCGTGCGGGTGTGAGGACGTACGTCAGCACCATCAGGATCCCCATCAGGAGGATCAGTGATGCAGGGTTGGGAGAGGCCACCTCCATGGCTCTGCAGACCATGATACGACAGATCATGACCGGCTTCGGAGAGCTCAGCTATTTCATGGACTCAGACTCTGACTCCTCGGACTCAAACCGTGGCGGTGGTAACCCCACTGGCGCTGCCGACCTAGCAGAGGCGCTCAACACTCCCGACGGGGGAGTAGCTGGTATGGCGGAGGGGGCGGAGCTTCCTGTCTCAGTGGGTGGGCCTAGTGTGGGAGGAGCCGGGGAGGCAAGGACAGAGGAGGGGGAAGAGGGGGTTGGTGTAGGTCTGGCCCCAGGGATAGGTTTAGGGGTGGGGGGCACCCCCAGGGAGGGGCGAGGTCGCCCCCGTGCCCCCATCAGTCTGGAGGAACCAGGGTCACTACCCTTTCTCCGCCTTGCTCACTTCTTCCTCCTGAATGATGAGGATGAGGAACAGCCCAGAGGACTCACCAAGGAGCAGATCGACAACCTCTCCACCAGGAACTTTGGGGAGAGTGATGCTCTGAAGACCTGCAGTGTGTGTATCACAGAGTATGCTGAGGGGAACAAGTTGAGGAAGTTGCCCTGTTCTCATGAGTACCATGTTCACTGTATCGACCGCTGGCTGTCTGAGAACTCCACCTGTCCTATCTGCCGCAGGGCCGTGTTGGTGTCTGCTAACCGGGAGAGTGTGGTCTAACCTGGAGAGCTGGAGGTCAGGGGTCAGCGGTGCTCCATGCAGACAGCTCCAGTATATAACACCGTGTCAGTTCTGCAGGCCTTTCTCCCAGTCAGACCATTTACATTGTTCATGTTTTCATTCTTAAGACATCACTGACTTTTATCCAACTGACATGTTGGTGTTTGGAGAGACGGAGACAGACGAGACGGAGACAGACAGGAAGGTGGTGTCCTCAAAGTGTAGTAAGAGACATGAGAGATGCCACTGTCCCATTGGCCAACAGACCCCACTCTCCCTTACCTACTCTGAGAGGACCAACAGACCCCACTCTCCCTTACCTACTCTGAGAGGACCAACAGACCCCACTCTCCCTTACCTACTCTGGGAGGACCAACAGACCCCACTCTCCCTTACCTACTCTGAGAGGACCAACAAACCCCACTCTCCCTTACCTACTCTGGGAGGACCAACAGACCCCACTCTCCCTTACCTACTCTGGGAGGACCAACAGACCCCACTCTCCCCTACCTGTCTTACCCCAAAAGGGACTCCACTGTCCCCACCTGACCCTGCTCTCCACCTGAAAGACTTAACTGCATTTATCAATACTCTGGAACGGCTCACAGACTGTCAGTGTGTCAAAGCTTGCTGAATTAGTTTTTAAGTTAAAACTGTAGAATGTTGTACAGGCTTTAATTGGGAGAACAAGATGTGACGGACTTGGATTCCGTTGGGAATTCTATCAGTTTATTTGGACTCGTATTGCATCATATTCATGACATCGGAATCAATAGTAGTGATTATTGATTATGAACTGTGTTGAACCGTCGTTGAGAAGGGATGTAGGTATCTGTTAACTGATGCTAGTATGTAGTCTAACTCTAGCCCATCACATGAAGCATTTTCTATTTCTGCCCTCTGACAGTGTTTCATCATGACATCTCGGAGTAGTGATCTAGCACCAGTCCATCACTGTTAATCTAGGATCAGTGGCGGTCTAGGATCAGTCCATATAATCTTATTCATTAAACCTAAGTAGCCCAACTGATCGTAGATCATCACTCCTATTCTGGGACACTTTGTGGATACGGATCCTGAAGGATAACGACAACCTCCTAGTGATCCTGACCTTGTAATATCACCATGACAACCTGTTGATTCTGCTACAGTATGACCAGGAAGTGAACAGAGGGCTGCATTATGGCTCTGTCTCAAATACCACCCTATCTCTATATAGTGCACTACCCATAGGACTCTGGTCAGAAGTACTGCTCTATATAGGGAATAGTGACATTTGGGAATCACATTTATTATGAGTTCCAAGTGTTGGTTAGAGCCAGGCCAGGTTAGACCCCAGGCCAGGTTGGAGCCAGGCCAGGTTAGACCCCAGGCCAGGTTGGAGCCAGGCCAGGTTGGAGCCAGGCCAGGTTAGACCCCGGCCAGGTTAGACCCCGGGCCAGGTTAGACCCCGGGCCAGGTTAGACCCCGGGCCAGGTTAGACCCCAGGCCAGGTTGGAACCCAGGCCAGGTTAGACCCCAGGCCAGGTTGGAGCCAGGCCAGGTTAGACCCCGGCCAGGTTAGACCCCAGGCCAGGTTGGAGCCAGGCCAGGTTGGAGCCAGGCCAGGTTGGAGCCAGGCCAGACCCCGACCAGGTTAAACCCCGGCCAGGTTAGACCCCGGCCAGGCCAGGTTAGACCCCGGCCAGGCTGCTGCCTCTGTCCTGTGTTTTGGCCTAGAACTTCAACCACCAAGAGACATCTTCATATCTGAAACACCAGTGCAATAACTAGAGTGGGAAAACTGAGACAGAAAATAGAGAAAACAAAACTTAATATTCTCAACTTGTATATTATTATTTCTAAAATATTGTAGACTGACTATTCCCAGTTAAAATGAAGACTTTGTTCCCTTTTAAAAATGTGTTCATCTTTTTATTTTCTAGAGCTGGGTTCTTTGTGTACATTCTGATAGCGCTCTTTCTTGTTGAGCGGTGGGCCTGTAGGATGCTGTAGGTTGGCTGTTCACACAGAGGGAGGGAGTGTTCCATGCCACGATGACATCACATTCTATAGGTTCCATGTGTTCTCACGGTTGCCGTCATTACCTCCTCCCTGTACAAATAAAGTTTTGGGTGGTTGAAGCTCTGTTATTGTTGATAATGACCAGTTGTAAATGAACTGTATTGTGTCTTTCTGACAGTGCTTCCCCTACTAACCTGGCTGTCTTCATCAAGGCCTCCTACTGCACTGTGTTGCATTGCTCTCAAATGGCTCCCTGTATGCACTATAAAGGGAATAGGGAGCCAGACCGGTCCTGTAGTGTAATATCCCCATGTTCATCAAAGGCACCCCTCTTTATCATGAAATATATTCTTCCATCTCTACTTGTTGTTTGGCCTTAGAGGATATATTTTATAATTGATGATCCATGCAGAAGATGTGGTTGTTTCAGTTCACAGGGGGTGATGTTGAGAGGGCCACGTTGTTTCAACTAACCTCGTCGTGAACCAGGCTTCTCCAAGTGTGACCACTTGATTTCGGAGGTATAGCAAATCAGTAAGCTGTTTCCAGGTGGAGCACCTCTACAGACATGATCAATAGGGTTGATCACAGTTAATCAGTAAGCTGTTTCCAAGTGGAGCACCTCTACAGACATGATCAATAGGGTTGATCAGAGTTAATCAGTAAGCTGTTTCCAGGGTTGATCAGAGTTAATCAATCAGTAAGCTGTTTCCAGGTGGAGCACCTCTACAGACATGATCAATAGGGTTGATCAGAGTTAATCAATCAGTAAGCTGTTTCCAGGTGGAGCACCTCTACAGACATGATCAATAGGGTTGATCAGAGTTAATCAATCAGTAAGCTGTTTCCAGGTGGAGCACCTCTACAGACATGATCAATAGGGTTGATCAGAGTTAATAGAGTGGTAATTACCAGTTGGATGCTGTCGCGTGATATGATCTCGTTGAGAAATGTCGATTGGCTAATGGCCAGCAAACTGCATCGTCCAGGGAAAATCTGCCTCGTCCAGGGAAAACCTGCCTCGTCCAGGGAAACTGCATCGTCCAGGGAAACTGCATCGTCCAGGGAAACTGCATCGTCCAGGGAAACTGCCTCGTCCAGGGAAACTGCATCGTCCAGGGAAACTGCATCGTCCAGGGAAACTGCATCGTCCAGGGAAACTGCATCGTCCAGGGAAACTGCCTCGTCCAGGGAAACTGCCTCGTCCAGGGAAAATCTGCAAATAATATTGAGTAGTTATTTATGATAGAAGGTGATTTGTTCATCAGTCTCGGCTCCAATGTGGAACTGTGTGTCTGACCACCTGGCCTCACTGAGCCTGAATGTTTTTTATATATATATATATATACTGAAGAAACATATAAACACAACATGTAAAGTGCTGGTTTCATGAGCTGAAATAAATGATCCCAGAAATGTTCCATATGCACAAAAAGTTTATTTCTCTCATTTTGTTGTGAGGTTGGGCAAAAGGCCACTGCTATGGGGTGCTGAGGAGTATTTATTTCTGTAATAAATCCATTTTGTGGGGAAAAACGTATTCTGATTGACTGGGCCTGTCTGTTAAGTGTGTGGGCCTATGTCATCTGAAATCCATAGATTAGGTCCTCGTTTATTTTTAATGGACTGGTTTCTTATATTAACTGTAAAATCATTGAAATTGTTGCATGTTGCGTTTACATTTTTGTTCAGTATATTTTACAATAAAGATATGTGCATCAAAACCTCAATGGATCACTATCAATTTAGAGTGGCAAACATGGACAATAAGATCTATATCAGGGTAAGCATTATGTTCAGATGAAACGGATATGATTTCACCTCGTGTTTTTACACGGATATTGTGTTGATACATCAAGCTGCCCATAATATGGTAGGCGGAATACTCCAGCAATTACGGTATTATGGTCAAGTTAAGTATGTGGGAATAAGGAAGTGAAGGCTGAAACTACAGAGGAACGATGTCACTTGGTGCGTTGTCAAGGGATTTACCGACATGAAAGACCTGTAGAATATAACTAATGGCAGCTGTTCTTAAACGGAACTACGGAATAGTTCCTTGTCTTCAGAAAACACTTTTATGAACGAGAGGCTTGTGTTGTCGCCCACAGTACAATTTATGTATTAGATTATAAGATATTAACCTGTATCTAGACTGTAATGAATATCGTATTTTATAAATGGAGAAAATGACACCGCTACATTGGTTTCTGTTTACCGATATACCGTAATTACCCGAATACAGTTTACCGCAGATGTTGATCATAGTACTACTTAATTTGACCACGTTGGGACGCTGTCTACACGTTCATGTGAGTAGTTTATTTTACATGCATGATTTTTTGCACACTTACATTGTCTCTGGCCATGTCGTCCCAGCTACAGCCCAGGTCCTGTGGGCTGGATGTGGTGTCGGTGGGGGTGAGATATAAGAGGTCCATCCCTGCACAGGTGAGTCACCTGGACCACCTGGTGTTGACCGTGAAGAGTGTTCCAGCCACCTGCAACTTCTACTCCTCTGTCCTGGGCATGGAGGTCATCACCTTTAAGGTACATTCTGAGTACTGAACACAGACTGCACAATCAATGATTAGTCTATTGATCACTTTTACTGAGACATTCATTATTCTACTTTGGATAAAACATGGGTTGTCTAAACATTTTCTGCTGTTCTGACCATGGTAGTTTCCACAGCTAAGTGTCCATCCATCAGGCCTAGATCCTAACTTCCTGTTCTTAGTCCTAACTTCCTGTTTGTCTTGCCCATCCATCAGGCCTCGGTCTTAATGTCCTGTTCTTCCTGCCCATCCATACATCAGGCCTCGGTCTTAATGTCCTGTTCTTCCTGCCCATCCATACATCAGGCCTAGATCCTAACTTCCTGTACTTAGTACCCAACCATCCATCAGGCTAAGGTAGAACGACTGCCCTCTCTCTTTGAAGCCACGGAAATTCAAGGCCGGCCACGTTACTGCAAGCATTGTTATCAGAAAACAGGATCCCCCATTATAGTGAACGGAAAAATGAAAATCTTTGCCGTCAATCTTTGTGTAAAAAATGGCAGCCATTTAAAATAGTTTGTAGATGATGTAGATGATGTCAGTTTCCTCAACAGGAGGAGGTGGTGGAGGCCATGATGGAGGGTAAAGGAGGGATGAGAGAAGGAGCAGCATTATATCATTCTGTCTGGACTGTTGTGTCACCAAGCACTTTGTGGTTTATTTTATGGAACATACAGCGCCAAATTGGGATTAAAATGGATTAAATTGTCTTTTTTTTCAACGATCTACACAAAATACTCTGTAATGTCAAAGCAGAAGAAAAATTCTAACATTTTTAAAAGATGAATGACAAATGTAACACTAATACCTTGATTAGATCAGTATTCAACCCTGAGTCAATACATGTTACAATCCCCTTTGGCAGTGATTACAGCTGTGAGTCTTTCTGGGTAAGTCTCTAAGAGTGACTACAGCTGTGAGTCTTTCTGGGTAAGTCTCTAAGAGTGACTACAGCTGTGAGTCTTTCTGGGTAAGTCTCTAAGAGTGACTACAGCTGTGAGTCTTTCTGGGTAAGTCTCTAAGAGTGACTACAGCTGTGAGTCTTTCTGGGTAAGTCTCTAAGAGTGACTACAGCTGTGAGTCTTTCTGGGTAAGTCTCTAAGAGTGACTACAGCTGTGAGTCTTTCTGGGTAAGTCTCTAAGAGTGACTACAGCTGTGAGTCTTTCTGGGTAAGTCTCTAAGAGTGACTACAGCTGTGAGTCTTTCTGGGTAAGTCTCTAAGAGTGACTACAGCTGTGAGTCTTTCTGGGTAAGTCTCTAAGAGTGACTACAGCTGTGAGTCTTTCTGGGTAAGTCTCTAAGAGTGACTACAGCTGTGAGTCTTTCTGGGTAAGTCTCTAAGAGTGACTACAGCTGTGAGTCTTTCTGGGTAAGTCTCTAAGAGCGACTACAGCTGTGAGTCTTTCTGGGTAAGTCTCTAAGAGTGACTACAGCTGTGAGTCTTTCTGGGTAAGTCTCTAAGAGTGACTACAGCTGTGAGTCTTTCTGGGTAAGTCTCTAAGAGTGACTACAGCTGTGAGTCTTTCTGGGTAAGTCTCTAAGAGCGACTACAGCTGTGAGTCTTTCTGGGTAAGTCTCTAAGAGCGACTACAGCTGTGAGTCTTTCTGGGTAAGTCTCTAAGAGTTTTGCACATCTGGATTGTACAACATTTGCATATTAATATTTTCTAAATTCTTCAAGCTCTGTCAAGTTGGTTGTTGATCATTGCTAGTCAGCCATTTTTAAGTCTTGCCCTGCAAGACGATTTATGTCAAAATTCTAACATGGCCACCCAGGAACATTCAATGTTGTCTTGGTAATCAGCTCCAGTATATATTTGGCCTTGAGTATAGGAGACAAATGTTATCTAGGATATTGCCCTAAAAAACCTCCTGTCCTTGCTGATGATGAACACATGAAAAGCCAACAGACATTTACTCCTGAGGTGCTGACTTGTTGCACCCTCGACAACTACTGTGATTATTATTATTTGACCATGCTGGTCATTTATGAACATTTGAACATCTTGGCCATGTTCTGTTATCTCCACCCGGCACAGCCAGAAGAGGACTGGCCACCCCTCAGAGCCTGGTTCCTCTCTAGGTTTCTTCCTAGGTTCTGGCCTTTCTAGGGAGTTTTACCTAGCCACCGTTCTTCTACACCTGCATTGCTTGCGGTTTGGGGTTTTAGGCTGGTTTTCTGTACTGGACAAAAAGTTAGTTTATTTGCAACATTTTAGCTGCAACCACGGCAAGAACTAATGGGGATCCATAATAAACCCCCAGGAAGAGTAGCTGCTGCCTTGGCAGGAACTAATGGGGATCCATAATAAACCCCAGGAAGAGTAGCTGCTGCCTTGGCAGTAACTAATGGGGATCCATAATACACCCCAGGAAGAGTAGCTTCTGCCTTGGCAGGAACTAATGGGGATCCATAATAAACCCCAGGAAGAGTAGCTGCTGCCTTGGCAGGAACTAATGGGGATCCATAATAAACCCCAGGAAGAGTAGCTGCTGCCTTGGCAGGAACTAATGGGGAACCATAATAAACCCCAGGAAGAGTAGCTGCTGCCTTGGCAGGAACTAATGGGGATCCATAATAAACCCCAGGAAGAATAGCTGCTGCCTTGGCAGGAACTAATGGGGAAGCATAATAAATCCCAGGAAGAGAAGCTGCTCCCTTGGCAGGAAGTAATGGGGATCCATAATAAACCCCAGGAAGAGTAGCTGCTGCCTTGGCAGAACTAATGGGGATCCATAATAAACCCCAGGAAGAGTAGCTGCTGCCTTGGCAGAACTAATGGGGATCCATAATAAACCCCAGGAAGAGTAGCTGCTGCCTTGGCAGGAACAAATGGGGAACCATAATAAACCCCAGGAAGAGTAGCTTCTGCCTTGGCAGGAACTAATGGGGATCCATAATAAACCCCAGGAAGAGTAGCTGCTGCCTTGGCAGGAAGTAATGGGGATCCATAATAAACCCCAGGAAGAGTAGCTGCTGCCTTGGCAGTAACTAATGGGGATCCATAATACACCCCAGGAAGAGTAGCTTCTGCCTTGGCAGGAAGTAATGGGGATCCATAATAAACCCCAGGAAGAGTAGCTGCTGCCTTGGCAGGAACTAATGGGGATCCATAATAAACCCCAGGAAGAGTAGCTGCTGCCTTGGCAGGAACTAATGGGGAACCATAATAAACCCCAGGAAGAGTAGCTGCTGCCTTGGCAGGAACTAATGGGGATCCATAATAAACCCCAGGAAGAATAGCTGCTGCCTTGGCAGGAACTAATGGGGAAGCATAATAAATCCCAGGAAGAGAAGCTGCTCCCTTGGCAGGAAGTAATGGGGATCCATAATAAACCCCAGGAAGAGTAGCTGCTGCCTTGGCAGAACTAATGGGGATCCATAATAAACCCCAGGAAGAGTAGCTGCTGCCTTGGCAGAACTAATGGGGATCCATAATAAACCCCAGGAAGAGTAGCTGCTGCCTTGGCAGGAAGTAATGGGGATCCATAATAAACCCCAGGAAGAGTAGCTGCTGCCTTGGCAGAACTAATGGGGATCCATAATAAACCCCAGGAAGAGTAGCTGCTGCCTTGGCAGAACTAATGGGGATCCATAATAAACCCCAGGAAGAGTAGCTGCTGCCTTGGCAGAACTAATGGGGATCCATAATAAACCCCAGGAAGAGTAGCTGCTGCCTTGGCAGGAAGTAATGGGGATCCATAATAAACCCCAGGAAGAGTAGCTGCTGCCTTGGCAGGAAGTAATGGGGATCCATAATAAACCCCAGGAAGAGTAGCTGCTGCCTTGGCAGAACTAATGGGGATCCATAATAAATCCCAGGAAGAGTAGCTGCTGCCTTTGCAGAACTAATGGGGAACCATAATAAATCCCAGGAAGAGAAGCTGCTCCCTTGGCAGAACTAATGGGGATCCATAATAAACCCCAGGAAGAGTAGCTGCTGCCTTGGCAGAACTAATGGGGATCCATAATAAACCCCAGGAAGAGTAGCTGCTGCCTTGGCAGAACTAATGGGGATCCATAATAAACCCCAGGAAGAGAAGCTGCTCCCTTGGCAGGAACTAATGGGGATCCATAATAATCCCCAGGAAGAGTAGCTGCTGCCTTGGCAGGAACTAATGGGGATCCATAATAAACCCCAGGAAGAGTAGCTGCTGCCTTGGCAGGAAGTAATGGGGATCCATAATAAACCCCAGGAAGAGTAGCTGCTGCCTTGACAGGAACTAATGGGGATCCATAATAAACCCCAGGAAGAGTAGCTGCTGCCTTGGCAGGAAGTAATGGGGATCCATAATAAACCCCAGGAAGAGTAGCTGCTGCCTTGGCAGAACTAATAGGGATCCATAATAAACCCCAGGAAGAATAGCTGCTGCCTTGACAGGAACTAATGGGGAACCATAATAAATTCCAGGAAGAGAAGCTGCTCCCTTGGCAGGAACTAATGGGGATCCATAATAAACCCCAGGAAGAGTAGCTGCTGCCTTGGCAGGAAGTAATGGGGATCCATAATAAACCCCAGGAAGAGTAGCTGCTGCCTTGGCAGGAACTAATGGGGATCCATAATAAACCCCAGGAAGAGTAGCTGCTGCCTTGGCAGGAACTAACGGGGATCCATAATAAACCCCAGGAAGAATAGCTGCTGCCTTGACAGGAACTAATGGGGAACCATAATAAATCCCAGGAAGAGAAGCTGCTCCCTTGGCAGGAACTAATGGGGATCCATAATAAACCCCAGGAAGAATAGCTGCTGCCTTGGCAGGAAGTAATGGGGATCCATAATAAACCCCAGGAAGAGTAGCTGCTGCCTTGGCAGGAACTAATGGGGATCCATAATAAACCCCAGGAAGAGTAGCTGCTGCCTTGGCAGGAAGTAATGGGGATCCATAATAAACCCCAGGAAGAGTAGCTGCTGCCTTGGCAGGAAGTAATGGGGATCCATAATAAACCCTCCATTACATTGTCTTCTCTGCTCTGTATCTGTGCTCTCTGGGAGGGTGTCACTCTCTAGGAAGTTTTACGGTTCAACTTGAGTGGAAAAGTTTAGATGGTCTATTCTGGATCTATCCTTACTGGAAAATGAGGTATTTCCTCCTTAGGGTTGTGTTTCTGTTCTGTCTTCCTTTACCAGGTCTCATTTTGGGTATTCCCCTGACGTTCCTTGTTATTTGAAGTGGGACTAAGTTAATATGTGGCAGGGAGGAAACAAACTGAACAGGTTAGCTGTTGACAGTAAGGAGGCCCAGAGGGGGGCTCAGCCCTGTGTGTTTGCCCAGCTCAGCCCTACCTTGGCTGGGGAAAAACCAACACGTTTACAGGCCCCAGCCCTCCCCTCCCCCCTGCCCCTGGTCCAGTCTAGCAGTGTTGAACAGTTGAGGAGTGAGGCTATGTCTCTGTAGTCATTCATCTCCACTTCATATTCATTAAACTGGAAAGAGGTAGAGAGAGGCCTTCTCGCTCTCTCCTTCCCTCTCTCTCTCCACCCCTCGGTCATCAAGACGTGATGGACTAGCCAGTCTTGTTCAGTCTCTGCCGTGATGACAGCCCCCTCTCTCTCAGGAGAAAGGAATGAGGGGATGGGAAGCTGAGAGACTAACGGCTGTTGGAAGGACAGGACCAAGGTGCAGCGTGGTATGTGTCCATATTTATTTAAATTAACACCAAAATAACAAAAATAACAACGAGAACGACCAGGTGATACACAACAGAAAACAACTACCCACAACTCAAGGGCGAAACCAGGCTGCCTAATTATGGTTCTCAAGCAGAGACAACGATTGACAGCTGCCGCTGATTGGGAACCATTCCAGGCCAAACACATAGAAATACAAACATAGAACCAAACATAGAATACCCACCCACATCACACCCTGACCAAACTAAAAATAGAAACATACAAAGCAATCTACGGTCAGGGCGTGACAGTACCCCCCCCCCCAAAGGTGCGGACTCCGGCCGCAAAATCTAAACCCATAGGGGAGGGTCTGGGTGGGCATCTGCCCGCAGTGGCGGCTCTGGCACAGGACGTGGACCCCACTCCACCATAGTCTTGGCCCACTTAAGTTGCACCTTTGGAGCGGTGACCCTCGCCGTCGACCTCGGACTGGTGACCCTTGCAGCGGGCCCCGAATACACGGGAGACTCCGGCAGCACCAGACAGACGGGAGACTCGGGCAGCGCCGGTGTGAAGGGCGACTCGGGCAGCGCCGGTGTGAAGGGCGACTCTGGCAGCTCCTGACTGCCGGGCGGCTCTGGCAGCTCCTGACTGCCGGGCGGCTCTGGCAGCTCCTGACTGCCGGGCGGCTCTGGCAGCTCCTGACTGACGGGCGGCTCTGGCAGCTCCTGACTGACGGGCGGCTCTGGCAGCTCCTGACTGACGGGCGGCTCTGGCAGCTCCTGACTGACGGGCGGCTCTGGCAGCCCCTGACTGACGGGCGGCTCTGACAGCTCCGGACAGGAGGGAGGCTCTGGAAGCGCTGGACAGGAGGGAGACTCTGGAAGCGCTGGACAGGCGAGAGCACCTGTAGGGAGGAGACAGAGAGACAGCCTGGTGCGTGGGGCTGCCACAGGAGGCCTGGTGCGTGGAGGAGGCACCGGATGGACCGGACCGTGGAGGTGCACTGTAGGTCTCGAGCACCGAGCCTGCACAACCTGTCCTGGCTGGATCCTCCCTGTAGCCCGGCAAGTGCTGGCGAACCGGGGACACCGTGCGTAGGGCTGGTGCCTAACTCCTCATATCACCGCCGCTCGGCTTTAGCTGCCTCCAGCTCTTCCCTGGGGCTGCGATATTCCCCAGCCTGTGCCCTTACCCTCCAAAATCTCCTCCCATGTCCAGGAGTCCAGAACCCTCTGCTCCTGGTTACCACGCTGCTTGGTCCGGTTGTGGTGGGTAGTTCTGTAACGGCTGTTGGAAGGAGAGGACCAAGATGCAACGTGGAATATGTCCATATTTATTTAGTCCAGAGACTAAGGGCTCGATTCAATTAGATTTGCGTTAGCCGACACATACCTGGTCATTTGACGGTGTTGGAGGTGGAACCATGACAGAGCTGTCAAATCCACAAGCAGCTCCTGGCATTAAAAGCAGCTCCTGGCAGTAGAAGCAGCTCCTGGCACTAGAAGCAGCTCCTGGCATAGTACCAGCTCCTGGCAGTAGAAGCAGCTCCTGGCATAGTACCAATTGCGGACATTGCCATGTAAAGTATGTAGGTAACATGTCTCACAGTAAAGTATGTAGGTAACACGTCTCACAGTAAAGTACAGTGCCTTGCGAAAGTATTCGGCCCCCTTGAACTTTGCAACCTTTTGCCACATTTCAGGCTTCAAACATGAAGATATAAAACTGTATTTTTTTGTGAAGAATCAACAACAAGTGGGACACAATCATGAAGTGGAACGACATTTATTGGATATTTCAAACTTTTTTAACAAATCAAAAACTGAAAAATTGGGCGTGCAAAATTATTCAGCCCCCTTAAGTTAATACTTTGTAGCGCCACCTTTTGCTGCGATTACAGCTGTAAGTCGCTTGGGGTATGTCTCTATCAGTTTTGCACATCAAGAGACTGACATTTTTTCCCATTCCTCCTTGCAAAACAGCTCGAGCTCAGTGAGGTTGGATGGAGAGCATTTGTGAACAGCAGTTTTCAGTTCTTTCCACAGATTCTCGATTGGATTCAGGTCTGGACTTTGACTTGGCCATTCTAACACCTGGATATGTTTATTTTTGAACCATTCCATTGTAGATTTTGCTTTATGTTTTGGATCATTGTCTTGTTGGAAGACAAATCTCCGTCCCAGTCTCAGGTCTTTTGCAGACTCCATCAGGTTTTCTTCCAGAATGGTCCTGTATTTGGCTCCATCCATCTTCCCATCAATTTTAACCATCTTCCCTGTCCCTGCTGAAGAAAAGCAGGCCCAAACCATGATGCTGCCACCACCATGTTTGACAGTGGGGATGGTGTGTTCAGCTGTGTTGCTTTTACGCCAAACATAACGTTTGCATTGTTGCCAAAAAGTTCAATTTTGGTTTCATCTGACCAGAGCACCTTCTTCCACATGTTTGGTGTGTCTCCCAGGTGGCTTGTGGCAAACTTTAAACGACACTTTTTATGGATATCTTTAAGAAATGGCTTTCTTCTTGCCACTCTTCCATAAAGGCCAGATTTGTGCAATATACCACTGATTGTTGTCCTATGGACAGAGTCTCCCACCTCAGCTGTAGATCTCTGCAGTTCATCCAGAGTGATCATGGGCCTCTTGGCTGCATCTCTGATCAGTCTTCTCCTTGTATGAGCTGAAAGTTCAGAGGGACGGCCAGGTCTTGGTAGATTTTCAGTGGTCTGATACTCCTTCCATTTCAATATTATCGCTTGCACAGTGCTCCTTGGGATGTTTAAAGCTTGGGAAATATTTTTGTATCCAAATCCGGCTTTAAACTTCTTCACAACAGTATCTCGGACCTGCCTGGTGTGTTCCTTGTTCTTCATGATGCTCTCTGCGCTTTTAACGGACCTCTGAGACTATCACAGTGCAGGTGCATTTATACGGAGACTTGATTACACACAGGTGGATTGTATTTATCATCATTAGTCATTTAGGTCAACATTGGATCATTCAGAGATCCTCACTGAACTTCTGGAGAGAGTTTGCTGCACTGAAAGTAAAGGGGCTGAATAATTTTGCACGCCCAATTTTTCAGTTTTTGATTTGTTAAAAAGGTTTGAAATATCCAATAAATGTCGTTCCACTTCATGATTGTGTCCCACTTGTTGTTGATTCTTCACAAAAAAATACAGTCTTATATCTTTATGTTTGAAGCCTGAAATGTGGCAAAAGGTCGCAAAGTTCAAGGGGGCCGAATACTTTCGCAAGGCACTGTATGTAGGTAACACGTCTCCCAGTAGAGTATGTAGGTAACATGTCTCACAGTAAAGTATGTAGGTAACACGTCTCACAGTAGAGTATGTAGGTAACACGTCTCACAGTAGAGTATGTAGGTAACACGTCTCACAGTAGAGTATGTAGGTAACACGTCTCCCAGTAGAGTATGTAGGTAACACGTCTCACAGTAGAGTATGTAGGTAACACGTCTCACAGTAGAGTATGTAGGTAACACGTCTCCCAGTAGAGTATGTAGGTAACACGTCTCACAGTAGAGTATGTAGGTAACACGTCTCCCAGTAGAGTATGTAGGTAACACGTCTCCCAGTAGAGTATGTAGGTAACACGTCTCCCAGTAGAGTATGTAGGTAACACGTCTCACAGTAGAGTATGTAGGTAACACGTCTCCCAGTAGAGTATGTAGGTAACACGTCTCACAGTAGAGTATGTAGGTAACACGTCTCACAGTAGAGTATGTAGGTAACACGTCTCACAGTAGAGTATGTAGGTAACACGTCTCCCAGTAGAGTATGTAGGTAACACGTCTCACAGTAGAGTATGTAGGTAACACGTCTCACAGTAGAGTATGTAGGTAACACGTCTCCCAGTAGAGTATGTAGGTAACACGTCTCACAGTAGAGTATGTAGGTAACACGTCTCACAGTAGAGTATGTAGGTAACACGTCTCACAGTAGAGTATGTAGGTAACACATCTCACAGTAGAGTATGTAGGTAACACGTCTCCCAGTAGAGTATGTAGGTAACACGTCTCACAGTAGAGTATGTAGGTAACACGTCTCCCAGTAGAGTATGTAGGTAACACGTCTCACAGTAGAGTATGTAGGTAACACGTCTCCCAGTAGAGTATGTAGGTAACACGTCTCACAGTAGAGTATGTAGGTAACACGTCTCCCAGTAGAGTATGTAGGTAACACTTCTCACAGTAGAGTATGTAGGTAACACGTCTCCCAGTAGAGTATGTAGGTAACACGTCTCACAGTAGAGTATGTAGGTAACACGTCTCACAGTAGAGTATGTAGGTAACACGTCTCACAGTAGAGTATGTAGGTAACACGTCTCACAGTAGAGTATGTAGGTAACACGTCTCACAGTAGAGTATGTAGGTAACACGTCTCACAGTAAAGTATGTAGGTAACATGTCTCACAGTAAAGTATGTAGGTAACACGTCTCCCAGTAGAGTATATAGGTAACACTTCTCACAGTAGAGTATGTAGGTAACACGTCTCACAGTAGAGTATGTAGGTAACACGTCTCACAGTAAAGTATGTAGGTAACACGTCTCACAGTAGAGTATGTAGGTAACACGTCTCACAGTAGAGTATGTAGGTAACACGTCTCCCAGTAGAGTATGTAGGTAACACTTCTTATTTAAAAACATTTTATTTCACCTTTATTTAACCAGGTAGGCCAGCTGAGAACAAGTTCTCATTTACAACTGCGACTTGGCCAAGATAAAGCGCGTGCCACGGGTGGGTGTTGCTATGGTGACCAGTGAGCTGAGATAAGGCGGGGCTTTACCTAGCAGAGACTTATAGATGACCTGGAGCCAGTCGGTTTGGTGATGAATATGTAGTGAGGGCCAGCCAACGAGAGCATACAGGTTGCAGTGGTGTGTAGTGTTTGTGGCTTTGGTGACAAAACGGATGGCACTGTGATAGACCATCCAATTTGTTGAGTAGAGTGTTGGAGGCTATTTTGTAAATGACATCACCAAAGTCTAGTATCGGTAGGATAGTCCGTTTTACGAGGGTATGTTTGGCAGCATGAGCGAAGGAGGCTTTGTTGCGAAATAGGAAGCCAATTCTAGATTACATTTTGGATTGGAGATGTTTAATGTGAGTCCGGAAGGAGAGTTTACAGTCTAACCAGACACCTAGGTATTTGTAGTTGTCCACATATTCTAAGTCAGAACCGTCCAGAGTAGTGATGTTGGACAGGCGGGCAGGTGCAGGCAGTGATCGGTTGAAGAGCATGCATTTAGTTTTACTTTACATTTAAGAGCAGTTAGAGGCCACGGAAGGTGAGTTGTATGGCATTGAAGCTCATCTGGAGGTTAGTTATTCTGTTATTAAGTACCAGTCAAAAGTTTTAGAACACCTACTCATTCAAGGGTTTTGCTTTATTTTTACTATTTTCTACACTGTAGAATAATAGTGAAGACATCAAAACGATGAATTATCACATGGATTCATGTAGTGACCAAAAAAGTGTTAAACAAATCAAAATATATTTGAGATTTGAGATTCTTCAAATAGCCACCCTTCGCCTTGATGATAGCTTTGCACACTCTTGAAATTCTGTCAACCAGCTTCACCTGGAATGCTTTTCAACTGTCTTGAAGGAGTTCCCACATATGCTGAGCAACAGATCCACAGACGACGCAATCTCAATCGCACTCCACACTTCCCTTGACCACCTGGACAAAAGGAACACCTATGTGAATATGTAGTTCATTGACTACAGCTCAGCATTCAACACCATAGTTCCCTCAAAGCTCATCACTAAGCTAAGGACCCTGGGACTAAACACCTCCCTCTGCAACTGGATCCGGGACTTCCTTACGGGTCGCCCCCAGGTGGAAAGGGTAGGCAGCAACGCGCCTGCCATGCTGATCCTCAACACTGGGGCCACTCAGGGGTGCGTGCTTAGTCCCCTCCTGTTCTCCCTGTTCACCCATGACTGCGTAGCCAAACACGACTCCAATACCATCATTAAGTTTGCTTACGACACAACAGTAGACCTGATTACCGATAAATGTGAGACTATTAGGGCTCAGGAGAAGACACAGATGCAGACAGTTCAAAGTAACAAAAGTTTATTACAAAAACGGGGCAGTAAAACAACAGGTCAAGGGCAGGCAGAGGTCAGTAATCCAGAGCAGAGTCCAAAAGGTATAGAAAGGCAGGCATGCTCAGGGTCAGGGCAGGCAGAGGTCAGTAATCCAGAGCAGAGTCCAAAAGGTACAGAACGGCAGGAGACAAAGGGCTGTGAGACAAAGGTTTAAACCTAGACACATGAAAGGCGGGATGTAAACGGAGGGTACGGGGCAACAGAAGACAAACAGCAGGAGGGCTTGGAGAATCTTGGAGATGGGGAATGGGCCGATAAATACGGCAGGGAAGTGGGGAAGGATGGGAGAGATCTTGACCCTCTGCCCAAGATGCTACCGGGGAGCCGAGGTCCTATATACCTTACTCTGAGATGTGTTACCTTTGCTTCACTCTGAGACGTGTTACCTTTGCTTCACTGTGAGACGTGTTACCTTCACTTCAACAGACACAGTTATCCTGGACAACAGACACAGTCATCCTGGAGTACAGACACAGTTAGCCTGGAGTACAAACATAGTGAGCCTGGAGTACAGACACAGTTATCCTGGACAACAGACACAGTTAGCCTGGAGTACAGACACAGTTAGCCTGGAGTAAAGACACAGTGGGCCTGGAGTACAGACACAGTGAGCCTGGAGTACAGACACATTGAGCCTGGAAAACAGATATAGTGAGCCTGGAGAACAGACACAGTGGGCCTGGAGTACAGACATAGTGAGCCTGGAGTACAGACATAGTGAGCCTGGAGTACAGACACAGTTATCCTGGAGTACAGACACAGTTGTCCTGGACAACAGACACAGTTAGCCTGGAGTACAGACACAGTGAGCCTGGACAACAGACACAGTTAGCCTGGAGTACAGACATAGTGATCCTGGACAACAGACACAGTTAGCCTGGAGTACAGACACAGTGAGCCTGGACAACAGACACCGTTAGCCTGGACAACAGACACCGTTAGCCTGGACAACAGACGCAGTTAGCCTGGACAACAGACGCAGTTAGCCTGGACAACAGACACAGTTAGCCTGGACAACAGACACAGTTAGCCTGGACAACAGACACAGTTAGCCTGGACAACAAAGAATCTATTGTAATAACGGACAGAGGGACTCTAATGACTGCAGAGGCCCAGGAATATAGTAACGGTAGCAGGTCTGTCAGAGTGACTGTGTAGTGACTGTGTAGTGACCCAGGAATATAGTAACGGTAGCAGGTCTGTCAGAGTCACTGTGTAGTGACTGTAGAGACCCAGGAATATAATAACGGTAGCAGGTCTGTCAGAGTGACTGTGTAGTGACTGTAGAGTCCCAGGAATATAATAACGGTAGCAGGTCTATCAGAGTGACTGTGTAGTGACTGTAGAGACCCAGGAATATAATAACGGTAGCAGGTCTGTCAGAGTGACTGTGTGGTGACTGTAGAGACCCAGGAATATAATAACTGTAGCAGGTCTGTCAGAGTGACTGTGTAGTGACCCAGGAATATAATAACGGTAGCAGGTCTATCAGAGTGACTTTGTAGTGACTGTAGAGTCCCAGGAATATAATAACGGTAGCAGGTCTGTCAGAGTGACTGTGTAGTGACTGTAGAGTCCCAGGAATATAATAACGGTAGCAGGTCTGTCAGAGTGACTGTGTAGTGACTGTAGAGGCCCAGGAATATAATAACGGTAGCAGGTCTGTCAGAGTGACTGTGTAGTGACTGTAGAGACCCAGGAATATAATAACGGTAGCAGGTCTGTCAGAGTGACTGTGTAGTGACTGTAGAGACCCAGGAATATAATAACGGTAGCAGGTCTGTCAGAGTGACTGTGTAGTGACTGTAGAGTCCCAGGAATATAATAACGGTAGCAGGTCTGTCAGAGTGACTGTGTGGTGACTGTAGAGACCCAGGAATATAATAACGGTAGCAGGTCTGTCAGAGTGACTGTGTAGTGACCCAGGAATATAGTAACGGTAGCAGGTCTGTCAGAGTGACTGTGTAGTGACTGTAGAGACCCAGGAATATAATAACGGTAGCAGGTCTGTCAGAGTGACTGTGTAGTGACTGTAGAGTCATGAATATCTCTTTATGTATCCTACAGAGAGAGGCTCTAAGTTAAGCATGTTATTGGGCACAGAGGGTAGATTGTTTTAACAACAAGGACTTCCCCTCAGTATGTACTTCAGCCAGTCCACTCTGCTGGACTCCACCCTATTGACATATCCAGCTTGTTTTGGACATCAGGACTCTAATCTCTGTTCTAGTTCTGTTTTAGTTCTGAGCTCTGCCAAGGTGGAGCTAAATGATCTTAGCATGACAAGATGACGATCTGCCTGTCAGCTCTCTGATATTTTTACCTCTCTGCTGTCTGTGTCTGTCTGTCTCTAACGCTCAGACAGAGCAGGGAAACCCTGGAGAGGTGAGGTGAGGTGAGGCCAGGGTTTTCATGGCTGGCTGCTGTGTGCATTATCACCATCCTCACCGTCTGGCTGAAGTACTGCCAAGGCTTTAGAGCGCTGTACCCTTATGGTTAATGTTCTACCTGACCTATATCTATAATTGAAGAAGGAAGGAAAACTATAGTTTTTGGCAAGTCGGTTAGGACATCTACTTTGTGCATGACACAAGTAATTTTTCCAACAATTGTTTACAAACAGATTATTTCACTTATAATTCACTGTGTCACAATTCCAGTGGGTCAGAAGTTTACATACATTAAGTTGACTGTGCCTTTAAACAGCTTGGAAAAATTGCAGAAAATTATGCCATGGCTTTAGAAGCTTCTGATAGGTTAATTGACATCATTTGAGTCAATTGGAGGTGTACCTGTGGATGTATTTCAAGGCCTACCTTCAACCTCAGTGCCTCTTTGCTTGACATCATGAGAAAATCAAAAGAAATCAGCCAGACCTCCACAAGTCTGGTTCATCCTTGGGAGCAATTTCCAAACACCTGAAGGTACCACGTTCATCTGTACAAACAATAGTACGCAAGGATAAACACCATGGGACCTCACAGCCGTCATACCACTCAGGAAGGAGATGCGTTCTGTCTCCTAGAGATGGACGTACTTTGATGCAAATCAATCCCAGAACAACAGCAAAGGACCATGTGTAGATGCTGTATATTGAAGCAACATCTCAAGACATCAGTCAGGAATTCGCAAATGGGTCTTCCAAATGGACAATGACCCCAAGCATACTTCCAAAGTTGTGGCAAAATGGCTTAAGGACAACAAAGTCAAGGTATTGGAGTGGCCATCACAAAGCCCTGACCTCAATCCTATAGAAAATTTGTGGGCAGAACTGAAAAAGCGTGTGCGAGCAAGGAGGCCTACAAACCTTACACAGACTCTGTCAGGAGGAATGGGCCAATATTTACCCATCTTATTTTGGGAAGCTTGTGGAAGGCTACCCAAAATGTTTGACCCAAGTTAAACAATTTAAAGGCCATTCTACCAAATACTAATTGAGTGTATGTAAACTTCTGACCCACTGGGAATGTGATGAAAGAATTCAAAGCTGAAATAAATATTCTGACATTTCACATTCTTAAAATAAAGTGGTGATCCTAACTGACCTAAGACAGGGATTTTTTACAAGGATTAAATGTCAGGAATTGTGAAAAACTGAGTTTAAATGTATTTGTCTAAAGTGTATATAAAATTCAGACTTCAGACTACAACTGTAGTTACTGACAGACAGACCCCTTCAGTCTGAACAACAATATAGTTACTGAGAGACAGACCCCTTCAGTCCTAACAACAATATAGTTACTGAGAGACAGACCCCTTCAGTCTGAACAACAATAAAGTTACTGACAGACAGACCCCTTCAGTCCTAACAACAATATAGTTACTGTCAGAGCGGCCATCGATTCATGGTCATCTCCCTGACCAAGGCCCTTCTCCCCCTATTATTCAGTTTGGCTGGGCGGCCAGTTCTAGGAAGAGTCTTGGTGGTTACAAACTTCTTCCATTTAAGAATGATGGAGGCCACTGTGTTCTTGGGGAACTTCAATGATGCAGAAATTTGTTGGTACCCTTCCCACCGACACAATCCTGTCTCTGAGCTCTAAGGACAATTCCTTCGACCTCATGGCTTGATTTTTGCTCTGACATGCATTGTCA
This sequence comes from Oncorhynchus clarkii lewisi, assembly GCF_045791955.1. NCBI lineage: Eukaryota > Metazoa > Chordata > Actinopteri > Salmoniformes > Salmonidae > Oncorhynchus > Oncorhynchus clarkii. The sequence goes on from NC_092160.1 coordinate 40,979,946, forward strand.
ACTGTAGGACCTTATATAGACAGGTGTGTGCCTTTCCAAATCATGTCCAATCAATTGAATTTACCACAGGTGGACTCCAATCAAGTTGTAGAAACATCTCATGGATGATCAATGATGCACCTGAGTTCAATTTCAAGTCTCATAGCAAAGAGTCTGAATGCTCATGTAAATAAGGTATTTCTGTTTTTAATTTTTCATAAACAAATATAAAAATCTAAAATCCTGTTTTTGTTTTGTCATTATGGTGTATTGTGTGTAAATTGATGAGGAAAAACATTTTACCACCATTTTGGTGATAGAGGACAGATTCTCTAAATCCTGCCATTTCATCCCTCTCTCTGGTCTCCTTACCGCTCTCCAGGTCGCAGAGGCACTGTTCCAGCAGGTAATCCCGCACTACGGCCTTCAGGAGGATATCCTCTCCGATCTCCAATTCACATCACGTGTATGGAGAAGCTGGGGTGTCACAGTCAGTCTCATTTCCGGGTAGGTGGAAAGGATGAACCAGGAACTGGGGATGTTCCTGAGTAACCACTGCCAGGACCTGCAGGGGAGTGGGCCAGATTACTTCCTTGGGCTGAATACACCCAGAATTAATTTCAACACTCCTCCACCAGGCTGACTCCCTTTCAGTGTGTTCTGGGTTATAAACCAGCCCTGGCTCTCTCCGAATCAGACCAAAGCTCCTGTGGTGGACGAGTGGTTCAGGCGGGCAGAAGGCGTTTGGAAAGATGCCCACGTGAGAGTCCAGCGCGTCGTCAGAAAGAGCAGCGAGGCTCCTGTGTTCCATCCTGGTGATTGCTTCTGGCTCTCCACCAAGAAACTGGCCTGTAAGAAACGGTGTCCTCGGCCGTTCACGGTCCTCCGGAGTTCAACGAGGTAATTTGCAGATTACAACTCCTCACTATCTACCGGATCTCACCATCTTTCCATGTTTCCCTCCTCAGGCCCGGTGGTCCCCTGGCTTATGGGGTTTGGCTCCAATACCTGGTGGACCTGAAGGGGTCCAGAGGAGCTGTGTTGGGTTTCCGGTGGATGACAATCTAGTTCCCAACATCACCCAAGATTTCCATCTTTGTCGTCCGACTGGCCCGCTCCTCTCTCTCGGGGCCGTGCCACCGGCCGGTGTCGTCCTGCGTCTGGAGCTGCTCGTTGGGAGGTGGGTAATGTTACGTCTACTCCCATTCTCCCGCTCCAGTGCTCGATGTCACCGGTCTACTAACCACCGGTCCTGGCAGGCCATCTTTAAGCACACCTGGCAACCATCATTACACACACCTAGCAACCATGATTACTCACACCTGGCAACCATCATTACTCACACCTGGCAACCATCATTACCCACACCTGGCAACCATCATTACACACACCTAGCAACCATGATTACTTACACCTGGCAACCATGATTACCCACACCTGGACACCATGATTACTCACACCTGGCAACCATCATTACCCACACCTAGCAACCATGATTACTCACACCTGGGCCCTATCATCTGTCACACCTGGCAACCATGATTACTCACATTTGGGCCCTATCATCTGTCACACCTGGCAACCATGATTACTCACACCTGGGCCCTATCATCAGTCACACCTGAACTACATTACTACATTCATTACTTAGCATTTTTCTAGCACTCTGTCCATCAGGTAGTATTGTTTATGTTTCCATGTCAGACGCTTCTCTTGTTTTGTATCATTCCATGTCAGATATCATTAAACTGACTAACTACACCTGCTTCCTAGTATAATATCATAGCACTGAGACTGCACTCGTCAAGGTGGTAAATGACCTTTTAATGGCGTCAGACCGAGGCTAAGCATCTGTCCTCGTGCTCCTAGATCTTAGTGATGCTTTTGATACCATCGATTACCACATTCTTTTGGAGAGATTGGAAACCCAAATTGGTCTACACAGACAAGTTCTGGACTGGTTTAGATCTTATCTGTAGGAAAGATATCAGTTTGTCTCTGTGGATGGTTTGTCCTCTGAAAACTCAACGGTAAATTTCGGTGTTCCTCAAGGTTCCGTTTTAGGACCTCTATTGTTTTCACTATATATTTTGCCTCTTGGGGATGTCATTCGAAAACATAATGTTAACTTTCACTGCTATGCAGTCGATACACAGCTGTACATTTCGATGAAACATGGTGAAGCCCCAAAATTGCCCTCCCTGGAAGCTTGTGTTTCAGACATAAGGAAGTGGATGGTGGCAAATGTTTTACTTTAAAACAGAGATGCTAGTTCCAGGTCCCAAGAAACAAAGAGATCTTCTGTTGGATCAGACAATTCATCTTGATGGTTGTACAGTCATCTCAAATAAAACTGAAGGACTCTGGATCCTGATCTCTCTTCTTTTTTTTTTTTTTACCCCCTTTTTCATGGTGTCCAATTGTTGTTAGTAATTACTATCTTGTCTCATCGCTACAACTCCCGTACGGGCTCGGGAGAGACGAAGGTCGAAAGCCATGCATCCTGCGAAACACAACCCACCCAAGCCTCACTGCTTCTTAACACAGCGCACCTCCAACCCGGAAGCCAGCCATGGGGGAGATCTTCGTGGGCTATACTCGGCCTTGTCTCAGGGTAGTAAGTTGGTGATTGAAAATATCCCTCTGGTGGTGTGGGGGCTGTGCTTTGACAAAGTAGGTGGGGTTATATCATGCCTTGTTGGCCCTGTCCGGGGGTATCATCGGATGGGGCCACAGTGTCTCCTGACCCCTCCTGTCTCAGCCTCCACTATTTATGCTGCATTAGTTTATGTGTCGGGTGGCTAGGGTCAGTCTGTTATGTTTGGTGTATTTCTCCTGTCTCAACCGGTGTCTTGAGAGAATTTAAGTATGCTCCCTCTAATTCTCTAATTCTCTCTCTTTCTCGCTTTCTCTCTTTCTCGCTTTCTCTCTTTCTCTTTCTCTGTCTTTCTCTCTCTCTTTCTCTTCTCTCTGAGGACCTGAGCCCTAGGACCATGCCTCAGGACTACCTGGCCTGATGACTCCTTGCTGTCCCCAGTCCACCTGGCCGTGCTGCTGCTCCAGTTTCAACTGTTCTGCCTGCGGCTATGGAATCCTGACCTGTTCACCGTAATAATATAATATTATTACCCCTGTCCCTGTCTGTTGTACTGTATAATATAATATTATTACCCCTGTCCCTGTCTGTTGTACTATATAATATAATATTATTACCCCTGTCCCTGTCTGTTGTACTGTATAATATAATATTATTACCTCTGTCCCTGTCTGTTGTACTGTATAATATAATATTATTACCTCTGTCCCTGTCT